>NC_137641.1:27039158-27609158 GCF_963383615.2 Lipophrys pholis
TGTCGCGTTACACTAATGTGTCCCCCACCTGTCCTGACTGAGCGTCTTCTGTCGGTCACACTTGTTGTTCTGAGACAAACCTTGCTCGTATCTCATGCTCAGCAAAGCATGATCCGCTGGAAACGTCGCAGGGGAACTGATGCCTTCAGGGTTCACAACAACCTGTCCTGCAGGCTGATTACAACCACACATTCACATTCAATCCAAATCCTTTCCTTTTTTCGGGGGGATTATTTCATTCACTGTATTGAAAGCCAAATTATCATGCTGACATGATAATCATTACACACCTGACAATACTGCTAATACATCCACTTACATCTACACCTCTTGGAATCACAAACATGTTTTTTAAATCTGTATTGAAAAATGTGAGACTAAACCAGAATGACAGCAAAGGTCTCAGCATAGAAACCAAGTTTTCAACTCGCAATGATAGATCAATGATAAACACTTGTACAAAACCTTTATCTGTGGGGAGCTGTGGATGATGTGTTCACTGGAAAACCATATGTATTCAGTGTGGCCCCAATGCATTACTTACAACCTGGTTTTTCAGCGATTCGATTGTCTATTTCCGCCTGTATTTCCTTCCAGTCAAACACTATTAGGTTGCACTCTGACAGTGCAAAACATATTTAATGCAATGGCTTGTCAGAACCAATAAAGACACTATTGTAAGTGTATGTACCTGTACATTCAACTTTTTGCTGTTTTGTGCCTGATGTGTTCTCCAGGGAGAGCTGGGAGCATTAGGACCAAGAGGAGAAGACGGTCCCGAGGGCCCGAAGGGTCGTTCAGGGCTCCCAGGAGATCCTGGTCCTCTTGGCCCCAACGGTGAGAAGGTGAGCTCTTTTTTCTTTTTTTTGCTTTTACGCTTTTAACTACACAGATTTTCTCACCAACAGATAAAAATGAATACATTTTTTTTTTTTGCCTCTTGTATTATGTTTGATCGAGTGTGATGGCTCAGCAGGGTTTTAGAAGGAAAATAGCTTTTCCGATCGTTCTGTTTGGATCAACCAATTTTTCAATGGCTCGCTCTCCAAGCCGCTGAGAGCATAAATGGATTCTGATACAAAGCGTTAATGTGGAACCGAGCACTGGGTACGCTGCCGCTTTCAACTCTTTGCCCAAATGAGAATATGTTTTGTTTTGTGTAGTTTTCTTGTGATGAAGTTTCAGGAATTGTCTTTAAAGTAAAACTTATGTTGGGTTACTCTTAAGTGTAAATATATTACAACTATGGTGTTCAGTTCAGTTCAAATTTATTCGGTATTTCGATTTTACTAGAGGGAAAATCCATTTACTTTGTGTAACGAGTAGACCTGGTTAATAATAATCCTGCTGTTGTAATTAAGCAAATTCAATTCTGGCTATAACTCCTCAAATAAGACTTTAATTGTAATCATTAAGATATGTGTTAGATATGTTTAATCCTGGTCCTGCAGAGAAACACTAATGCATATTTTACAGGCCGCGGTGCTTCAACACACCTACTTGTAATGAATATTTGTTAATCAGGCTTTCTGTAGAGCTTCATGATGACACACGTATGAGATTCAGGTGTTTCTGGTGCAGCGACGCACTTCAAATCTGAGCTGATTATAGATGGACACACCGTAAGACTGGTGTACCCTGCCTGTCCTTGTGTGAAAGTTAGAGCTTCTAAATTTGCTCTGCAGAATTTCTGCTCATCTCCTCATAAGTAGTTTCTTGTGTGGCTTGTGTGGGCATCCTGAAGCGATTCCTGCTATTTTGGTGCGTGTAGGTGCAGCAGGAGCACGAAGTATGACATCAAGCATGAATAAAATCAAAATATGAATTTGAGAGGCGTGGTGACTTAATGAATGCATGTCGGGTTTCTTTTGGTGGCCGAGAGGTCAGAGCCGGGAGCTTGTGAAAAATAGTCAGACATGTGGCTCCATGATCCCCTGTGGTCATGAAAGATGATCGTTATTATTGTGAGATTTACGGGCATTTCCAAGAATACAAGTAAATAATCAGAAATAATCAGATTTCTTTTCCATTTCTTTCATCACCACAAAATGCTCATGTTATATCCGCCAGCCCAATTTGACGGCAGCATATTGTGATTGTTCGGAGTTCACAAGGGGAGGGACCCAAATGTACAACGCTGAAGGCAGAAGGTGGAAGCAGAAGGTGAACTTTATTTGCAGGCAGCAGGTGAAATAACAAGAAGCGCATGGCGCAAGCTAAATACCAAGGAGTAGGCAGAGGTAGTGCACGGAGCAACAAAAACAGGCAAGCGGAGTGTGAGGGGTAAGCGAAGGCAGACGCTAGAGACTGTGGGGGTCAAGCGCTGGCAAGACACTCAGGAGATAAACAGAGGGACCAAGGTTCAAGAACAGCGAGACAATGGTTGTTCTCAAAAGCCCTCATGTATTCACTTCTGCCTTGTTAGGGCTGGTTTATTCAGTATCGAGCCAGAAAATCAAGATATCCATTGCAATTGGCGGCGTCTTATGTGGTTGTAATTAAACAGTAAGGCAACGCACTATTTTTTTTTTCCATTGTGATATTTCTGAGAGCATAGATTTTCACACTCCATACACTGGAGTAGAACATCAAATCGTCGATGCAGTGCAGCATGTTGTAAATAAGCGGTGAGCTCAGACGGAGGCAGTTGCAGTGATTTGGCTCTGAGCAGTAGAGAAAAGTTGGAGGACATATACTGCTGAGGCAATCAGGCGAGTGAATGCAGGTGGGCTGATTGGAGAACGGCGAGCGGGTGCCGCTGCCCGGCCTCATTTGCACATGATTTAATCAAGCAAAACACAGTGGACTGCTGTAGTGTCCTGCTGCCTTCAGATGATTGCAGCAATTTAATAAAACCGCGAGACGAGGCTTGCATGCGGCACCGAGCAGATGACACCAGAGGAAAATGCTCACGCTAATAAATAAATAACGGTGTATCGGGCGTATTAAATGTTTTAACGTGATTGTATGCGCACTTGTTTTTCTCTTGTCTGTGCCAGAAAAATACTTTCTCAACTCAAAATCTGACTTGTCATTATAAAAAACAACTGCATCCACAGTTGCACTTCCAGTTTTCAAATACGTCCGTCCATCTTCCATACCGCTTCATCCAACTCAGGAGAAATCTCACATGTGCACAGAAATCTACAAAAAGGCCCTCAAGCACCGGACGGCTAACCTCTACACCGCTGTGCCGGCCCGCCAGTAAATCTAATGAACTATTTCTCTCTCACAGGGTAAACTTGGAGTGCCTGGATTGCCCGGATACCCAGGAAGACAAGGACCAAAGGCAAGTGCACCTGTCTCGCGGAGCAATATTGTCACTATTTGGGCAAGAATAGGCTTAAAATTTCAGATTGAGGGAGAATGTAGTCGTCCAAACTGTCACTAAAGTGTGCTTGTGTGAGTTTTTGAAAGAGAATGAAAAATGCTCACATGTGCATGCGAGGGCTGCGTTCTCTGATCTTTTGATGGTTCATCCTTTAGCCTCTCCGAGGCGAAGCCGCGGTCTGACAAATGGACATGCTTGAAGCGTCCTGATCAAAGAGATGGGGATTTGAATATGCTATCTGGTGTCAGGCTTCAGCTGCTGATGTGACAACAATAAAAAAAAAAAAACCCCAGCGCTGTTATTTGTGTGCACCCCTGTTGCATTTAATGAAGCGAAGCCAGGAGGGGGAGGTGGGGGGGGATCTCTGGGAATAAACAGACGTATCTCTGTAAGTTTGTCTCGCAAATGATTGATTATTTTTCTTCCTCGCTCACAGGGATCTCAGGGTTTCCAAGGCTTCCCTGGCGCCAACGGAGAGAAGGGAACTCGGGTACGTCACATCGGCTTCTTGTTATTCGTCTCATTCCTGAGAATCTCTGGACGCAGGCTCCTGTCCCAGCTACAAATTCATCAACACTGAGGAGGTTTAACCCCCCCCCCCCCCCCAAATTTAAAAAAAAAAAAAAAAAAAAAAAAGATTCCTACCAAGGAATGATACCAAAGACAAGCAGACAATTTCATTCGTCATTACCACTTACGTAACGCATTCCGGAGCTTCCGAAAAGCTTATATTTATCACATTGCGGCGCTCCAGCAATGTTTCCTCTTCTTTGTTTAAGGAATGGACCATTAGCTTGGCTGGAAGAGTAATGGTTTGTCACAGTGAGTGGAGCAAAGGGACATAAAGCTTTTCATCTTCGCACAACATTTGTGAAGTTTATGAGACTGAGCTCTCAGAGTGAAAAGGATGACACGGTTATTACCACAGTTTCACAGCGCTCGTTTTCAGACTTAAAAGCAACGCGGCAATGTAATATTTCTTCTCGTTAAAGTGGTACCTCGCCGCTGGAATCGCACTTATGCTGTCACGCAATTATATTATTCATCTGCTGGTCGTAATAAGTCAAATATTCATGGTAATTTCAAAACAGGTTGCTTCAAGTTAATGATAAATATCATCTTGTGGCCTCTAGAACGTTTGATGACGAAGATGCCTGCATTTATTTCGATTTATTGGCTGTAGAGTCGTCGGAAAATGTTCAATAAGTCAGTGCTGGTTTTCACAGATAACTTCTACTTTGAATATCTGGCAGTTCTTTAGTATTACTCTGTCTTTCTGTTTGTTGTGAAGCTCGTATTACAAACGTGTGAAACGCTGGTGAATCTTGCTGTGATTCGACCACAATGACTGTTAAATGGTGGCAAGGCTCTACTTCCTCTGTTTTCTGGTAGTTTTTTTGAAATTCTGTAGACGTCATCAGAGATATACGAGTTGCAATAAAGAGAGGTCGCGGAATCCTGTCTGCAGCGACGGGACGGGAGTAAAAGCTTCAAATAGGCAAATTCTGTTGATATCTCCATGCAAATGTTACCGTCTGCCGGCATCAGATTAATCCTTCAAGAGGATGCAGCCTCTTAATGATGCAAGTGCCATTCCTTTGATCGTCGTGTGTGTTCTTTATGTCTGCAGGGAACAGCAGGAAAGCCAGGCCCACGCGGACAGAGAGGACCCACGGTGAGTCTTACTCAGCAGACTCGTGCCTATATGCAGATGGCACGCTTGGCACCTGAGTGAGAAAACGACAAAAAAAAAAGTGGCGGTTCAACCCGAGCTCGCTTGAGGGGAAAATACAAACCGTGATCATAATTAAGATGAACGTATCCAGGCCTCTGTGATTTTAATCTTCTCCTCTTTTTTTGTTTTATCAAGGGACCTCGAGGAGAGCGAGGACCGAGAGGACCCACAGGAAAAGCCGGACCAAAGGTTCGTCAAACAATCCGCCGCTTTCTTTTCTCGTAGGTGCTGTGGCGCACGTTCACACGCTCACTTATTATGACGTTTGCGTCTTCAGGGCAACTCAGGAAACGACGGCCCACCCGGACCTCCTGGTGAGAGGGTACGTGTCATCGCGCTGCCTTCAGGACTCATTTTAATTCCTGATTTGAGCAGATCTCCTCCCAAGACAATTGATTATTCATCACGACATTTTTATTTTCTAGGGTTTGCCAGGACCTCAGGGACCCACAGGTTTCCCAGGACCAAAGGGGCCTCCCGTGAGTGCAACACAATCTTTACAGCCCCATGAAGGCTACTACTTTTTTTTGTCTTTTATTACAATAGCTGTCAATTTGCACAAATCTCTCAGGGGCCTGCAGGAAAGGATGGACTGCCCGGACATCCTGGACAGAGAGGAGAGACCGTAAGTGCCCTGATTTGGTTAATTCAAATTAATGAAATTGTTTTATCGTTGTCTTCAAGTAAGTTTAATGGAAATTTGTTTGTTTTCTACAGGGATTCCAAGGCAAGACCGGACCCCCTGGTCCTCCGGGTGTGGTTGGACCTCAGGTATCTGTACTTTTTCAAAACACCGTTTCGCTTCTACTCCCTAAATCTAAAGTGTCGACTCTTTATACTCTCCATGCTGGCTCGTTTCTTGTCTTTAAACTTTACTCAGAGTTATAGTGAAAGAAAACATCAGATAATATCCACACTGGAGCTGCAGAATTCAGTTAATAATTGAGTTGTTTGAGTTAATAATGATTAAAATGGTTTTATTTTTCACATTTTATATCAAGTCCAGTCGAGTTAGAATAGAATAGAATAGAATAGAATAGAATAGAAATTCTTCAGTTATTACATACTTTTTATCATGGCAAACTTTTTTTTTTTGCCACAAAATGTTTATTTAACTTTTCACATCAAAATACAGCTTCTTAGGTACATTTTGTGACTCAATCATGCTGGAAATTAGTTGCTGTCCAAACATAATAAAATATTGAATATGATATTTATGTCTGCACCAAAAAAAACCATAAATAAATCAAAACAAAAAAAAACATGACAAATATTTGATCTTCCACAAAACAATGAATCTTGTTGAGTCATGATGATTTAGTGTATCCCCACTGAAAGACATAGCGTTATTGTTGCGATGCTCATTACATGCATGTGTGCATTTTCATGTAGGTGCAAAACAAACATTTTTATTGTCACATAAATCAAAGAGTCTGTACTTTTACCTTCACCAAAGTCTTTCCAACATAAATGCCTTCACTTAACTAAATAATATGGCTATGTTTCCCGACTCTGCTTTGTTTGTATTTAACATGGTGGATTTATTTGATTATTGTGCTTTTGCTTGCTCAACTTATGTCGTGTTCATTTGTGCGAGGCAGAGTCTGCAGAGTGCTGAAGCATAAAATGTATATTTGCATTGCTTGAAAAGCTGCACCGAAGTAAAGAAGCTCTGCAGAAAACAAAAAAAAATAACAATATGTGCACAATCCAACAGGAAAAAAAAAAAACAATCATTGGGAACATTTTCTCGGCACTTTGTTATTCCAACAAAACCTGATATATTCACTTACCTATAATATCGAGAGCCGTACCTTATGGTAAGTGTTGTTTATCCTCTTTCATATTAGCAACCGGCTCTTCATCCATTATGCATGAACGTTTAACAGACTTTTCCTCCCAGCCTCGCTGCTAATGCCAGCTGAGAACATTCATGATAACGGAGCTGTATGAGGCTTTAATGACTAGTAGGCCTCCCACACAGCAAATGCTCCCCTCACCGTGTCTTCGTACGAGATAGACGGAGAAAATTGTAACGTTGTTTTTTTTTTTGTTTTGTTTTGTTTTCATTTAAATGGCCGCTTCTGCTCACAGTGTTCTCTTTTGCTTTCTATCCACTTCACACCTCCACTGCAGTGTGGTTTTCTACTTCAGTTTTCAAGATTTCTATTGCCATTAATTTATTGTCCTATCGATTTGTAGGGACCAACGGGTGAGACTGGACCAATGGGAGATCGCGGTCACCCTGGACCTCCAGGGCCACCTGGCGAGCAGGGTCTACCTGGAGCTGCAGGAAAAGAAGGTGCCAAGGTAAAGGAAAAGTAAAATAGACTCCCATCACAATAACAATGCCTATTTGCTCTTCCAGCTCGATGAATGTGTCCATCACATATTGTACAGGGACTACATACAACCGTATATGATCTCAGCGGGTCCAGAGCATTCAAAGTATAGGATAATAACCTATGATCCAAAGTTTTTCCATAGTTTTAATGCGAAAAAGATACAAAACCTGTCGTCAACCTGAGTTTTATGAAAAAATTGTACCTGCCATGATGTTTCTGTTCGGCCTATTGTTAGAAAAAGGCTGTCACGGTATGCAAAAAGCTCATTTATGCCTCTTTTTGCGTGTACGTTTTCACAAACTCACCCTCATGGTTTTGATGCTCTTTTACCACTGTGGAATCACTGATCTATTGGGAATGAGCATTGTCGTTATGTGAATCCTAGTGGAAATGTTAGGAACAGCATTTACTTTAATTGATACTTTAAAAGATACTTAAGTATATTTACCTTCAAATAACAGTCAAACTTAAAAGATGTAGACCTGATGTAGGTGAAGTAACTATATTAAGTCACACGTATTGGATCCACTTTTTACAACCTGAATTGGAAATCTTGCATTTCTTTTTGCAATATTAGTTCATGTCGTTGTTCGCTTTTAGACTCTACAAGGTCTGATTGAAGACTCTTTCAGAGCAGGTTTTAAGCTTCACGTTTGACTTCCTGACCTGCTGCATCTCATAGGATGAATGACTTTGCACTATCTCCTGCAGGGTGACCCCGGCCCTGCCGGACCTGCTGGAAAAGATGGCCCTCCTGGTCCGAGAGGTTTCCCTGGAGAGCGAGGTCTGCCCGGCCCTGTGGTGAGTCTTTTATTCTGGCTCACTTTAATCAGTAGTCTCTCCACAGCATCGTTGTTACATAATAATCTAATGTGTTTTTGGGGAATTTTTCATTGCGGCTTAGTAGTTTTGCAGATTTCCTCACTTTAAATTTCTGAATAAGAAATTAATCCGAGAGACAGCTTTTTTTTTTAACTAAACTTTCTGATTCACCCCCCCCCCCCCCCCCCCCCCTCCTCAAAAAAAATACAAAATTACACAGCACACACGCTTCTTTGTAATGTAAAAGATGTTTGCAGCAGCAGCTCGCTGTTCTCTCCCATCTGCTCTCAGCCTCCACTTTGGAGACTACGGGGAGGTTTTCCATCTCACGCTGAGCCTGTTTGAGTCCAGCGTAAGACAGGATGTGTGCCTCCCCGGGCGGGTGTGTTTGTTTTTCTGAAGCCTCTCGTTTTATTCTGTTCTGCAGGGGGCTCACGGCCTGAAAGGGAACGAGGGTCCTCACGGCCCACCTGGCCCTGCTGTGAGTACAATTCTCCGCATTCACACCGCAGTCCGTCTCTTCCACCACGTTTTTGCTCAGTTTTGATACTCTGTGCGAAGTGTGTGTATATATAGTGACGCTCTTCCCAGTTAATAAAGGCCCTTGTATAATGTAATGAGATGCACAGTATTATATAAGGCCAGTCTGACCTATTTGATCCAGTAGATGTGTTTGATATTGTGGCCCAGTTTCTATTGATTTGATCGCTGATGTTTATGTGCGGCATGTAGGGTTCTCCCGGTGAACGTGGACCTGCCGGCCCAGCCGGACCCACAGGTCTACCTGGACGTTCTGGCCCTCAGGGACCTCCGGGTCCAGCTGGAGAGAAAGGTGGACCGGTAAGGACATCATGTGCTTGAATTTCCTCTGACACTGAAAAATGCTGCAGATTTCTGATAATGTTTTTTAAAAATAAAAAAAAATCACTTTAGGGTGAGAAAGGACCTCAAGGCCCAGCAGGAAGAGATGGTATTCAGGGACCCGTGGGTCTGCCTGGACCCGGAGGACCTCCTGGACCACCCGGAGAGGACGGAGACAAGGTGAGCGTTCAGTAAAACCTGCACCCTGCAGATTTATCACCTCGCACAACTTTATAGTAGAGATCTCACCCAGATATTCTCTTGTCTGTTTCTCTCTGACCTTAAAGAGCTCTGAGGGGAATTTGTCTGACAGAGTTTGCATTGATTAGCGAATCTTTAAAAAGGCGAACTGGCCTTGTTGCTGCTTTGTACGCTTCTCCTCAAACAGTCCGGGGAGAGGGAGAATTTCTCTGGCAGTGACAGAATGTGTGAAAGTGACCCTTTAGTATTCACAAGCAACAGCAGCTCTACGTCTCTCCCGAAAAACATTTGCAGGGAGATCAGCTCGAGAGATACTCGGAGGATAATCTCTCGTCCTTTTGAAGAATGCCTCAGTTCTTAGCCGGCCTTACGATGGTCCCTGTGGTTTAGACGGACACGGAGAATACGGCGGGTGTTCGCCATGCAAGATAAAAAGGATCTTGCGAGCTAATGTTTACACACATTCACACACTTTTTCATTATAAACCCCGTCTATGGGGAGCAGACAACCCCAAGGCCTTTACTTAAGACACTAGTGCGAGCATTGTCTGACTGGTACCCATAAGTAATTGCTTTTGGCTCTGGTAGTCGTCATTAGTTCGCCAAACACCCACTGCATGTGGAGGCTTTGAACGGCTGGTGCAAAATTGTTCTTTCTGTATAATCTTATGCAAACAGGTTCAGATGGGAGTAATTATCCACCCTGTTTTGGCTGCCGGTTTTTGCCAGTGACTCAGCCATCATGATAAGCCCCCCGTCAGATATTCATAACTGTATCTGTCAACAATTTTTCAGAGCAGGAGAGATGCAATTAAAATATTTACAGCAGCGCTAAACCATATCTTAAAAACTAGAACAAAAACATAAAACTGGGATACGGGTTTTAACGCGTTTTGAGATGTCATCATCTGTATAACATTCTTGTAGGTACCACACATGCTGATTTTAATGCAAAACTGTTGTTGATGTTATTTCACAGGGAGAGCTCGGAGAGCCCGGCCAGAAAGGAAGCAAAGGTGACAAAGGAGAGCATGTAAGTTATTTTTAAGACGTATCCCACATTAAAAACAAAAAAACATCTTGAATAGTTTCATCTTTTCTTTGCTACTTGTCTTGATGTGTTGCCTCTTCTCTGCAGGGTCCACCTGGTCCCACCGGCCCTCAAGGTCCTGTTGGAGCTCCTGGTCCAGCTGTGAGTGTCTATCTTTTTTTATCTTTTCTTTTTTCTCAACAAATCCATATTTTAACAAGCATTAAAAAGTCTCCACAACAATTGAAAGTACTTAAACGCCTCCTGTCTGTCCTCTGTATTCTTTCCACTGCTGCTGATGTGGATTTCCAACCTCGGTATTTGCAAAGCTTCTCTCAATAACGTAGCGGCGAGTGAAGATGTAATTCATTCAGATTTCATGCCTGTCGAACTCATATTGCACTTTTTCCACTCACAGAACTTTGTGTGCATTTACAGATGGTAACAAGGCACTGATCAGACATCTCATCTTTACTGTGTCTGCATTAGCCGCTCTACTCTGTTTATGTGCGTGGAGGAGCTTAAGCACAACGCAAAGAGCAAGAGAAAGGAGGATGATTAATGACAAGAAGAAGAAGTTCAGATAAACTGATACACGAGCCAACACCTTCACAGTTTATCCATCTCCTTAACCTTTTAGTGGGAAAGCAAACATAATTGGGGACTTTTGAATCCCTTCATGTTGTTTTCTAAAGCAACAATGGAAGATTTAATGCAATAGTAGAATATAGGAAAACATATTTTGGCAGTAATTAAGATGAGTTCTTTTTTTTTTCCTGCTTATAGCAGAAGAATCATGTTTGGCCCATTTTTGTTTCAGCAAACCATCACCAAGTCCTACTTAGTGCAGCATATTGATTCTCCTCTATTGCATTGAATGAAGATGATATTTAATAGTGTGCAGACAATCTTTATGGGTGGCTGAATCCCATTTTAGGAAAACATTTTTTTAACTAGAAGTATTAAAACAAGTGTGATTCTGCTCAATTTAACACCATTACGCAAGATATTTTATTGTATAATTGGTGTAATAATTATAAACGGTGCATCTTCGTACTAACTTTTAAAGTATTGAAGTACAGAAATAATCCTCAACAACACCAAAGAATTAAAATAGTCAATTTAGATCTATTTTATTGAGTGAGCTATAAAGGATTAAATAGAGCAGTTTTCTTAACTTCTTTTACTCACGTGCACCTTTAGTCTGTTTTCACGGTCCTTGCTGATATATCATATCATATCATCTCCTATGTGTTGCCCTGTGCAGGGTGCAGATGGGGAGCCCGGTCCCAGAGGTCAGCAGGGTATGTTTGGTCAGAAGGGAGATGAAGGATCAAGAGGATTCCCCGGACCTCCAGGCCCAGTCGGGCTGCAGGTGAGAATTACCGCGAATAGTTGAAACTGTGAAAGACGTTTCCACTCACGCTTGAGCGACACGGTTAAAAAAAAAAACTCTGCAAACTCTTCACAGGGCTTGCCTGGTCCACCTGGTGAGAAAGGTGAAACTGGAGATGTCGGTCAGATGGTAAGTTAAAAAAAACACCACTTTACTTTTCAGTACAAAACAGAAGAAACAATTTGGAATATTGATTTTGCTCTCCTCGTAGGGTCCCCCTGGTCCTCCCGGTCCCAGAGGTCCCTCTGGTCCCCCAGGAGCCGATGGCCCTCAGGGACCTCCTGGTGGTATTGGAAACCCCGGTGCTGTTGGAGAAAAGGTTAGCCTCTTCGCTCTATCCCACTCAGTTAGTTGGTACGAAATAAATTTGTGCTCTTTGTTGCGCCCATTTCGATTCTTTGCTACTTGTGTTTTTGCAGCCACCTTCCATTGAGCGACATTTTTTCACTCCAGTCTGGAGGATTTATAGTCTTACCACTTTGTCTGGTAAAAGCCGTGCATGATACCTCTTCACAAGGCTTTTGCAGACATCAATATTTCACATCCCTATTTATACGATGCCCTTTTAAATAGGGCTTGATCACTTTTTTATTTATTTTTTTTTATTTTTTTTTCCCTACCTCAAGCGGACAGATGCACGCCAAATCTAATGGACAGGCTGTCATCCCTTAACGGTACTGCCGGTTGGAGGGTGTATGAATAAATAGTCAAAGGCATCATACTGCAATTCTAAGAAGATGGATGCATTATTAAAGACGGCTCTCATAAAAACCGTCCCGGGCTGTTATTTGTTGAGGCTGTTTCATTACAAAATGGCCTGCTTTGGCAGCTTTTTGCAGCCGCCGGTTTGCAGCACTCTGCACTTTTTCATCACTCTCCTTCTGCAGTGATGGTGCGATTTGTTTTATCTGGTTCAGAGTCAATAGCATCACCTTTGCGCTCCGTTGTAATCTCCCTGAGGATAGCCCGTCCTCCTCCCGTGCGAACCAAACACAACACCCTTTCGGTCCACAATCGCGCTTCACTGGCGTTTTTATTGGCCGGCCCAAGGAGCTGGCACGCTACAGAGCCCGCGCCTTTTTTCTTTTAGTTTTTTTTTTTCATTTTCTGCTGCTCTCTTCTATAATTGTGATGAGCAGCTGTCTTTCATGCTCTCGATCGTCCTGTTGTCAGCAGATTTTTCCCAGCAGCCTTCAGGTGGATGTCAGCAGGTTGTGTTGAGAAGAAAGAGAGAAAGGCCTCTCGAAGGAAAGGAGCCGTTCACGCCCGCTAATACGAGAGGATCAGTGATGCTTTTTTAAGAAGGCGTGCCCGCTGGGCAGAGTGGATTTCTCAATGGCAACAATGGAGGCTTTTGGAAGACAGCCAAACACTAATTTACTGTATGGATTCATCTTTATAATGGGGGAGTTTGTTTATTCTCCTCATAACACATCATCACGTCTGCGGAGCTCTCGATCAGCTCCCCTGAAAAAAAAAAAAAACAACAAAAACAATAATGTTCTGCCAGGCGGGTGTGGCAGCCTGCATCTGCAGTGAACCCCAGCAGGGAGGACAGGACAGTGGGTTTATGTGACATTGAATAACGATGGCGGCTGGTGTATAGGTGAGTCAACAGGACAACTATCCAATAAGGCGAAAGGTGCGGGACAAGATATATGGGCAGGGTCCGGGGAGAACAGTGAGGTCAGCGCCCTCCGTGCTCCAGCCACCCAATCTGCCCAGGCGTGATGGATTGAAATCTCTTGTGTCATCTCTTTCTGTTCCCATTCGGGTGACAAGGGCACCGGGGACAGTGAGAGGCGCCGTAACTGATGGGATTTCTAGAAGCACGTTGGATAAACAAATCACACTTTGCTGATAATGTAGGGGTCTCTATGTCTCCCTGCCGCTGATACAAAACTCTCTTCTTCTTTTTTCAGGGTGATGCTGGTGAATCAGGAGAACCTGGTCTTCAGGGAGAACTTGGCCCACCAGTGAGTTTTGTCGTTGTTTTTCCTTACTTTAAATGAAATAACAAGAAGAAAACTATCCTTGGTTCATTGAAACTCATCCACAGATTTTTCAAACATACCAGAAACGTATGAAAAAAAGAAAAAAAGCAAGTTAAAATATGCAAATATCATCTAAAAACAGTAAAGTAGAAGATTTATGTCCATCCATTGTCGACACCGATTTATCCAACTTAAGGATGTGGCGTGTTGGAGCCGATCCCAACATGAGGGCCGCTACTGCATCATAAGACAAACACAGACATTCACACACTCAGGAGGTTTCGAGCCTCAAATTCATGTGTCACATGAAAACATAGAGAATCACTCAGTGGTCAGGTGAATATTATTTAATAATCAAGTGAGGCAACGTCTACTTTTTGTGTTTTTTTCATTCAATTCATTGCAGATTTTATTTTGTTATTCAGTTTCTTAGCACAATGCACAAAGATATAACATATATTTCTTGCCCTGCTGCATTTCATTGTAGGGACCGAGAGGAGAGCGAGGCGAGAAGGGAGAGTCCGGTCCGGCTGGTGCTGCAGGACCCCCTGGCCCTAAAGGTCCCCCCGGAGATGACGGTCCCAAAGGCAGTCCAGTACGTCTTAGTCGATCTCCAGCAAATGGACTTTATGCACCTCAGTACAGAAGATGGTCAAACGGATGGAAATATAACGCAGTTCTCATCATTTCATTATTTCTTAGGGTCCAAGTGGTTTCCCCGGCGACCCCGGTCCCCCTGGAGAGACCGGTCCTGCCGTACGTATCGCACAAGTCATGATCTTATCAGTGTCATTTTTTTATTTGCGACGCATCCTGACAGAGGCTCGGTTTCGATTTCCTCTCAGGGATTAGACGGCCCAACCGGTGACAAGGGAGATGACGGAGAGGCCGGTCAGGCTGTGAGTGCCCGTCTTCCGTCTCCACACTGGCATCAACTTTAAATTTAGTGTCACTCAAACGTGTCATTGACAATCTGAATTCTTTCACCAGGGTTCACCTGGACCCACCGGAGAGTCCGGTCCCGCAGGACCACCAGGAAAGAGAGTAAGTGTCGCCCTGTGCTGATTTTCCCTCTTGTCCCTCGCAGAAGGTCGACGTTGTGAAAAGGCTCAAATGTTCTTTCTTTGTCTTCCAATTTGCAAGTCTTTATCTTGTTTTGTTTTTTAAACAGGGGCCTCCAGGACCAGCAGGACCTGAGGGAAGACAAGGAGAGAAGGGAGCCAAGGTAACTCAGCCAACAATCGAATAAAAGACAGTTTTTTTTGCCGTTTCACAGAAACGGCTGAGAAATTAGCACAAATCTGACGGGCTTGCGTAAATCCTCTTTCCCGCGTCACAGGGGGAGTCTGGATTGGAAGGTCCCCAAGGAAAGACGGGTCCCGTTGGCCCTCAAGGATCACCTGGCAAGCCCGGTTCCGAGGGACTCAGAGGGATCCCCGGTGCTGTGGTAAGTGGCATGTTTCACAGAAATCAATCAATCAATCAATCAACTTTATTTGTATAGCACTTTTTTGTACACTTAATGTAAAACAAAGTGCTTAACATGATTTAAAAACGGTGCAAAGATACAATAGATAAAATTAACTCACACACACACACACACACAGAGGCAGACATGCCTAGTGGTATGGAGACATGGCAGGGCACTGAGGACTTAAAGCATCAACTACAACGATGTCACTTCTTTGGATGTGGATTTTCACCTGGATTTGCAAAGTGACAAATCACACTGACGTCACATATTTCTACGAGTTAAGACCACATGTTAAAGTGGCTCGGATCGGACTTTAATAAAACCGGATTCGTTCTGTTCAAACCGCCATAAAGAGATCAGATAAACGGCCAAGATGAGACAAAAACGTCTGACTTTTTCTTGCAGTGCAGCTTAAATCGGACATTACAATTGTGGAGTATTCTTGCAACTGCATTTGTTTACTATGATGTTTATAGAAAGCAGTTCTGCTCGTACCCCAAAGGCTGAAAAGAAACAAAAAACAAAGGATAATTGGTGTTTCTTTGCAGGGAGAGCAAGGGTTACCTGGATCTCCAGGACCAGACGGACCCCCCGGACCAATGGTGAGTTGAACTGACGACTGACCTTTGTCGAAGATATCTCTTGTGTTGTGTGAGCTCATCTGAATTACTTAACTTCTCTCAAACTCGCCATTTTCTCTGACAGGGTCCTCCTGGGTTGCCCGGCTTGAAAGGAGACTCTGGTGTCAAAGGAGAGAAGGTGAGTCAGTCCAGAGTCGTACAGACACAAACGTGATTGAATGGAGTTGGCAAAAGTACTTCTTTACCAGTCAGAAGGAAAAAAAAAGACTTGGACTGAAGTGAATAAGTAAAATTGTACTTTTAATTGGATGTATACACTCTTATTTTGTTGGGTAACATACATGAAGACTGCACACATTTCAGTGTAGTTATTGTTATATTTGAGGACACGGTAACTCAGAAACATAAACTAACTAACCAAAAGTATTCTCCTTTAAAACACCTTGAAATCCATTTAAAACATTTGCTTTGAAAGACTAATTATTGATTATTGATGTAGCTAGAGTCCTCCAAAATGGAACGACTTGTACCACTGCAGTATGGGAAACTGTTATTGTTTCATTGTAGCTCTGAATCATTCAGATACAGATATATGCAGATACATGAAAATCTACTGAAGTGAAGTAGAATTACTTTGTTACTTGCCACCTCTGGTGAAAGATAAGCTTTGTTGTTTATTTTTGATGGGTCAAATCATCATCCTCACCATCAGAAGATGTGTCACATAGACGTGTTTAAGGTAGAAGAGCATTTTAGTGAATTTTCTTGCATGTGTTTACTCGTTCCAGGGCCACCCAGGTCTTATTGGTCTTATCGGACCTCCAGGCGAACAGGGAGAAAAGGGTGACAGAGGACTTTCCGGTCCTTCAGGATCATCTGGTCCCAAAGGAGACAATGTAAGTAAATAAAGCAGCATGCTCCAGACATTGCATTTCAAATCCTGCACACAAAACATCAGCATTTACTCTCCGCTCATTGGCTGGTTTTATGTATTTATGGCATTTTGAGTAAAAATGGAGCCACTTGCACAAATAAAAAAGGCTTTTCTGTAGACACACAGATATGGATTTGTTTTGTTGTTTCTTTTAGGGTATTGCTGGTCCTTCTGGTCCAATTGGTCCCCTCGGCCCTCCAGGATTACCTGTAAGTCTGTGCTCATCATGTGCCTCAGTGAGTGGGGTGTAACGACTGAGCCATTATTGATTCATCTTTTTGTCTTTAGGGTCCTCCTGGCCCCAAAGGAGCTAAGGGATCATCAGTAAGTAACTCGAAGATACATCAGAAGCGATACCAAGTTATTCTCACGACGCCCATAATGTAATGTCTCAAAATTAATTGTTTAATGTGTCGCACTCAGGGTCAAACTGGACCAAAAGGAGAATCTGGTTACCCTGGACCTCCTGGCCCTCCTGTAAGTATTAACCTCCGTTTCATGTCTGTGTCTTCTCCTCAGTGTGACTCATTATCTCCTTGGTTTCTACAAATTAATTTTTTATTTTTTTCATGATCCTCATCCTCGTCTCTAAACTTCCATTTTGTCTGTCCTCGTTTCATCTCTCCCTCACAGGGTCCTCCTGGCGATGTCATCCACCCACTTCCCATCCAGTCTTCCATGAAGGGCAGAACGCGTAGGAACATCGACGCCAGCCAGATGGTGGACGACGCCGCCATGGATGCAAATTACAAGGACTACGACGATGGCATGGAGGAAATCTTCGGCTCCCTGAACTCCCTGAAGCTGGAGATCGAGCAGATGAAGCACCCGCTGGGTACTCAGGCCAATCCTGCTCGTACCTGCAAGGACCTGCAGCTCTGCCACCCCGATTTCCCAGATGGTTTGTATCCAAAGAATCGCAGTCTTAATTTATTCTGCTCTGAAATCAGCTGTTACAAAGCAGCAACTGAAACTATTTCCTTTTTTTTTTTTTTTTAAGACATTTAGGTGACTTTGCTATTACTCACATACTAATTTCTATATATCTGACATCTAGAGGATGAAGAAAAAAGCCGCAAAGCAAAGAAATAAGATATTCGCACCCTTCATCATGGTGACTCCCGTGACTTTGTCCACTATAATCACAAAAAGATTCTCTCTTGTATAACAGAAGCATCTCGTTACCATCATTAAAAAAATAAAAAAATAAAATAAATGCAGGACTTCTCATATAAAATGAGTCTAAGCTTGGAACACCAACTCTGACCAATGTGATGGCCATAAAAGTGCATCTTTCCCTGAAGGATTTATGACAGTTATGGTCAATAATTCAATCAAAATACCTAAATGTCTCTCTCTAAATTAATTATTGACTTTTTCGACCTTGATATAATAATGATTTATAACGTTTTGAAAGTTAGTTCTAATGAATTTCTTTCCCCTCTTTTTGTAAAATTGTCCCTTTGGCCAAATGTTAACCACAAACCTCTAATTGCTTGTGCCTACTTAAGACATGATACATCGTATTAGTGTCAACATTGAATTGTGTGTTTTTGTCGCATTGCAGATTTTGTCAAATCAATGGAGTCACATTAACTCAAACGTTGATGCTGATTGGTGCCTTTAAGTTTATACCTGCATAATATTACACCCTTCCAAAGATGGTAGAGTCTCGTATCGAGAGGTCAGACCACCTGAAGGCACCCAACGCCACCTGATTGACCCCAATACACCCAGTTGAATAAGTGAAGAAAAAAAAAAGAGGGCATTTATAAAGTCTGTAGTGGCCGTCTCGTCACCCGTCACACCATTTACCCTGTGATGGTCCAGTGAGGACAGAGAATCGTATTAAGCAGTTCACAGGACATGAAAACCATAAAGTTATATTCCTGTCGAGAGGTTTCACTGTCTTTATGTGGGGGTTTTTTTGGGGGGGGGGGGGGGGGGGGCAGCTGACTGAGTGATTAAAGTTGCACCAGTGGTTGGCCTATTGCCACGACTTACTGTATCAATTTCAGATTTAAAGTCATCCGGTGTTTCATCTGCTGTCCTGTCCTAGACACGGTTTTTAGACTTCTGCACTCTTAATCATTTTTCTGCGCAAATACACTCTATCACAATCACTCCAATCATTTTACGATATCTTTTCTTTTTTTTTTTCCCCGAACGCAGCCCTCAAAGTCATTGAGGGAAATTGTTCCTTTTTTTTTTTTTTTTTTTCCTCATAAAATATATTCACTCATCAGCCACTTTATTAGATTGCAAATAGACTTCATTCACAGAGCAGTTTCTCGCCACATGAACAAGTCTCAGAGTGTTTAACAGAGCTGCTGCGCACAGTGCTCGCTCCGGTTGGCAGTAGCTTCAGGCTACGTTTTTTTGCCCAAGGACACTTTGACACATAGAGAGTTGGGGATGGGGATCAAACTGCCAGCCTTGGGATTGGAAAAGCAACCCACTCGAGCACAGCTGCTTATCATACGGTCTACATGAACACATAGAAGAGTTCATACGATCTTCTAGTCTTCACAGCCTTTTAAGTTTAGGCTGTGGTTGTACTTTAATGCATTTACATATGGTGACATCATATTGCGCAGGTGTACCTAATGATTTGGTTGGTGAAGGGAACTGGAGCTCCTGGCGAAAACATGCAAACGCTGCACGGTCAAACCAACACACTCTACATGGCCTTGCAGGCTCAGTATATGGGGGAGAAAAAAATGACCGCAGTGTCACTTTCTTTTCCAATTTTGCACAGAATTACTGGTCATAGACACAGATATTCTTTGTGCGATACCAATGTCAGGCATTGCCTTGACCTTAACAAGCAGAGCATCAAATCATGCCTCTGCCTCTCACTGTCTCTGTATTTTCTGGCTGTCTCTTCATCTTTCTAGGTGAGTACTGGATTGATCCAAACCAGGGCTGCTCCCGGGACTCCTTCAAGGTTTACTGCAACTTCACAGCGGGCGGAGAGAGCTGCATCTTCCCAGATAAGAAATCTGAAGGGGTAAGTCTGACCACGTGTGTGTACACGATTTCACTGGCACTCGCAAGAGACTGCCAGGATGAGCATACTGTAAGCAAAAAGGTTGAGATGGAAAAATGTATTTATATATCTGTGTATATTTTCAGCAAGCAGCTTGTGGTGAGATTAACAGGAGAATTGTAAGCAGGATACTCCAGATAACAAATGATTGTCTGTTGCGCACATGTGGGACTAACTGCTGTGCACATATAAATAACTTGAACATCACAAGATGGTATTTGCAACCTCTGTTGTGCCTACCCAATGCCCATATATTACACTTCTATGAATATAACCTGGTGTATTGTTAACATGGATGTGTAGGAGATGATTCAGCACGAGTTCCCCATGGGAGATACTCCGCCAACATGTTAGTTCACACGATGCGACCATTCTCTTGTTTCATTGCAATTTCTAGATGGAGTATAATTACGAAATTCATCACATGTGAAATCCTTTGGCAGGTGACGGGCACGGCGAGATGATCCCTGCTTCATTATGTATGAGTGTGTAGAGGCGAGGGGAGCAGCTGAGTGGTGAAACATTGGGAACGCCGCCTTTGACAAGTCCCGGGTTGTGTAATAGCACAGTGCTACAGCCATTTTAATGATCCCACTCACCAAGCCTCAGAGGAGCAGGAGTTTGCTTAAGCTCAGAATAATGAAGCCAACTTTTTATAGCATGCTGGTGATGGGCTGTTCTCATTTGTGTCAGGGTGGGGGGGGGGGGGGGGGGTGTCTGGCTTCGCAACCGGGACTGAAAAAACACTCCCACGTGTTTGAGATTGACAGAGTTATTACAAGGTTACATATACTGTCCAGCATGCTTTATAGAATCAGACATGCTGCTTCACAAGGTGCTAAAAGGAAAATACTAACTGAGGGTCACCTTCAAGTCAGCGTGGGCTTAATGTGCGCCATCTCCCAGCGATAAGCGCTCTCCGGCCCATTCATTAAGACATTAAACTATTGATGACAGTTCCATATCAAACCCTGCTCTCTCATTATAGAGAAATTCATCATTGTCATCCCTGAGACCATTAGCGCTGTGCCCTGTTGGCCAATTCACAGGTTAATGCCGTAACAAAGTTAGCGCACCACTGCTGCACAGGACTGACACTGAACAGCAGGAATAGAGGCCGCCGTATAAGATCTCCTCGCAGGCGATCATTTCGTGATTAATCACTGTGTACTCATGAATTTTTCAGCAGCAATTAGCCACCGGCTACAGTTTGTACTGTACAAAATGGGCATAATAGCTTACAAAAAAAATGTCTTCCCCGGTCCAGTTGGTGTGGTTGATCTCACTGTGAGTGACTGTTGCAGGTGTGGAAGAATCCACGGAGGACAAACGAGGAAGACGAAGGAAAAAGAGGGGATTTGGGAATTCTGTCATTTTCTTCTCTTTAACACACCTGTTTTTTCCTCCTCCTCCTCTGCCTTTTTCTTTTTTTGTCAATCGGTGCCCCCCCCTCCGCAGACTAGGCTCACATCCTGGGTAAAGGAGAGTCCCGGTTCCTGGTTCAGTGAATTCAAACGTGGTAAACTGGTAAGCCCCTCCGACTGTCCGAAGTCCCTTTCCTTTCCCTGAATGCCTCTCATATTTTACAGAGCAAAATGGCAAAATGGCCGAAAGACTCGCCAGGCACATGGTATAGTCACTACAAGAGAGGTTCCCTGGTAAGTGGCCCCCGCCTGTGGTCTCAGAGTCCTGGTCATGGCCTGGACTCTGTGAGGCCCAGGCTCTGCATGGTTCTGCCACATAAAGTATGTATGGTTTGGCTCCTTGCTTGGTGGCTCGTTACACTATCGAGTTGCATGATTCAGCACGAGCTGCACTCAACTTCAGTACAACAACCTAGGTGATGCTCTCATGAGAAAATGTAGGGGAGGCCTGTGCATCGTGCCGACAGGAAGTGAGTGTCGCGAATGAATACATTTGGCATCTAATGCATTTGAAAAGACATAAACCAATCTTGCAGTTAAGCCTCTTAGATTATATTATCCACTCTGCCATGCCTCTTCTGCATTAAGAGAGCATCTCTCTGAGAGTGACTGTGTGCCTCGACGCTCCCACGTCTCAAGTAGCGTCAGTATATCCGTGGACGGCCGATTTAATGGCGCGGACAAAACATTTCAGAGTGAATACATCACTTTGAATTTCTCTGCATTACACATTTAGTTGTTTTCTCTCTTTTTTTTTTTTTAGTTGTTGATCTCGAAAAGTTCCTGCCTCAGCAGGTTGTCCATCCTCCACCACAAATGGAGAAGCATAAGTGCCATTCGCCTCTCCGCTGCAGCCTTTCAGCCACACTCACGGCTGTGGCGTCTCCCTCAAACAGTACTTAGATCCAGCAGAGTAGCTCCGAGCCAAACAAGTCAGGCACTCAGTCACAACCCAGGGGCTTCTGGGTCCTCAGCCACTGTTGACTTGCGACTGTGATGATGAAAGAGGTAATGTTTCTCTGGCGTTGTCGGGCTGGATCCACACGCTGTGCCGGGCGGCATGCGGGTGAAGGGGAAGAAGAGCGGCGGGTGAATGACTAAAGCATGGCATGACCTGTTTCATCCTCAGATGGGGATGAAACGGGTTTTTAATTTGAGTTCCAGTGCAGACACTCATAGACATCAATTACACGATGAGGGTTTGTACCTTTGCAGTTAATTATCCGGTGGAATCAATTCATTGCCTCTAACTTGTTGCACAAATTCATACAGATAATAGTTATCTCTGCTGATGTCAAATTTGGGTGTCGGCACTTATATATGCATGCTAGTATGTGTGTGAATGTTTGCTTCTGTGCAAGAACAAGTCAAGAAAGAACAGACCCTCGGACCGTTCTCTGCTCTGCGGCTGCATGGCATGAGCTCTGCATGCGCTCGCCACTCAGTAAGTCCTGTCTGTCTGAAAGACGAAGCGACCATGTGGATCTTACGGATTCCTGAGGGTTGGTATACAGATGTGGACATGCAGACAAAAAAAAAAAGCTGCGTTCAAATATTCATATTTTATGCATTTCAAAGGGCTATAATAAGCTTAATGAGACACAGCTCAGTATTCTGCTACATGCCAAAAGGCAAGTATGTAGGTTAATTATAGGTTAATTAACACAATATGCAGATACAATATTAATTTCCTGATATCGAAGAATATTTCAGGATGAATGTTCTCAGACTGGCAATATATCAAATTGCACAATGATACAATTAAGATTACAAAAAGGGTGTTGAGTTATGCTTTAATTATATATTCCACAAGCCTCAACTTTAAGGCAATAGTGGCCTACAGGACAGAGACGAGATGAGGATTGACCGCGGTGAGTTCCTGAGCAATCGGACTGGTCAACGTGCAAAAAAAAAAAGAAGGGAAATCAGTGTATCTCCTATTAAAAAGGTTTCACTCTGAAGTAAAATATATAGTAAGTTGCTGTTACTGTGAAACCTAAACTAAACTGTAAGACAAGGCTGTGAAACTTTAATTCAAACAAATATGCATTTTCACACTCATAAATTGCGACACGTAAATATGCTTTCTGTGTTTACTTTCTGTCAATTTCACTTAATTAATGCACAAATGAGTACTGTTTGTCTGAAGCGTGCTACAGAGTTGTTAACCCTTTCATCTTGCAATAAATCTGTATTGATCTGCAGCTGAAAATAGACTCGTAACAAATGCACTTTCTGATCATTTTTTGTCTCCTTACGGGGGGTTTACATCCAGTCGACAGTTCACTGCACTTTTTTCTTTTTCTAAATTCGACAACGGAATTTTTATGATCTCTTTTTAAAAATTTACATCCTCGGGGGTGGAAAAAAAATAAATAATGGAGGGTGTTAAAAAGAGGACACTGAGAATTATTGAAAGGTGAGTTGTGAATGTTCCCTCTTTTTTACGAGATTAGTTGACAGGTGATTAACGCCAGCCTCAACGATTAGGGTCATTATGCTCTCCTGTATTACTTACTAGGAAATGAAGTCATGTTAGTTTTGTCTCTGCCACCACGGAGCCTCATAGTTTATTAACTCGGTATCCTTGGATGACACCTCCTATTGACATTGTTGTCAAGAAGATGCACGCCCCATAAATCCCGCTGCGGCCATAAAACAAGAATACAAATTGCTAACCATCAATCACGTCAAAATGCCTCTCAAGTGACAGAAACACAGCACAGTGTGGAGATGGCACTGAATCTTTTTCCTCTTGGTCCACTCACTTGTTTACACTCTGCCCCCTTTTCTACCACTGCTTAGAGTTTTTGATGCTCAACTTCATCCGGGCTCTTTGGACTTGTTCTGTTGCAGCTCTCCTACGTGGATGCGGAGGGTAACCCCATCGGCATGGTCCAGATGACCTTCCTGAGGTTGCTCAGCGCGGCCGCCAAACAGAACATTACGTACAACTGCTACCAGTCGGTGGCCTGGCACAGCCAGGACCAGGACAACTACGACAAGGCCATCCGCTTCCTGGGCTCCAACGATGAGGAGATGTCTTACGACAACAACCCCTACATCCGCGCGGTGGTCGATGGCTGTGCGGTAAGCCAGGATATGACATTTGTGTTGTCGTTTAAGCCAGTGGTCCCCAACCTTTTTCTTGAGGGACCCAAATTTTACCATTGTAAATACCATTGGTAAGACAAGAAATCTTGGGTAGTCCTGCACTCTTTCCTGCGAGACGCAAAAAAAGAGAGGAGGGGACTTTTGCAGATATTTTTCAGCGGCTATATTATGTGACAGCTAGCTTGTCAGCTGGTATAAAGGTGAGCAACTGTTCACAATCTCGCCAGGACGTACAGTGTTTTAATCTCTTTTCCACCGTGATGGAAGTCAAGATCACTTCCCACCTGTTGATGTTCAAATATGAACGAATCGTTCAAATCCCGGCTGGCTAGTTTGGTGGTGGCTAAAGCTAACAGTTGACTGACCGTCAGTCAGCTGTTAGCTCGTCAGCCGAGCCACTGTCCATTTAGTGAACTGGTCTGTCTTGATACATTCAGCTCTAATTCTGCCCGTTGCTTGAATGAAGACATGTTCTATGTAACTCTGTCAGGACTCCCATTTTTTTTCTTCTTTTTGATGGATTCACTTGTTTATTTAGTCTGACTCTTTGTCACTTGTTCTCCTTGTATACTGCAGATAGGATGTTCAGGTTCAACACACGTCCATATCTTCAAGAAAAAATTATCCACATTCTGATCCATCTGTATTTAAGACATGAAAATGACGTCTACCCCTTAAAATCAAGAGGGCTTCACGACCCCCCCATGATGCTACAGTTGGGAATCGCTAAAGAGCTCAATCAGCAAAAGACCTTTCCAAAAAATGTTTTCACCCTTAAAGAGTCCCAAAGTGAACTCATGCTCTTTTTTGTTGTGTTTTCTCTCTTCCACAGTTGAAAAAGGGCTATGAAAAGACAGTACTTGAGATCAACACACCAAAGGTGGAACAGGTGCCTTTTGTGGACATCATGTTCAACGATTTTGGCGGTTCCACGCAGAAGTTTGGATTCGAAGTGGGACCCGTCTGTTTCATGGGCTAAGACTTTTCAACTGAGCAAATGGAGAAAAAGAAAAGCATATTTTTGTTTTCTCAGAAAAAAAACAATTGAAAAATAATAAGACACTTCTATTTGTAAAAAAAAAAAAAAAAAAAAAGAGGTACCTTTTTTTTTTTCCATAAAGCAACAAGTGTATGAGTAAAATGAAATCAAGTTGAGAATACAGTGAAATTTTATAGGGATAGAGGAAAATGAGATAACCTTGAAACCTCAGTGTGCCTTCTCCATCACATGCAAGTTTTGAAACTGGATGTCAGATCCTGCCTCCTACACAGTACGCTCGCACACACAACCTAGTCCCGAGTCATCACTTGATTTTTTATTTTTATTTTTTCATCCCAAACATCGAAGGCGACCCTGAGAGCTGCAGCCGTTCCAGATGGTCGCAGTATTTGCCATGGACTCCATCTGATTTGGTGCTTTTCTTTTCTTTTTAGCATTGATCTCTTGTTTCCCCCTCATCTCTCTGGCTTTCCTATGTTTTTTTTCTCCACTATCGTTGGTTTGGTTTCGCTCAATCACTACGGGAGCTTTCGTTTGTGCATAATTGTCTCCCCATTCTCTTGGAATGGACCTTAAATATATATATAAATATATATAAATGATTTTTTTTTTTTTTTTAATGTTTGTAAGTACATTCTGTATATTTTTTTTTTCCTGGTAATGTTTATTGCTTCTGGCTTCAAAACGTGCATGTGATTTTATTAAGTGCGAGTTAGGAGACCATGGGATAATATCTAAATTGTAGAAACACACCGAAAGCAAGGAAATTCGACTTGATGTTAAAACAGGGGGGGGGGGGGGGGGGTAAACTCGGGAAATTACTGTCTTGTGGCAGTTGTGGAGCACACCTTGTTGTAATTTAAGAACAGAATGGAAATAAAAGAAGAAAACAAGCTCTGTGATATTATGTGACAGTTGATTTGCAGACAAAAAGCAAAAAGTAATACATTCCTCCTTTTGCTGCCCTCTGAACAGAACGCCTACCTTGGTGGCTATATTATTAACTTAATAAATGGCTTCTACGTTTTTTGTTTTTTTGTCCCCTGAAATACTTACCTGTCTGACTATGCAGTGCGAGATGTCACATTTAAATGAAAACACAAAGAAATCAAAACCTAGGTGCTATTTTCTCTCTTCTGTGGTGCTATGTATTATTTTCTTTTTGTTTTTGTTGTTTGAATGAAAAATAGATTTTGTGGTGGTCCCAGTCTGTAACCAGCTGCCCCTCCACTCGCTAAACCACCACGTGTGATACAGGTGGACCTTTTCTGCATCCAATTTTCTTTTTTTTCCTTTCACTGCTGTTTTTTTTTTTTTTTTTTTTATGTTTAGCTGTGATATTTGCATGGCCTTTCTCCACGTATCCCCTCAATGATCAACGCAGCATGTCGTGTGTTTCCTCCTGCTTCAGCAGATCCGTGAAGATAAGAAACTTGTCTGACATTTGTGCCAAATGTTGGAAAATCACGAGGAAACAGAGACGCTGCCGTTGGCTTTTCATATCATTTGCTCTGTGATGCAGCTTTTTTTGTTTGCTTTTGAATCTTCTGTGCCACATCAAACTGAAGGAGTTTGACAGGAAGTGATTTGTCCAAAGGAAAAGATTCAGTTTGGTTTTTAAGGCCTTAAAACTATCCACCAAAGTTTTTTTTTGTTTTTTTTAAATGTAGCTTTAAGTGGCTCAAGGTGGCTTGAAATTGTGTGTGTTTTTTTTTTTTTATATATGGGAAACAACTTGAAAAGTTATTTTTCTTGATTTAATCACAGTAGAAACAAGTCACAGTTAGAAGAAGTTTGCTCGCTCAGCGTCAAAATTTAGCCAGTCTACTCTTTTTTGCCTTTATGGTAATAATGCTCTTTGTTCGAACTATGCACTCTCTATGCTTATGACCACTAGTACCTACCACAGAATTTTTTTTTTTTTTTACAGCTCTTCATACGTAGGCTTTTGTTTCCTTTATTTTTTAATCTTCAAATATGTGACTTGAACCATTTCTGTTAAAACAACACAATATGCTTGTAGATCTTTGGCTTTATTTTCCAATGTGATGCAGTACGCCCAAATTTAACACTTTGTTCTCAATAAAAGGAAAAAGGACAAACAATATATATATTTTTTTTTTGTAAATTTCCAGAACCAGCAGTGATGCTGCCATTGTTTTGTTTCATTTTGTAGATTTCCGTTTGCCTGTCTGTTTTGTTTGTTTTCACGGTCTTGTCAAACCTGTGTAAGGATAAGAGGATAGAAGATATATTGGTTTTTATGTCAATAAATTCAAGTTTACTGTGGCCATCCACTCTTGTATGTCTTTTGAAGCATTAAAACCTATCTGTATGCATGAAACTGTAAAGTTTTTCTCTCTTGTTATGATTTTGTAGAGTGACATGATCTCCAGTCCACGCTTAATTCATCTGGACTCATCCCATTTTTTTCTTCGTCAGTGCTACAGATGAAACCAATGGTCATGTTCGGCAATTGTGAAGTGGAGAACAAATGATGAACTTGTAACTCTACAAAAGCCAAATGTTCGTTTGTAGTATATTTATTGTATTATTTAAAATAAAAAGAATAAATGCTAAATGACACCATAGTGTAAGTGTAAGAGGCCCCCTCTTTACGTGCACACAGGGGAAAAAAGGGTAACAGTATGCAACATGGGGAAAAAGTGCTGGGAATTCTCATTTGATGACACCTTTTTTTTTTTTTTTTTTTAATGTTTGGTGTGTGTGTGTGTGTGTGAGAGAGAGAGAGAGAGGGAGAAAGCATGCACTTTCTTAATTTTTAGATCATGCAAGTGCTTTAATGGTAAACCTATTAAGGCTGCATGACAAATGAAACTGCAGGATGTATAAATAGTGTCCAACTACCTACACCAAGAGGAGCAGACTGCATCAGACCTGCCGTCATCTATGGATAATTCCATCCTCATGCCTCAAATGACGACTGGGCCCCCGACTATTCATTTGCGGATAGTTAATGTGTGCTCCTATCTTTCCAAGCTGCTTTCCCTCCACTGCCTGCATCTCATTATGATAAGCAGCAGGAGGAGGGGAGGGGAAAAAACTGCATCCTTTGCTGTATGTACTTAATCAGGCCTTATGCAGGAATCATTATAATAAAAGCATGCTTCAACCCTGTCATCCAACACTAATTTCAATAATCTGTAAAGCTTTGATCAAATCGGTGATAGCGGAGTTGACTTGCAGCACTTCAAGTGTCTCATTAGGAGGAAAACCTCGCACGGTGAGTATTAAAGCCGAGCACAGCAAGATGGATAAATAAAAAAGAATTTTAAAAGTTGTTCTGCACGACGGCGGGATCAATATTTAATGCACTGTTTACAGGATGGTTTGGGGATGATCAGAATGCATGATTTTCTACTGAGGCAGCATCTGGGGCGAGCAGAGCCGAGACCACAGCGAAAAGTTAATTCCTCAACCGAGTACTTACAATGGCGGAGGTGATAAGTGGGGCATGGAAGCGGGCTGGTTGGATGGAGGAGGAAGGAATGTGTGTGTGTGTGGGGGGGGATTTAGCTTCCATGCAATTATGGCAACAGGTGAAAGCCTACAGCAGCGCCCGAGCCTAATAAGCTTGCCAGGGCTTTCAGAGGGGGTCGATTTGGGATGGGCTGAGATTTAGGATGGATGAAGAGATCAATGTGGGACATGCAAATACTCTCAGAGCCAAGCAGGAGTCCAGGAAATCTATAGTGGAGGAAATGTGTCTCCAGGCTGAAATGTGCCAGGTGAGATCAGAGATCAAGTTAAAAAAAAAAAAAAATACTCAAATCCTAATCTATTAACGGAAAGATACAAGCAATTGGAAATACACATGTGCTTTTGCACTGGAGCTTGTCATGATTTACAGTCATCGTTTAACAATCTCTTGGCTTGGCTTGTGTCCAGAGCGTCACAAGATAAAGCAGATTTCATTACCGCTGGACACGGCCATACAAGCTCTTTTGCAGTTTCTATTTTTTGCCGTTATCTGCTGCCCTATGTCTTATGCCCTCAATAACATATATCGTTCAGTGATGTTAGGAAAGGTCCTGGTAAAAATTGAGAAGCCGGTTCAATTAAAATGATTTATAACCCTGCAATCTCCGGCAAGGCAAGGTAAAATCAAAGGTAAGTAGAAGACACCAATATCTCTGTAAAGTTGAATGAATAAATTAAGGGGACTAAGGAGAAAATCGCTTTAATACCTTTAGTCGTTTAATGATCCCAACAACTTTCTGGGATCTTCCTGGACCAATGCACAGGACTGAGTAGAAATACTTTAATAATCCCAGGGGGAATATTCCTTATAACGCACCAAAATACATCTGCTACTAAATAATACGTAGTGGTTTACACCTTTGCCTCACGGTGAGAACATCCACAGGCTGGAGTTTTCATGCTCTCAAATGTGTGAATGTGTGTGATTTCTAAATCAGTCGAGAGCTGGCTCTTGTAGGGCCGTGATTGGACAAGAGCACAAGTTTTAGTTGTCTTCAGGCTTGGTGTAGTTTTGCACTAATAAGGGGTTAATATAGTTTTTTTGTTTTTTTGCTGGGCAAAGATGGAAAGCTGGGGAAAAAAAACAGGGAGACTATTGTCTCCGCCACCCTCTTTGTACTGAGGTCCCTGATCTGTTGCTGACCTTGGGGTGTCTTGGCTATAGAAAAAAAAAGTTTATTTATTAGTTCTTCCTCCAAGAAGAAGCTTTCGAACTCGCAGACCACGCCCCCCTCACAGCAGGCACACTTCTGTGAAGCAGTCTTAACTTTTGAACTGCACACCTTTTTTTCTGGCTTCAAATGTTTTCAGAAATACATTTAATTAAATATGACTGATGGTCATTAGTGAGCTGGAACACACACGCGCAGCACCCAGAAGTGCCGAACTGTGGGTGAGGTGAAGTGAACTGGTTCATAGAGTGAGAGACTGGCAAGCTGCCCAGGATGCCTTGCCTTTGTCCATAGTTTGAGATCACCTCCAGTCCCCCTGAAACAAATAAAGTTGTGCAGAAGATGAATTGATATTCTCTAACTTTGATAATAAGTGTAAATGTTTCTTCAACTGGCTGAAGAAAGTGAGTGAAACAGAAATTTGTCAAGCATTTTCTGAAGACTCATCCATTGGGCAGTTTTGGCCTCGAGTATAATGAAGCAAGATTGTAATCCTAAATTTGCTGGTTCAAATCCCATTGCCTAAGAGTTAGTGTCGGTCACTAAGAAAGGCCCTTTAACCTTCAAGGTTGTGTCAAACGTTACAGATTACATAATCTGCATGCATGTAAGCAGCTGTTAAAGCACACATAGGTACGCCTGACCACCAAAAGTAAAGGTCGATGTGACATCTCAGTAACTTCGTGGACAAATTCCCCTTCACTCAAAATACAGCTACATTTTGGTGGACAGAGATGAGGTCATGTTCAATGTGACCTCATGTGTGCCCTTTTTCATTTAAGTATCATCAAAAGTAATCCTTCAGATGATGTCTTTATATTTGCCACAAATGGTTTTGAATTCTATAATGAAATATAAAGTCGAGGTCACTGCGACCACACGTTTGCTATGTTTGAAAACGCAATCACATGACGTTCAGCACTTAAGGCCTTTGATTACATTTCCGTCTGGACTAGATGTATTACACGAGGAACGCAACCACAAGGTGGACGTTCACGTTTAGTGTTAAATCGGTTGAGTTAAGAATATGAAACTTTCTTGTGACGTGAGGAATATAGAAAGTTAACATTTTGGGGGAAAAAATTCCAACTTCTGGCCAAACGGGAAACCCTGAAACGGCAGCAAATGAAGAAATGAAGCACACACCTTTCCTGTGGTGCAATGAAGTGACCGTTCCATTATTTTAAATGGAGAAAATGCTTCTTAGATTCACTGAAGTAGCTATTAAAACTCGGCCGACATTGTTTTCTGTACATTAAAGAGGATTTCTTGGTATATTCTATCTTACTGCTTGATGGAGAGATGAAGAGTTTGTCTGTCCAGGATTATATTTGGCCACTTCTGTGGCAACCCATGACAAATAGGATACCATTCAAAACCCAAACACACAGTCAGTGTTGTGCGAATCAACAGTAACAGCCAACAGTTGTCAAATAAGTTATTTGTTCGGGATGTAAGAAACGTCTGTTCGTGTATCAGTAGGAACTTTTTAAGGATCATTTAGAAACAATTATCTAAGTTTCTCCAAGTCAGAAGTGAAAAAGTGCTGTTTAATGTGCGATCTGGGCTCGTTGGAGAAGAGCTGAGCGATCAAGTGCCCGATGTTAGAAAGGGAAATTTGGGACGGAGCCCCCCGTGTTAATGTGTAATTGCTTTGAGCCTGTGGATCTTCGGCTACCAGAGCCCATTCATAGCCCGGCCCCGGCACCGCTGACCTACTTACATATGAATCAGATAGCGCAGAGTCAAGGAGATAGTGTTAGAATATGGGCACTGACATATTAGAATATTAATCACCGGCTTCTGGGTTCCGATACACTTTATATTATAATTATTTTTTTCCAACTGTGATTAGGAATGGCCACCCAAGATTTACACACTGCTCCCACCTCTCAAACACCGCAGCTCGCACGGAGTTTCAGTCTCCTGGTCACTTTGTACAGAGAAATAATGTGCTTTGGTTTCACATTTCTTGCTGTATTATTACAGAATTTGGTGACACCCAAAGAAACACAAATCCAGTGCTGGTACAAGGCGCTTGTACAATTATCTTGCAGAAGCCCGGAGCCGTGCGATGTCTTGGCGGTCTGACTCCACCTTCACAGCTGCAGGCCCTCAGTCATTAGCTGATCCAATTAGGTGATACAAAAGACAGAGAAAAGCTACTACAACCTCCAACAGAGTCATTATATCTCCGCGGCGCAAAAAGAAGCTCATCCAAGGCAGCAAAACAATACATCATAGCGCCTTTTAAAAGTAAATATATTAAGATGGGATTCTGAATACAGGAAAAAAACTGAAAACAGGAAGCAGCAGAATATGAATGAGTTGTAGTAAGAGTTAGGGGAGCCGCAGGTAGGATTAACACCAGCAAAGAATAAAACTAAACAATGTGTATTACTTAGTTTGCAAGTTATGTGCACTTCACATTCACTCTTTTTTGCACATGGTCACTTGCAAACCTGAGCATTTTCTTGCATGTACATTTTTTGCTTATACTTTTGTTTAACTTTAACTAAATTACTCACAAAACTTCTGTGAACATGCCTTTTTCTGTAAAAATATTTTGTGCAAATTTACAACTTTTTCCTTTCTTTGTACATAGAGGTGTATACAGAGTAGTATTACTGTTCTTTTCTTGTAATTTCATTCAGAAACTGTCTTTAGTTTGCACTGAAGAAGAATTACAACTTTCGATAACCCGATTTATGACATAAAATAACATTTCAGATAGATTAAGCCAAGTGTGTCAAACATAAGGCCCAAAGCTGGCCCACAAGAGAATCCAATCCAGCCCGTGGAACCACCAAGCAAATTCTAAAGATTGCATTGAAAACATAGATTTAAAAAAAGAATATATTCTTAAGAGTAGTGGCCATAACACTGAGACCTGAATTGAGATATTAGTGATGCTCCCACGAAAGCTACTTAAATGGTTGCTGACAAACTCGCCTCAAAATCATGACGTCAGCATGAGTTTGTCAAGGTTATTTAGACATTTTTCTGTATCTTATCATTAAAACTGGCCTTATGTTGAGATTGTAGTCATTTTCACTCACACATTTTCATCACATATACTCTACGCCACAACAACGAAAAACTTTTAAGTTTATATTTAAATGTTGTTATGGCACTATTTAACCAGTCCGACCCACTCAAGATGAAATTGTGCTTTATGTGGCCCCTGAATAAGAACGTGGTCAACACCCCTGGATTAAACAATCAAAGTATCCAGTCGTATCGATTGCTGCCTTGGTGGAGCCCGATATGTAACAGCAACCCAAAATTGAACCATGTCCCAAATTGTGATAACATATAATGTAATAAACCCCGAAATGTAATAACTGGTAGATAATGTAACAAAACTGTTGAGCCTGAAATGTAATAAAACCCCAAATGAAACAACTGGTCAATAATGTAACAAGACCCTGAGCCCAAAGCCTAAAAACCTTTAATATTACATTATGGGGCAGCCAAAGTATTTATCCCCTAATAGTGTAATAATTACATCATGAAGTGAGTCAATAATTGATCGTTTGGACTTGAACTTGACGTGCTTCAATGTGAATAACACTGATAGTTTGAATTCTAAAAGTATTGACCATTAGTTTATATGTATTTCTATACACAGTTCTTGGTACTTAGGTATGATTGCTGTTAGCCAAGTCATTTAAAATCTTCTGTTCTCAATAATCTGTAATCTACTTCTCCTATTATCAGTACAAAATTAAGTATAAGCATTAAACACATTAAGATCACATTCAGATTCTTGTGACATTATTGACCAGTTATTACCTTTTGGGTTTTGTTATGTTACATAATATTTTTTAACAATTTGGGCCGTTGTTACATTTTGGCTCATTGCTACGTAAAATGCCTTTTTATGAAATCAAAAGAGAAAAATTTTGAGGCAGAGGAAAAATAATAAATGATAAATTAAAAAAAAGAAAAATTCATGGCCACTGTCTTATGTTTACTCGATTTCAAGTTGAAGCAGTATTGCTGCTTTAACCAGTTTTTATTTATTTATTCATTTTTCTCCAAACAAATATCTGCACTTTTACTGGATATGCACTTCCACACACACACACACTGTGAGTCTATTTTTCTGAAAATACCAAGGACATAACCTCAGTAGCTATTGAGCAAAAAGCCCAATTTATGCCATTGTGTTTTTTTGACCTTCATAGTTATAATGCCTTGTGCTCGCAGCCTTTCTCCAGCCACCTCGTCCGCGGGTCAAACTGTGCCACAACCTCCGCTGTAGTTCAAATGGATTTAATACTGCACGCAGCACCAGGCCGGGACTGTAAATCTTGTAATGGCAAGGTGGAGGAGAATTTAAACTGCAAGCTTTCCAATGAAGACACAAATCTTTCAGTTCCCGGAACAAAAAAAACAACATTTCATTGTTGTTAAAAAAAAAAACAAAAAAAAAACTGACTTCTGAATCTGTCACGAGCGTGAGGAAGATGTCAAGCACGCCCACACTGCATTACAACACCTGTACGGGAATGCAGACGCTGAATAGGAGCTGCTAAAGTCTGAATAATCTCATTTTGTTGTGTCAGATCTTCCTCATTATCTTAAAAGTATCAGAGAGCACCTCAAGCATTTTAAGCTATGATCTGCAGCTCTGATGCCTCTCTTAAGCTATTTAGCTCCCCATTTACTTTCAAGTGGTATCGTTCACGTAACAAAGGTAATCATTTGCTTTATGGTCTCATTTTAAGATGATTAGTGTTGAAGGTTCGCAGGATAATGATTGTTGGATAAGGCTTGTCCTTTGTGTTGAGGAACTGACTTGAAGAGTTTGACTAAAGAAAGCTTAAGTAATGTAAAATGATTGGAAGGGACGTAAAACCAATAATGAGAGCAGATGGGGGAAGATCGTGGAAAAACTGGAAGGCACAAAAGGAAAGCAGGGATGGAGGAATGAGGGAGGTGTTTGATGTGTAAATACACCACACACACACACACACACACGCCTGGTGATGTTTTCCCCGCAGACACTCAGGTAAATTACACGGGTTCGGTTCAAATTTAGAATAATATTCAAATAAGTGTCGGTAGATATCATTAGCATGCTGAAATTGAATTAGTCCCGTCGTCCTGCGCTTCTCCTTTGTTCCTTTCAGCTATTGTCAGCCGGTATGAGAACATCTGGGATGTCGTTAAATCCAGTTTCTCAGAAGATATGATATTCTCGAGGGGTCCGGGAAAAAAAGCTCACATGTCTCCGGAATGAAAATCGTTGAAAGTTTGAAATTAAAAACATTAAAGTCTGTCACATTAACACAAACACTTTTTTTTTTTTCTAATGCTGCGCATCAGTGTAGGTGGATGCGACCTTCAAAGACGAGATTGCTTCAGGACCTCTTGGCATTGAAGTGTTGCTGTGAACTCTGTGCCAAAAAAGAATAGCTAACAATATGACTTTGAGCCTTTTCTCAGCAGGAGAATCTTTGTCCCGCTCATGTAAAACTTAGCACTTGATTTAATTAGATCGTCTTGCTTCGCGGGCCAGAAGGAAGAGCATATGGTCCATGCACTTTTTCCCCTCCCTTCACTCACATACAGTCGCTCTGTTCTATTTTCGGGATCCTGGAGTATCGGCTTTGAAGCTGCTGGGCTTCTCCGCCACACGTCGGTGGTCCCCTGTCGTGAGGCGGGGTCAAAGAAAGCGGCGTGCTACAGGAACCAAAGAGCAGCCAAGGACGGGCCTAAATTAACAACATTAATTACCTCTCCTCCACACAGTCTGCGCAACTTTTCTTTCCCTTGATGTCATTCAAGAGAGACAAGCAAGGACGGAGTTAATTACTCACCTAATGATGCTCTCTTGTTTGGATTGTGCGACGTCGACGTTACCCTAAAACTGAAGAGTCTTATGACTCAAACCTTTTGAGTCCCATCACACTGCAGATGCATCGTGACTTCCAAGTGCAGCATGCATGTTTTCCCTATGCAGTTGTATTTTTGGCCTCGCCTGTAGCCATCTGTGCATCCATGAGCATGTTAATCTGAAAATGTTTCACTGTTATGAGGCAGCAGAAAGCAACTGACCAACTCAAGGCATTATTATGCTCCGGAGCACCCATCCCTTATAAACAACGCTGACCTTTGGACCTCTGCTATGACCAAAATAAAAGATTTTATTGGGGAGGGATTAATCTGTATTGGCGTTCTCTAGAGCAGTGGCTCCCTTGGTTTCTTCACTGGAGCTTCTCCAGATTGCCTCTACGAATGGCTTTGGAACCCACTTTCTAATCTCTAATTTGCCAAAGGATTACGTTGAAGCCAAATGCTGGCGGACACAGCCACTTTAATAAAGATCTGTCCCTCTCTGTGTCCAAATTCAAAACAACTGCTCAGAGTTACCCACTTAAAAGTCAGTTTCGTCATACATTTATTTTGTCCTCAATTAATTATATATTTTTTTCTGTGTATTAAATTTTACGCATAAAAAAGAATCCTACCTTACCTGGTTCAAGGTCACTTTTTCCCCCACCACAATTATTCACACATGTGCTTCGGGTTTTACATCAGACAGAGCTATTAGAGTGCCATTTCCATTACCTTGAAGAATTAGAGAACACATATACCTCAGTGGGAGGGTAGATATGTCAACCAGTAATGAAAGTGACAGCTTGGGCAGTGGCCAGAGGGCAACTGCTGTGTGAGAAATAAAACTCCATATAATCAAATGACGCAAGAACCTCACATTCTTTAAAAAATAAAATTAATTAAATAATAATATTTATATATAAGAATTTACAGTGTTCACAGGTTCTTGGTGATTGCATGAACATATTTGAGCCGTCCAATAACATTTGACCATCGATTTGATTACTCAATTCCATCAAAGGCCAAAGTCACAGGGTAGCAGTCATTAGGGACTCAAATACAGCTGAGATGTTTGGCTTTAGTTTAGGGAACAAATTACCTGAAGCAATGAACATGACTTATTCCCAAAAAAAAATTAAATAAATAAATTCTTCCACAAGACTGAACTCCTCATTGAGAAGAGATCAGTGTTTGAGTTGTAGAGGGGCTGTAGATCTCTTAAGGCTTGACATTTAAGAGACAGAAAAAAGGAGTTAAATAAAAAAAAAAAAGCATTTCAGTATACTGAGGAGGGCTTACTAGGTCGATAAACACAGAAGCCAATATTGTTTGCTCTCTCTTTCAATCGAGAGATTTTTATTTGTGACTCTGTTAGCTGTCGGTAACAGCCCCCCCCCCCTCCCCACCAACCTTCCTTATTCATCCCACTCGTCACAACGAGTTTGCATCTTCGCTGATGAGTGTGCTGTTTAAACACAGGTGGGGGAGTTGTTATTGAATTTGGAGGAAGAGAAAATCAGGCCTTGTCAACATTGCTGTGCAACATGCAGATCCGTGCTTGATTTGTATATAAAAACACACAACAACATATTTTGGAGTAATTTTCATTAGCGTAATAGCAAATATTTCCAAGAAACTAATTATACATAGGTAAGGTTTTTTTTTTTTTTAGGTCGGATAAACTTCCTTGTGTGAAATAGCCCATTTTGATGACCATCTATTCGCTGATTTAAACAAGTGGAGCAAAGATATCATTAAGAATAAGTCAGTCCGGGTCGGTCATCAGTCATTCCACGTTCGCTAGGAAACCGCACATGCCTACTACATCCAAATGAATCAGGTGATAAAATCATTTCAGTGTCTGCGCTCCCAACTGAATATTTCATGACGCTCTCAGAAGCGAATCGGCGGCTCCACATCTCACAATCTTCTCCCGTGGTTTCACTCGCCGTTAAATCATTTGCAGGATGACAGAATCAAAATCCAGCCCAGGTGATTTGCAGATGCAAATTCAGCCTGGAAAACATATGTACACATTAGCATAAGGACACTAAGATACAAGCATTACTCTGCATGCACACGGCCATAATTGTGCCCTTCAGTCATTCTTCCAGCAGAGTAATTTCCTGTTTCATTCCTTCAAGCCTCTAGAGGTCCCCAGTGTCTATTTTGAGTAGCTGGTTATCTGATGGTCACACCCACCTCCACCTTCATCCAACTTTCCCAATTTACACATCTGCACCTCTATATATATATCACCTTATTGAAAATATCATTAATAAAGTTCCTTTAGAATGTAAACATTGCAGCCAAAGTTTTTGTGCAGTTTCAAAAATAGTTATAGTGTATGCCGTAGTCCTCATATCAATTCATTAAGGATGCAGAACTCTCTTGAACCCCCCCCCCCTTCTATATTATATTACAAAGTTATTATGTGATTGACTCCATTAAATTTTAAAACAGCCTGAATGATTATTAGATTTTATTACATTATTGGTTGCTCCGGGCTTGACTCGGACAACATAAACATAATAAACAGTCGGAGTTCAAACCTCATGTTGAAGTTATTTATCAAAGAAAATCAAGTTAAATGAAAATGAGCAAGCAAGCAATAACAAAGTTCCACGAGGTCGGATGAAGTTCGTCGTCTCTCTGGCCTAGTCAGGCTTTGAGAAACACTCATTCAGCATTACAGATGTTCAAATCCAGACATCAGTAGAGGTTCCTTCACTCATATGGGGTCACACCTCATGTCTCTTAACCTCCAGACTACGGTACACCAGTGGTCTGTAATAATAATCATGCACCATCACAGACAGTTTAACAACATACAAAATAGCCCTTACATGCTCAATGTTGCTCAATAAAAGTGAGGTTGTGGTGAATATTGTATCGGGACTAGTTCTAATTAGTAGAATCAAATGTTGGTTTGTGCCATAACTTCTCACTCTGGCTCCTGTTTACTTAACACAAAGCCCCTGAAATGTTTCATCTGTCTTTCGATTGTTTCAGAAATCATTGGAACAAACTTGATTCAATGATATAATGTTTGTAAGTGAAGATGACGTTTATAATTTAAAGCTTAACCCCGTTGCCAATGATTAAAAACAAAAATCTACACCACAAATGGATGAGTTTAGCATTTCCACCAATAAATTTTCATCCTGTGTCGTTGCAATAACAAACTTTTCCCACTAAAATTGACAATTAGCTGTTGAAATTATTTGCAAATGGGAAAAGAAGATGGATGGATGTGGAAACATAAAATTATATGAGCGGGCTAGTGTGAGTTTGATGAACTGATGTAAAGTCCTCCGTAGTGTAATTCAAGCACTTGTCAGCAACCAGCTTGAATATCACATCTGGGGCATTTGATGGAAGAAAATGTGAGTATGATAACAAATCTGACAGAAAAATGCAATAAGGATTTTTCCGGTGCGTGTGTGTGTGTGTGTGTGTGTGTGTGTGTGTGTGTGTGTGTGTGTGTGTGTGTGTGTGTGTGTGTGTGTGTATTTCATGTTGTGTTTTGGCTTCTGTTAATGCTGAGTCTACTCTACTTCCATTTTCATGACTTCGTTTTCTCATTTGCACTCGTACAAAGATGTAAACGTATAAAATTCGGAGAAAGAGGAGAAAAAGTAAAGGGGGAATCTCAGGTGTGTTAACCTGATTTCTTACAATTCGATCACATTATGCTGTTTACATGATCACCTGATTATTTCGATAACTTAAGAATTTCACTTACGATTAAATTTTTTGTGCACATGTGAACATATAAAAATGCGAATTTCACTCATCCGCAGCTTCATTAGGTACACTCTCACTATTGCACTCTCCACTGCTTCCACCCACCAGAGGTCACGAAGGTGCTCGGCCTCCAGCTGGCCACGCCCACGCCCACCTCACCTGCTCCCAGTTCTCCCTCCATCAGCCCACCTGCAGCCACTTGTCTGATTGCCTCAGCTGTGTCGACGCTGCAGCCTCTCAGCGTCCCACAACGACCCAGCGCCAGATCATCATTGTTGTTGTGTTCCCGCTCTTGTTCTAGTTATCTGGGCTGTTTTTGGCACCGCGTGCGCCCTGGCTCTGCTGGATTTATTTATCCAGCCTTCCCGCCCAGTCTGTGTAGTGTTTATTTGCCAGCTCCAAGTAAAGTTCGACCCTTTTCCCTCGGTTCTTTTTTTAAAAACTGTCTGCTTTATAGATCACTACCTATTTTTTATATACATAGAGGCTCCCAAGACACTGACCCTAATAGCCTCTGAAATAGCATCAGGATTGCTTCTTGAACGAACCCTGACCACATCGAGTGCCAGTGTGTCATATAAGTGGCCTTTTTAGATGATTTCTTAATCCTAATTTTACACCCAGGAGTTGTTATTGCATGTGTGCACTTGCATGGAGTCTTAGGAGAGAAAGCATTATTTAATTGTGTCCCTTTCTTGCATTGAGTTCCTTCTTCTTAAAAAATGCCCACTGCAGATTCAATTCCGTATTGATTAAAGTCACCTGGAATAAATCAGTTTCAATCCCTCCCGCCATACAAAATATAGCTATTTATTCTTTTTTTTTAAAAAGGAGGGAAGATTAAATCACCAAAGTGTGAATGCACCACCTGAGGTCACAGCGCATGGAGGTAATTCATCACTGTCATTTCAGCATCAACACCTTTCCAGCAGGTCAAAAAGCTTCCTCTGATTAAACATCAAGAGGAGACAGTAATGCCAAGGAGAATCAAAAGCGGTGAAGCATCTTTGGCCTGCAGGAGACAAATCTCCAACCAATCCTGACGAAATATGTTTAAATATTGCTTTTTTTTTTTGGGTGCTAATTTTGCATCTATTAAATGAGACTGGAAATAATAATGTCTGTGACCTTTCACCAAAACCTGTAAATGATCGTGTTCACAGACGTATACAGAACACATACAAACTGTGCTTGAATGTGAATTTGTTTCGGCAGACTTGATGCTTGCTGCAGCCTATTACAACGGATTGGGTTCAGATTGTGTCAATATCATTACATGGCCATTCATCAAACATTCAGATTGAGTAGCATGAATATTTAAGACCATTAACTTCATTTGTAAACATCAGTCTGACCTTTTTTTTTTTTTCTTTCCTCCAAGTAGATTTATCCTTTACAGTTGGATTTGCTTGTGAGCATCCTTGTCTTTAATCACACGGCACCAGTCTAGAACAAAGAAAACAGAGACACACAGATTCAAAATCTTAACAGTCATAGTTGAGTTTAAATGCATATGTGAGAAAATCCAAACAAAACCAGCACTTAAAGCCGCTCCCAAGCCTGGACAACCTCCTTGTGAGGCAAAACCACTACACCACTGTGCATGTACAGATCATGTTAGAAGTAACATAAGCTTTTTATACATCGATTATAGATAAGCTGAAAAGTAACAGTAAGAAAACATATAGTACAAACACCCAGATCGAGCCCAATCAGAGAACCAACAGCCATTTTTCCCAACGCTTCACGGACATTTTTCATCTGCACGTTCCTCGTGTTCAGACTGAACTGGGAAAGCAAGTTTTTAATTTCTCCGCCCCCCCTCTGCCTGGAACACCCTCCAAATAGAAACCAAAATGTAATTTATTTTATTATGCATCAAAGCTTCGATCAATCAGTGTTTGAGTCTTTTACAGCAAACTAACGCACCTTGATATTATTAAAAACTATCGCACTTTATTCCAATCAGTTTTTTTTACATAATCTGCATTTCAAGTTTCTCCATAGGAATCTACATTTTTATCATTTCTTCCGTCAAATGTGTTGGTTTGAATGATGTCTGAATCTTTCACAAAACAAAAAATTACTACAATCTCAACATAAATCCAGTTTTAATGAAACCTTCTGGTGCAAAATACTGTGAAATTTCACAAAAACTTTTCCTTTGGCTGTTTGCATTATGGGTGCTTTTACCAACTCACCTTGACAGCAATGAGGGAGCTATTTCAACGCCGCATCACCGATTTCTCAGGTGTTTTGTCCGCCAACTCTTAAGAAATTGGTTTAAAAATAAATCGGATTGGAGCGTCTTGCAGGCCGATTTTGGCCCACGGGCCTCCTATTGACACTCTGTTCTAGTCCAGTGTAGTTTATTGACATTAACTGAACATTAAGTAAAAATAGAGCCGCCATAACCGGAGGTCTGGTGACAGGATGTAGGGAGGAGATATAACATCAACAAATAAAAAAACCAAAACAAGCAAATATTCTCCGTTAGTGAATAATATGTAAGTAGGTCAAATGTTATAGATTCCGCTCTAATTGGCTTTTGCCAATGCTTAGATCCTCTGGCGAGGCAAAATTGACAAGCGCAGTTGTTTTTTTAAAATGTTGAACTCCTCAAATATAGATCATGAATATGTAATGATCACCATTATTTTAGGGATATTGGCTTTTGTATTCAGAACTGTTCCTCGTTTCTTTTGAAATATTGAAGTGAAAAAACAACATAACAGCCTTGTTATGTCAGTCGCTTAAGGAGAAGTCTTAACTTGACATGCGCCATCCTGAGTTGTCAAGCAACCTGCACAGTGCAAATATACCTTGAGAGAGAGAAGAGAAAAATGGCTATTCAATAACTGGGAGAATGCTCCCCACAGTTGAACTGAGAGGCTGGTGTGTCCGGGCCATTACAGGAACACTTTACACCTGCTCAGGCTATCAAGTCATCTTCCATGAGACTCCAGTTGATGGCTGACGTTGCTATAAATAGTACCAATGTTAAGTGAAATATGCAGTCTGCAGTCATGTGCTCTGTGCATTGGGATGCCATCGGGGGGAGACAGTGAAGATGAGTGAGACCGGACTGGCCGGACTAACGCCTGTCAAGCTTTTGCTACTTGCTGTCCAGAGCCAGACTGACTGATGTGGAGAATAATTCGTCTAATGGTATTGAGTTGACATGGCTCCCTGCTGTCAACGCTCGTCTCCCTTGCTACCAGCAGGAAGGCCATACTGCCGGCTCTGCTTGTATTTACGCACACCACTCCATTATACAGAAACACTCCTTGTTTTGTCGCCGTGCTTTTCTCCCCGTACACCTCAAGAGGAAACAGCCACCGTTTGATTATTCCATATTTTTACTTAACCTTCAGTCAGACCTTTAGTGTCTCACCTATTTCTCAATGTTAGAAGAACAATTGGGAAAAAAGGGTAAATCTACAACCCCATCTCCTCAAAAGAGTTAGGGCGCTGTCTAAATGTAAACAAACCCAGGATGCAATCATTTGCTCGATTCTCATGAACAGCCATTTTTTTATTTTTTTTTTCCTCCTTCCCCACAGCAGAGTTACAACAACATATCTGATGTTGAGAGATAAAAGTTTTTTGTTTTTTCAGGATTTCTTGAAAAATAATGTCTAATTTGGAATTCAATGGCAGCACCACCTGTCAAAAGTCTGGGCAAGGGGTGACATTAGGCTGAAGACGGTGGTGGAATGAATAGAAAACAACTGAGGTTAACTGGAAACATTTCAACAAGAGGACTTGGTATAAACCTTTTTTACAGAGCACATCTTCAGTGCAAAAAAGTCTTTAGTATGTCTGTGTGGTTTCCATAGCACATTATTAAGAGAATTTGCACAAACCTTCTCATGTTGGATGTCAGCAGGGCTGCATGAGGTGAACTTATGACATATGACAATGTTGTATCTCGTGATGACGGTATGACTTGGCCAAAATACAAGTACCTAAATTATATATGATAATAATTTATTGAGACTTGTTCTTCTAGTTAACAGTGCTCTTTTTCTTGCCTCTAGTTAACACCAGCCGTGACTGCATGGTTTACTCAAAATGAAAGTAAAATGATTCTGATGTTCATTAAAGACAGTGGAATCGAAATTCCGCCTCAGACGTAGACATATATCACCCAAACTAAAAGAATAGACAAAATAGAATAAAATGAGAGAAAATGGAGAATATCGGCAAGAGATTATCTTTTTAATTTGCTAATTGAATACTTTTTATGAATTATTTACACTTTTTTTTTTATATTTATAATTCTGTTATTGTGAGTGCGGAATCAATGCACAGTGCATAAAAACCCAATTCATCCACTTTCAGCCAGAATCTATTTTTCTTTTACAATAGACTGCATATGATATTTTGAAATTTCCAATAAATTGTGCTGCTGTAAATGTGACCCTGAAACAACCCGATTCTCTCATTGAGACTAACTGCATGGACTCATGTAAACTTCCAGAAATCTCTGCCTGTGAACACAGTTTGTCCCCAAAATCCACAGATCAATGTTAAATGCTGCATCGTATAAAATATGTGAACACAATACAAAATCGCAGCTGTGATCTCTAAATCAAGGCTCATTTTGGTTTGAAGGACACTAGAGTCATTGTACCCTGCAGACTGAAGAGGGAATGTTATTAGCACTTTAGAAGCCTGTCTCTCTTCTGGGGCAGGGCTGTACAGTGCCTATGACCTCTCACACATTTTGGAAAGCAACGATAGAAACATATGAGAAAGCAATGACAGAAAAGTTTATGAAGACTTCTCTCTATCCAGACTCTCACTCACTCTAACTCTCTAATTTTTGGCTCCTCGAAAAAGAAGCAAAACCAATAACTGCACATAAGACGAACAGTGATAGCCCTCGATGGCTCCCCAGATGAACAATGCAACGTGTACAAAAAGAAAACTTAAGTAGAATAAAAATACCTTCAGCTTTGTTGCCTCAGATTTGATGTGGCATCGCAGGTCTTCACTTCATTTTTGAGCTTGTGCTGCCTTCAGTCAACATCAATTCGTAACAAATACAATCCCTGGCATGTCCAACTGTTATCAGATAGTTTTCTCCACTCTAAAATGTGTACTACAAAGTTTTTGAATTTAATATCAGCTTTTCAGTGTGCATCTGACATAGTGTCAATGTTTTCTTATGTAAACTATGAGTTTATTGAGAGCACTCTGTAGTGTTTCAAAAATGGACCCAATACATTTCTCTTTTAGCTTTTCTTTAATATAATGATTGGGGTTGTTTATGATTACTTACTGGCTTATTATTATAGCACTTTGAGATTTCCAACTGTAAAGTTCCCTTTAAATAAAATGTATGAATATTACTATTGATGAGCCTAAACAGTGTTAGGGCCTAAAACATCTCTACCTGTTGTGCCTTGGCAGATTTAGTCAAACTGACTTTATTTCAGAGGCCGACTTCCCATCGCGAGTCTCTGCGAGGTGTCATCACTGGTTACCAAAAACGACAGCTGGATTAGGAAACGCCAAGTGCCCGAGCTCGCTGGAAATACAACAAAGACATTTCATCATCAAAACCCAGCTGGATCAAATAAAACTCTGGCTGATACATCTTTAATGGGGCTGAGACAGGCATCAGGAAGCATTAAGTTTTTAAGGAGTAATCCACCCTCAGGTATTCTTACACTGTGGGTTATCATCAATCTGTGACACTCCTGTGATAAGAGCCTGCGGGGGTGCCTCGTCTCCGTAGTGCACCCGATTTACCCCAACAATCACCCACTTCCACTTGGGTTCTCTGTAAGGACTTTCACCGAAGCCAAACGTGTGGATAAGAACAAATATACCAGCTCTGGAATTAGTGTGCACATACGCTTATTACTCCTGTCGTCCCTGTTCGTTCACAACGTATATCTCCTACCAGCACCTGCTGTGAAGGTCTTTGTTAAAGATGGCCTCTTGTCATAATGCAGTTTTACGACTTTAATTATTTTTTGTTCTCACTCGTACTTCGCATACTTCTAAATTAAGACACAATCAAACGGCCATGCGGCCAGTTTAAAGCCAGGTGTTATTCCATAAAGGAAAACCTGCACGGAGAGTGTAACAAACATCAGATAATATGAAGCCCCACGAGCAGCAGTTTCACCATGAACGACCCGGAGGATTAATGAAGGTCTCCCTGTCCAGACAGTGTCGTTATGGGTTATCATGTCATGTAAATTTACGCAGTTATCCTTGCGAATAAGACAAATGTGGCAGCAAACAACAACACGGGGCCAAATATACGAGGCACATAATCAGCAGCTGTTTGGTAAAGGACAATATGGCAACAGCAGAAGCAGACATGCTGTTCAGCGTGATGTATTACATTAATCAAGGCGACAGTATGCTGTGACACCCTGCGTAATGCATTTCTGAAAGCAACGCCAGCCCATGACTTTCATCAGGTAAGAAATACCTGCAGTTTTCAATATTTGTGCAAAATGAAGTTGATAAGAAAATGCATGCGATGTGTTTTGGAGGTAACAAAGCATGAATTCACAACCCGGGTGGACATCAACTTGCTTTGCTTTAAAGGGAAATATGATAAAAGGCAACTTTAAAGGGCTAAATTCGGAAACAAATTGTCGGCTTCCTTTTCTTTGTGACTTTCTTTCTCGCTCATATTCCCAATTTCCAGTCCTGGTGAATAAATTTACTCGTGAATGATAAATGAAGAAGACATTTCTCTATTTGCTTTTCTGGTTCCAGTGTTACTTGCTCTGTTACAGATATACACAGACAGACATGGAGGCGTACATTCTAAACACTCTCCACGATTTGTATGTCTTGATAAAAATAAATAAGAATAAGCCTCAAAGGAAGACACTTCCTGGGCTAATTAAAATGCTAAACTTTAATTTAAGGAATTGGCCATTCGTTTGTCATTACGCGGCAGGCTGTCGCTGAAATCCAGATGCTTCTCCGTGCCTCCGCATCTCGCGCTCGCCATTTGTTGTTGTCATTAAGTGTTTCAATTCAGGTGCGTTTCAGACAAGAGTGCAATCGCGCCTGTCTGACGTGAAGATGCCGCCGAGCGCCGGCACAGGTGCGCAGGTGGCAACTAGTGTCTCATGCAGAACTGGCTCTGACAGCTCAACGCTCAGCCTGATATCTCACTAACTGCTTCGCCACACAAGCATGACTCGACAGCCAGCACTTTAAATAGCAATGCAATGTGCAGAGAATCCGTATGTGGTCATTATGGGAGCCTGCGCAAGGTCAAGTGCTGCTGTTGGAGGTGCAATCTGAAATGGAAGTTAGTAAAACAAGTGAAATGTGATGCATGGCCTCTGGGATCCAAAACAAAGTGCTTGAGAATACTTAATATACTGTGGCCCAGTTTGGAGGAAAAATTGGGGGCAGGACATTAACCTACAAGTCTGGGCAGGAAAGGCAACTCTCTCCACTTTACAAATCCCAATTTGTCGACGTCCACCTGTGTGAGCATTGTTAGAACGGGTTTGTAGTCTGGGTATGTAACTTGGCTTCATGTTCACTCACAGCTGTCAGCCCTCCTCTGTACCTCGTGTTCGTCTTCAGCGGTGGGATTTCGTATTAGCTTTGATGAGAGCAAAATCCTGCAGCAGTCAGGAGGGGGGATCATTATGGGAGCCACGTCTCCGGCAGGAGCTGGTTGCCACAGCCTTTGCTGCGGTGCAGCGGCTGATGGGATGGAATTAAACGCAGTTTGAGCTGTGCGAGTGACGGCCGTGACCACGGGGAATTTTTTTTCACGCCTGGCCGTTAGACATCGCAGTGGTCTTTCGAGAGGTCCAGCCTCTGCAGAGCTTCCTGCATGGCATTGGCCATCAAAGGACTGTGAGGGTTGTGAGAATTGTTGGGGAAGCTGCAGAACATCCAGTGTAAACGTGTGTCCAACAACTGAGGATATACAGTGTATTGCCTTTTTCCTCGTATGAGGTACTTCTGAGGACTGATGTTACAGTCTGTCTTGTGAGCACCATTCCTGCTGGTTGTCACAGGGATCATCCATAATACATAATGCCCCGATAAAAAACTGATATAATAAATGAAGGTTATTAAATTTCTTCTGTTTTGTTTTGACTTAATACATCTGAAGAGCACATCTACAGGGACTCACAAGAAAAAGGCCAGGGCATAATTCCCCATAAAACCAAACCTCACAGTGGTTCTTGTATAAATTACAGAAGAGACTTTGGAGCTTGTTTTTCTTTACTTTTGTGCGGCTGTTTGTTACACCCAGTGGTTTGATAAAAGGTTTTTCAGCCACTTTTAGGGAACTGCAATCTTTTATTTTGTCCCTGGTAGCTGGCTGTGACGCAGATCCTCAATCCTGCCCTTGTTATGATACTGGAAAAGACAACTGTCAGCTCCTGGACTGTACTGGAGCCATCTCTACCGACTATAGGTAAAGAAAGTATAGTCGAGAGATGGTTTCATCCCAAATAGATGCTTCCCAGATAGACGATATATATATATATAGCTATTACAGTCAATATTAGCTATTTCTCATCATATGTAAGAGACGCTTCTATATATCTATAAAACATAACACATTTGTTTTTAGTCTTTTCTGTGAAAGTTTGCATCGGATATCAGCATCCCCCCCCCCCCCCCCCCCGGCTGTGATTTCTTCGATTTCTTTTTCCCCCTGAAGGAATAGAGACTATTTCTCATCCTATTTAGTTGTGTGCAATCATTTGCTGGACAGTGTCTAGGGATTCATCTGTTGCTGATGTCTCCATCTCTGTTTCCTCCCGTGTTCACAAATGTGCGTGATTTCTTTCCACTTCGAGCGTCTTTTCTATGACGCCCCGCTATTTTCTAACCCCCACACAACTGCTTTATAATGAAGTGATGCTTTCGGTTCATCAGCAACTACAAAACAAACTACATAGTACTTAAAATGAAGGCTTGGATTTCTAAGCCATAAAATGTGCTTTTTAATGGCGCTTCATGTGAAAGAACTTTTGTTGTTGTTGCTCAGTGTGTGTTTGCGTATGCTGCCATTGGAAACGGCTGTAGAGCTGCATTCTACCGTTATGCACCTCCATTCCTCCCTGGAATAATAAACTGTCCAAATGCACAGGAAGAACCGACAGACTCTGCATAAAAAGGAGCCAGCGGTTGCAAAAATGCAGAAATGTTTATCAACACCCTCTTTTTAAATCTAACAACATTTAACGAGACTGCATTCTAGGGCTGTTTGGTTTGTTACAATTAAAGTTTCCCAAACAATATGATTTGTTTTTATACCATAGTACTAAATGTTTTAAACGATTATGCAAACTATGGATAGGAAAGCCCGCAAACCTATCACGAATTTGAACTGCAGAATTCCTTGTTATTATTTTGACATTTGTAACTTGTAAAGCATGATGCAAGACATTGAAACGTCCTGACTACACCATCTATAGGCTATCTTTAGAGTATGTATACATGTATACATGTATGCACGTGAAATGTAGACAAGCTTCTGTACAATTTGCCTCAGAAAGCAAACTAGAATAAAATAAGTGGTGGGGGGGTCCACAGGTGATTCATTCAATGCTGTACTTAGAGTACACGGCAATAGTAAGATCTGAGAAAGTCTGTTCCGCAAATCATGCGTGGACGTGGAAATCGGATGTCTCTCAGCCATCTGTCTTTGTTGACTCATTTCATTTCTCCCATACAGCCACTTTTCTTTCCTCCTCTTTCTCTAATTTGCCATTTCTCCTCAATAATGGCCGTGGCGCCTGATGCAATGCGCTGGCATGCGCACATTAACGCCAAAGTCAATGGGAAGACGAAGGGGGCGAAATGATTTGCACAGGACTGGGGGAATTAGTTGCGCGGCAGTCAGATACCCTGGGGTTACACAGGAAGGAAATTGGATCTAGAGGGAATGAGAGTGGGCCGTGTGATGTCATTTATTACAATAGATCGGCGTGGAGAGGTTGGGTATCACTCATTACAGAGAGCAGTGAACACAGCTGAGCTGCTGTGCAACACGACAACTGGCTGCAGGAACCGTAAACTCTAACAGGGCCTTATATGTAGGTGGCAGTAATTAACCGAGCGGCGTACTGCGTGGGTGTGATTCACAGCCAATAACTCTGGATCTGCATTAAAGATCAGCTTGTATTGCTGTCCGCATCTGGTATTATCACTTCACTTCTCCGTGTGACCACTCTTAGATTATTTGCCATCTCTGTATATCTCTTTGAAAATAGCAGCAGTGAGCAAACAAAGGTCTGGGAGGCTGATAATGGCTGTGTGGTTGCCATTTTGGCAGTAAATAAAAGACAAATGAGAATATTTTCTGTGACTCAAAAATAGCTTTTGTGCTGTGGCGCACATGGTTCTCTCAGTCAATGCATTATTAATGATGTTGCGCTGTGATAACGCTATAAATGTCCAGTCCAGGATGGGCCAGGACACAAAAGGAAAAACACTAAATTTGGGACAAACATGCCTTGTTTGCTGAATGTGCACAGCTGAATACTGATTTCAGAGTATTTTTCTTTTTTATCAACTGAGCAGCTGTTTAAGTCTTGCGATCTGTTATTGTTTATAGACATTTAAAAAAAAAAAAAAAAAAGCTTTCGCACAACAAACAGAAGAAAATAGAATACAACAGATTTCAGTTTTTGGGTTAAATAGTGATATTATCGTTCTGACACACTCCTTTAGTTTGAAGATGCAAATTGGACCTGTGCAGCTTGCCGCCAGCATCCTCGTCATTTCAATGGGGCTCATTTAGGTATAAACTGGCCTCAGAGAGAGAACGAGGCTGGAGAACAAGGAATTAGCTGGAAGCCAAGTCACAAAGCATTCAGCACCTGATTCTCAGCTTGGACAGATGGCAGAATTGCAGCACGATGGCACAAACATGCAGGAAGATGAAGAGGAAGAGGTGGAGGCACGCACGCACGCACGCACGCACGCACGCACGCACGCACGCACGCACGCACGCACGCACGCACGCACGCACGCACGCACGCACACACACACACACACACACACACACACACACACTGTAGTGTCTCAGTGTTCCCTTAGGCGCGTGGCCAGGAAATCCAATGTTTCATAAGGATTAAAGTCTCTCTATGAAACCTGTGACTGAACAAGAGACATTGGATCATGAGACGCTGCCAAAACAGCTGTCGGGGGCATGTCACGGCACCGGCAGTGACTCACAGCTCCTTTCAACAGTCTGCCTATTTTGCCATGTTTATAAAGATGTGAAAAGAGATTTTCGATTCAGCGACCATCACGCGTTGCCCACCATGTTCCAAATCCTCCCCCACCCAAACGTCATAGACCTCCGAAGTGTCGAACTTCCTGTGCCGAAGGTGTTTATGCAGCTGACGTCCTTCAGCTGGTTACTGTATTTTGGAGATTGCGATGTCTTTCATGATCAGACCTAAATTTGCATGGCGGTATTAGCTGCACTCTGTCCAAGACTTCTAGTTTCTCAGGGGCTGCGTTAATCCACCGATAGCTCGATCCGTCTCTCTAGTCTGAGCTGCGCTAATAAAAGCATGGACAGACAGAAGCTGATGATAACACATTAGCCTCACTATCTAATCTCCCTTCTAATTAGAGATGCTGTCTTTGGGAAAAAAAAACTAACAAACCAACAAAACAAGAAAAACTGAAAGAAGATAGTGTTATACAGCCACAGAGTTTGTTTGATTGTATAAACAAGCCAATTAATGGAGCATAGATGTGGCTTTGAGTAGTTAAAACCAATAATAACAACACAAGCTTGACATAGCTGTCCAGTCATGCTTTCCAAAGTGTACCAGAGGCTTCCAGATTGATTTCATTCCTTCCAGGCAGTCATTTGTTTCTAGCCATTGGTTTCATTTCAGTACTTCATTGAACTTCATTAACTCACCGAGAAAATTAAAAATGACTTGCACTGGGTAATCCATCACAGGGGCCAGTGGAAAAAAGTTCTTTGTGTTATCATTTGGGTTTGCTTTGGAGGGTTCTTTGGGCTCTGCATCACCCAATGTGGGCAAGTTGTTTAATTCACAATCAACATTTAACAAAGTCTTTGATAAGAAGGTGCAATGTGGGCAAAGGAGGGTGAGATTGGCTCATAGAGGCTTTGAGTTCCATGCAGTGGAGCAGGAGATTTTTCAATCCTACGGCTGAATGGTTAGGGCGGATACCATGGCTAAAAAGATTAGTAGGTTTTACTCCTACCCAGCTGGGCGAATGCCTCATGCCATTCCCCGACGATGTGAATGTGCGACTGCGTTCACACTTAGTGGCGCAGTTTGCTATTCCAAAGCAAAGATTTCATTGAGTTCACATAGTTGATTCTCACATATGCCAGAATGATGTAAAGAAACAACCTATCAAAGGCTTTTATGTGACAGAACCTCCGAATAACAATGCTGGGCGCCAGGCTGAACGCACTGGAGGGATTACAGTGGCAGTATTTTTACCAGCTGAGAACTCGCCAAGAGCTAATCAATGCATAAAATGGCAAAATAGCAGCAGGGGCTTATAAGTCACACACATAAACAAATAAATGCAGCAGAAAGTTCACGCTTCTGGCTCCTATAACAACCCGTGTTTGGTTGGTGCGTGCTGCGTTCATACATCATTTAAGATGCTGTGAGATTTGGCGCACAGTTTATTCAAGGAAAAATTCATTCTAGCAGGTATAACACACTTGACAGTGGTTTGTGTTAACCCTTTAAAAGCAAAGGGCCTTCTATATATGACAAGCAGCATAAAATGACTGATGATTTCTATCTTCTTTGCCGCTTATGAAATTATGAAATATGAAATACCAGACACCATTAGCAATGTATAGCATTGTTTTGTGAATCTACCATGCCACATTTCGAATACTAACGCTTTGCTTCATGCCAAGCACACAAACTATACAACCTTCCAATCAAACCAATCCTTCATCAGAAATAATCCCTGAACGGGAACCAATAGCATGCAAGAATAGAATGCACACTGACATTCAATTTGGCCCCTTTAGATGGGAGGAAAAAAATATGCATGAACAAGTACAACACAGAGAAATGATCTATTATTTATGTATTCCGTAATGAGGACATAGTTGTTTCTATTTTCTCCTGATACAGTCGCCTCATGTGCCTTGACTTTGTCATGAAGGTGGCACTGTATGTATTTTCTGTTTATCCACCCAGTGTTGAGGCAGGGCAGGGGAGAATATAGAGCAGAGGATCATGGTGACACCATCGACTCTGTCACTCATCTCCCCTTTCCCATTATCTGTGTGCAGTCGCTCTCTTCTCGTACACTCCTCCATCTCTCACTCTTTGTGGCGGCTCCTCTATTTTGTCTTCCAGTGAACATTTATTGCTCTGCTGAATTTAAATCTCCCCCTCTCTCCCCTGGCACTGCATTTTCTTCCCTGCGATTCTTTGTTTACCTTCCCTATCTGTATTTCTTTTTAATACCGACCAGCAATCTTCTCTCGCTCGTCTCTTTTATATTCAATCGCTCATTGTGACTTTCTGCCGCTTCCCGTCGTTGGTGTGCGAGTGTGTATTTGTGTGCGGTTAGTCATCGCTGTTGTACCTTTCTGTCCTCCTGAAAAACCAAGTAAGCTGAAGCGGGTTTTTCCAGGTCCAAGCAGCCACGATGTCGATGATTAAAGATCGAGATGTGAAAGAGAAAGAGGCACTGCAGGGCGAAATGGAGATACGTTTTATGTGGTTATAGATGTTTTTAAGAGGCGCTACAATTTTACGTTTACTGTTGAACTCGAGTGGACAGATCATGTCCATTTTAAATAAACAAAAAAATAAATAATCAGCTGAGCTACAATAAAAACGGATGTCCATGATAAAGCATGGCAGCTACATTTCAAAAAGAAGCTACTCTGTCAGTTTCAGAAGTTAACTTGCCCAAGCTGCTGATGTTGTGAAGATACTTTGCTGAGCCCTGAGAATAAGCTGGGGATGGTGGATGGACGAATGGAGGCTTTTCTGAGGTGTTACTTTAGTCTCGCTCTCTCGCTCTCTCTCTTTCGCACATAGCGGACAAATTGAAGCACATTTACTTTTGGCCGAATCCTTTCCAAACCCTGGCCGCCATCCAGTGTCAAGAGTTATACAAGTTTTCAGGGGGCTATGAAAGAATTGATCTTTAATTGCCTCAGCCTGATTTGTAGTGAAAGCGCTCCCGTCGAACTTGTGGACAGAAGCAGAAAAATAAAGCTCAGAGGTGTCAAAAGGTAAAAGTACGACGGGTGACGAGGAGCTCTCGAGGATGTATCCAGTAAGCACAAATTGGTGTGGTGTTTTTTTGGGGGTGTTATTTTTGCATCATCACTGTTTATCTTTTCACACGTTCAGGCTGCCACCCCGCCCACCCCCTCAAGACAAAGACAACTCATCCTTTGTTTACTACCTCTCCTTGTTGTTGTCGGTAGGTGAGAAAACCAGACGGGCCCGGAGGGTGTTGATGTCAGATCTATCATCTTCCACTCATGTACAAGCACTTCGGCTCCACCAGCTGCATGCAGGTACAGCAGTTCAATAATGCACAGCCACTGGGCATAAAAGACTGAGCATCCATGCTTTTTGCACAAGGACTATGCCTGTATATGACAGTTTTATATCACCCAGGCAGAATTTGGAGACCACGTTACATCACGTACGACTTTGAGACGGCTGAAAGCAGAAGGAGCAGACAATAGAATGTAATGAAGGCTGCACATGGTCCCGTGGAGAAATGTGGCTTCACAGGCTACTTGGCTAAAAGCTGCATTATCTACAGCCGAGTAAAGAAGGGAATCTCAAGTTACCCTGAGGCGGAAAGAAGCTTGTCCACTCTCACTCCAGGCAAATCCTCGTCCTCTCACTCCCCGCTGCTTCTCGCCAAATCCTACATTGTCTGGTGAAAGGAACGTCTTTATGTCTTTTACTTTCTTTTTCTTTGTCAGTATGTGTCTTCTTTGTGTACACAGTTTTTCACCCCCACAGGATTGGAGAAGAATGGTAAATATTCATGAAGAAACATCATGTGCGTGTAAGTTTATTTCAAAAAAAAAAATGTTTGTATGGTGCTCAGTTTATTGATACCAGACCCTTTGTCTTGATACATAATTACATATATTTGATTAGTGGAAAAACCGTTTCATTAAAGAACAATCATCCATCTTAGCTTTGGCATATGGGACTGTTTTTTCCAAAGTAATATTTATAGATGGCACTTTAAGTAATATGCAATATGCAGTCTTTTTCAAATTATTTTGCAAGGTTTTTCCATTTAAACTGGTTCTCTCTAGTCGTGGTGGGATGTTACTTCCTGGGACTTTTTCTCAGGTCTAATTGTAGTTAAACCTGTAGGTTTTTGTGTTTCTGTTGTTGTTTGGTTCACCCTGCTATTGGTTAGAGCAGGATATGTTATAAATGTCACAACACCATGAGTGTTGAGCTGTATTAATAAAGTCAGTAGCACAGTCTGTAGCACGCTTTGCCTGTGCTACACCATGTATTGTGTTAACCTTTAACTAATTGTGCTCAGTATGGCACATGTTAACATCTCCACCTGGAAAGCTCCATCCATCCCATGGGATGCAACTTTTGCAAACTCCAAAACACGACACGTTGTGGATTTTCGCCACAGATTTCCTCCCACAGTCCAAAAACATACATCTGAGGCTCATTGGTGACTCTAATTTGCCCCCTTGGTGTGGAAGTCACTCTCTGGTTGGCTTGGACTGGACTGGGACCTGTCAAGCACATGATTAACTCACTTTTTAAATACTGACTTTATATTTATTGATAATCTTACCTTAGCGTTCCCTTTTTTTTAATCACCAGCCTCTCCTCCCTCAAAGGTCACCGCATGTAAAATAAGAGGTTGTAATGTGTTTCCTGTTTAAGTAAAGGTCAGATATTTAGAAAAAACAAAAATCTTGTGCATAACCAATTTCTTCTAAATTTTCCAAGATTTCTTCACAGATTATGTGATTAATGGACCAACTGCTCTTCTTTAACTGTCGATATAATGACTTTTGGACTGGAACGTTTGGTCCCATCACCAGATTTTCTATCACGTATGAGGCCCATGCATATTAAAAAGTCCATCGACACCACATGGTTTTCAATGACTCAGCCAGACACTGAATTTTTATCTGACTAATGGAGTCAATACTCAATGAGTCAACTGAAAAAGTTAATTAGCTACCTAGCTACAGCTGAAATCTGCTCATCCTGCTCAGTGTTTGAGCCAGTAAAAAGGCCAATCACCAGCAACTAATGAGAGGCCCGCATATGTCTGTGATTTATGAAAAGTATCTGGATCCCAAGTGGTAAATCAGCACTGTGTCCTATACACGCCACGCAAGAGTGGAACGCTAAAGAGGGAGAGCAAGGCCGGCAAACATAAATGGGTTGATTACATACTGCGTATAATTTTAGAAGTAGTGTTTACTGTATACAAATTAATTTTTCATAGATAGAAATTAGAGCTTTGAGAAAAAAAAAATACCGTCTCGATTTTCTGGGAGGTTGTTGTTCTCGCTTGTAGGGTTCAAGAGGAAAGACTTTTTGTCTCATCAGAAAACGCAGCAACATGCTCACTGTCTAAAGATGCGTAAAGGCTGCTAATGATGACCAGTGTGATGCAAATTACTCATTCATAGCTGCTGCCTGGCTTCGCCTGCGATAGATTGAGGGGAGAGCTCCGACCTAATGATGTTTGGATGGATTCTCGGCTCGGATTCATTTGCAAACGCAATATCGTTTCTTACAGCACAGCAACAAAGTCGTACACAGTGAAGAATCCCGTCGAAGGCTCTGGATGTTTGCTCGAGTTCCATTTGAAATTCCATTTTGAAATGAGCAGTCTACAACGCCCAGCCTGCTCATCATCACGCCGACAGTTCGCCTCCTCTGCCAGTTTGAAAAGAGCTGAAGACGCTGAGCACACAGTGTCAGATTCATTCAAGTATTGCTGCGGTTTAATATTACATACTTTGAGCATCCGGTTGGGGTGGGGTTGTGTGTGTGAACGTCGAAAATGAGAATTGATTCTGATCACACAGAGAGGCAACAAACGGCACGACGTCATGCAAAACTAAACAGCGAACATCTTTGAGAGGATACAGTCAGAATCATTTACTCAGTGTCCAGTTGGAGCAATTCTGAAAACATCTTTCTGCTTCCCTGCCGGCCACACATCAGCGCACCGTAACATGATGTGGATCTGTCAACACAAATCTAACTCCGGCGAGCGCTCTGTTCCCAGACAGCGCTGATATATGGAGATGTCACTAAGAGACCCACAACTTCCTCCTGTAAAATGAAAAAAATATGTCTTGTCAGATGCCAGCTCTGCAGGCTTATGTTGATTTACTCCGCTCACTGTGCAGCCTCCTGAAATAATAAAGAGGCAGTGACTTCATAGAGTAATCGTAACTGTTTGACGCCTGAAGTCGGGTTCGAGAATATCAGCCAGCACTCTGTATTAATACTACATTAAGATGTTTATTTGTAGGTTTAATAATCCACACTGTATGCACTGAGAAATTCATAAAACATTCCTAAAGTCAACTGATGCTGATTTCCGTATTTAATATTAATAATTCAGGTGGCAAAGTGACTTAAGCCAAAGTGAAAGAACATAAAATTGAATTACTGAGGTAAAGTTAAAGAGACTAACTTTTATCAGGGAAATGACAGTTGTAAATCTCCAATACCACTCTCATTATCAGGTATAGTTTTACCACCTTAACTATTCTATCAGCTTGATTCCTTGCATATAAAAAGAGCACCAATGACAATAGCTGGTAAAAGAGGAAGTTCTTGTAGGATGCTAGTACACTTTATTGGATGTGTACGCCGTGAATAAAGAGATTTTTTGGTTTGTGGACTTGAGTTAACAGATCACTGCTGAAGAACAAACATTAGTCTGCCAGCTAATATCTTTGCATGTGTTTATAGAGGTCAGCTGCTCGTCTGTGGTATCCTAGAGCGATGGGGGAAGGGTGGATGAGAGTAATTGTGTCTCGTCTGTTCTACATCACTAGGGGTCTCTCACTCCGTGCCATACCGTATGCGGGAGGTTTTCGAAGGGTTAAAGCCCTATTGAGTCAACCTGTAAGATGGATGTTTGCTGCTCTAGAGGTATTAGTAGATCATGCACCTGCCTCCGGGGCGGTCATTGATCTCTACCCCTGCTGGGCGCAATATTTAAAGAGGAAGAGCTGAGAGAGACGGAGCCCTTATCGATTTCAGCCTGAAACTGATCATGAATCTTTGGACACATGCAATCAACGTTAATATGTGGTGCTGAGTGATGAACTGGCCAGTAGGGGCTCTATCTTTCCTTTCAAAGGGTCTTTACTCAGCGCCAGTACAACCCTAAATGAAAGGTTCGGAGGTGCAGCAAAGCGGCCACACTGTTCATTTGAAAGCGATGAAATTCGATTTTGACATTTGGCTTGATCGGCACGCCAATTCACTGCCACGTCAGAGCTGAGAAATGATGCAGAAACACTCGGGACAAAGAGGAAGGTGAAGAGAATACAATATGTGTCTTGGGATCTTGAATGTTTCTAAGGCTGTCATCACAAGTGAGCATTTGACTTATAACACTGGAATATATCACGATATCAACAATGATGGAGGCGTCACAGTCTGTGAGTTTTGTATTGTCTTGCCTTGTGTCCTCGACCCCGTTTACGTAACAATGTTGGCATGGCTTTTGTGTTTTTGTCACGGAAAAGTTTTGCGTTTACACACCAACATTTTGAAAAATATATCTGTTTACACAGCCATGACAAACACAAAACATTATGTATTTCGCATGTTGGACCTCAGTGAATGTTGTTGTGTTTTTGGAATAAAGCTACATATACATTCAGGCAGAGAACAACACGCTATAGACACTAATAATGGCGAGTGCACGGACATTCGTTTGGACAGACAAAGTTAGATTGCCATTACGGATGACTTTCAACTATAAAACTACCAAGTCCCAGGAGAATATGGACTGGGAGTGATGACACTCTGGAGGCCACCATTGTTGTTATTGTCCTTCTACCCGTGCATTTGAAGAAGAACCATTTACAACGGCTGTGCATCGCATGCACGGTAGCAGCGTTCATCTACATTACATCTACATGAAGACAGAGACTGAGTGCTTTCATAAGTTCCATTTTTGGCTGTCGGAGTGTATTAGAAAAGTTCCACCTTGGTAGCCGCTTTCAAAAAGTTGCATTTGCAGTGGCTCTGAGCATCATTGTAATGTCAAAAACTCAACGAAAGCTCTCCGTTGTCATGTCATAGGGGCTTTCATCGGGTCTATGCTTGAATTCACGCATTGTTTTCTTTCCCCTCGTGCCCTGGTGATTTTACTCGTTTCTTTGTCTTTCCTGTTTTATTTTGATCTCTCGTGTCTTGTCACACTTCTGTGAACTTGCCCTTGGTCTTGTCAGTTTGCCAGATCTCAGGTCATACCTCTGACTCGTGTAACTTGTCCTGTGCTCTCCCTTTGTTAATTAAACCCGACTTTCACGTCACATCTTGTGTCCCTCACAAGTTTGCTGTTGTTTCTTGGTCCATCTGTTACCTGTTGTGCAACCCATTTCAGTACCTTTTTTCCCCCTGAAGTTCCCAACGATTATGTGCCTACTTTAGATGTCACATACTTTTTTTTCTGTAATTCTTTTGGGTGAGTCCTTTTTGGTTATTTGGGAATTAGTCTGCATTCAAAACCACCTTTTTAAGTAAATACTTATGCCTGCCAGAGTCTTGCATCCTGACAGGAAGTATCCCTGCAAATGCGTGACAACATGTATCATGGGAAATATTGCATGCGCCCTCAGAATGAGTATCTCCCGACAACCCTGAAACTATATATTCACATGTGCCATTTGGAGCATTACTTAATAATACGGTCTGCAAATATTATTTCTTAAAGAGGGCTGCCAAGTTGGATTTCAAAAACTATGCCAGCATGACTTATATTCCTACATCTAATACATAACCTCCTCCTAGCACCTTTCTCAGATAAATCCTTGCCCCTGCGGTATGTTTATTTTTTTTTTCCGATTTTGTCATTTTCAGAACATCATCCAAAAACTGCCTCAAGCAATTAGAAAGTTGGCCAAAAACACTCTTTTTTCAAAAGACATAAAATATATATCTGAGTTTCAATTTATGTCTGATCATATTAAGGAACAAAAAAACTAATACAATTATAGTGTATGTGAAGGATCTTCTTCAACGTAAAAGGCAGTAATACTGTTGTTAGTAAACTTAGTTTTAAGTCGTTATATCACATCATACTACAAAAATGAACAAAAAGACAGCATCTCATGATGACTCAAGTGTTCCATCAGCCATTATAAAACATAAAAAAACACACCATCAGGCAATATTGAGGGTGTTTTGCACTCCTGGATGACATTTAAGGGGTTTTAATGGCCCTTATACATAAATCCAGAGGGCTGCAATGCCTCTGGGTAAAATTGACAAAGCAAACAGTTAAACAGCATCATTATCATCCACAGAGCCGGCAGGCTCATTTCATTTTTAATGTATGTGTGGCATTTCTGATTGTGTGCGGTGCAAAAGCAATAACGTGGAGGGAAATTAAATTTAGATAGGCAGGCTGCGAGTTTGTTAATGTGTGTGTGGCCATAGTTGTTCAGTTTTTTCCTGTTCAGAATTAGTGAATGGACAAGATAATGTGTTTTCTGACAGCAGTGAGTTCAACACATGTGCATAACACTGCATTAATGTATAATCCATTCTACTTACAGAGAATAGATTTTACATTGATTCAGCTGTGAATCAATATATATATATATATATACATTTTTTCTATGGTATTCCTGAACAGCCGTCTCTTTCATATCCTAGGGATTACACTAGATAGCCTACTGAGCTTGATTTCATGCTTTTCAGTGATGCTCTTTGACCGGCTGCAGAAGTTGCCTTAGGCAGGCAAAGCAGAAACATTACAAGCATAATGAATATCGAAACCAAAATGCAGTGTGAGGTTTTTAAGAAGTGCTTATACATGGTGCATTAGGGTGATAAATTCGACTGCCTGTGCACGCCCCCAGGTACGGCATAATAACATGGAAACTATGTCACACATACAGAATTAAGGGTATCCAGATATATATTAAATGAAGCAGCATTACTCTTGTGCATAGTGTCTGAAATGAATTAAAGGTACATAAGTATATAATATGGACGACAACCACTCAAACTTTGCAATCTGTCATAAGATCCAATTGGTTTAAAAATATAATGGACAAGTTAGAAAATCCCAATAGAAATGAAACATTAGAAGCTTCACAGATGCATCAAAATGATACAGGTGTTCATGAGATCCTCACTTACTCCCCACAGGTACAAATGACATTTGTCCAAAACAGGAACAAGGCCATGGAGATAACAACCAGAGGTCCTTTGGATGTTAGAAAGACTATTCTCACACCAAAGGATGTTCAATGCTGTCTGATTTACAGGCTGCCTTTACTTCCACTCGGAGAGATGTTTTTTTTGTTTTTTTTTCTCTGGCACCCCAGTGTTGGAGCCAATGGAACTTGCAGCCACCACTTTGAAGTTGTAACACTCACACTGTGATGTCTCTGAGTAGCAAATACATTCCTATAATCCGAATGCTCCCTTTGATGGGCTTTGAAATAGTGTTTAACTGATCTCCGGTGGTGCAAGCATATAATGTTCATACAGGAATTCCTGGGCCACGTTGGGATCGCTATTAAACCGAGAGGGCAGTGTGTTTTTAGTGGGGTTTTTTTTTTTCCTGCTCTCAAGAACAAATCACACATATTCAAACCCATAAATCACCGCAAGCAGCTTGGCGATGTTTTCCCCCGGACCAACTTTGAATACTAACTCACTTTTCTTGTCTGTTCATCTTGCCGTTCATTTTCTTGTGTGCGTGCGCTGTTCAACCAATTTCACTGGCGATGTATAATTGAGCAAATTATGTCTGAAACAGCTACACATTGTCAAATCCAATTTCCACACGTTAATTAGTTGAGATTTAACTTCCTTGGAGAGATCAACCAAATCTTGTCTGCTACTACAGAATCAAGCAAAACACACACACACACACACACACACACACACACACACACACACACACACACACACACACACACACACACACACACACACACACACACACACACACACACACACACACACACACACACACACAGTACTATTGAAGGTCATTAATTGATTTCTAGCCGCTTTGTTAGAAACTGTAAAAGCCTATGAGGAAAACAATCGCAACACCGAATCATCATTATCGTCATTATTTGTTGTTATTCAAGTAGATACTGAGCAAAATAAACCTGAAATGTTCCCAGCATGATCACAGAAACTGTTAAATTCTCTGCTTTGTGCTGCGAACTTTGTCTGACAGATTTAGTGGAAGTATACTTGTGAAAACCTAAAAATACGCTCATTCAAATGGAAAGAAGTTGTATCATTGCGTAGATGTGAAATATGTTAAAATGGGCTGTGGGAAAGTGTAGATTTGAGTGTTAATTGCTACGGATTTAACACATAGAGCATCACCATTCACAAATATGTAATCGTTTGAATAATTAGTGTTCTAAAAATACTGAGTGTAATAACTAATTACCACACGAGTGGAAACATAACCGATGAGGGAGCATGTTCAATCTAATTCAATGTCGTCTGAACTATTAAATGAGAAGTGAGGTTACTATTGTAGAAACAAAACCTCACACATATTGTTCTCCCACAAATGATCATGCATGTTTCGTTTCATGTCGAATATGATTTAACAGATGAATATCATATTTCCTATCTGTTCTTTACATTAAGACTGTAAATTGTAATAAATTGTATATTTTTTTTCTCATGCTGTCGACAGGTTTTTAAACTTAAAATCTTTTTTTTTCACGTTTTATAATAAGAGGTTCAATTAAATAAGTCTGTTTTACTCCGTGCCCATTAATGTTTATCACAATTTCTTCTCATAAATGAAAAACTAAAATCCTGCGGTAAAAATGCCACAGCCCTCAGAACTCTCCTCATAAGCAACATGCTAACAGATGCTAAAAAAGCTAATATGTACTTGTACATTACTTTAATTTCTGAAATAAAGAAAATAAACCCCACATAGACTCAAACAGCTGAACATTTATTAAATACAGGAAGTGGGACAACATTGCCAGCCTTCAAGATATTTGACGGTCCTGTAATGGACTGGTGATCTGTTCAGGATGTATCCTGCCTTCACCAATAAACAGCCGTTAATCGCTCCAGCGCCCCACAACTTTGAACAGGATTTAAGTAGAATAGAAGAGGCTTCGATCTGTGATATCTGTTGTACAATCAGTGGTGGTGTCACTTTGGTATCAGTGTGTCCTTTGCCTGGCATCTTTGACTCTCTTTGATTGGCATTGCCATCATCCACATTGGATTCTGCGGGTAAATGATGTAGATTACACCAGGAGCTTAAGCCATTGTTGTCTTTATAGTTCCTTCTTTGGCTTTTTTCGCTAGAGTTAACCATGCAGTAAGTGCACAGTATCTTATGTGGTATTTTCATCATAGAGATGATGTAAGTCCCTTACTGCTTATCATTAGACGTAATGACATGTTGGATAGGTTAATGTACTGAATTGTTCAGAGACTAAGTGGAAATCAATATATCCTGTCACTTCAACTTGAGTATGTGCTGCTATTAACAGGCTGGCAGCAGTTTTGAATACATTCATTCATGAATGTTAAACAATCTGTATCATCCCATCCATCGAGGTGGAGCCGAAAGTAAGAGAGGGTTCACAAAGTTTCAAAGCATTTTGTTCTATCTATTCTGGATACGGACACGTCCATTGCTAGAATTGTAGTTCTTCTTACTACCTTTGATCGTATTTTTGTTTCGGTTCCTCCGAAGTGGGTGCAAGTCGCTGAAGACGACGGATGACAACCCAAAACAATGTTTACAGTGCTTGAAAAATGAAATAGCAAGTGGTTCAAACCGGTGGTGAGCACTCCAACAGCTGTACCCGACACAACTACAGTAACAAGCATTTAAATGAACACTAAAACATACAGTGTTGACCTTCAAGTCAAGCACTGTGAAGAAATCTGGAGACTAATGATGCTATTATTTGAGGACATAGAGAAGGTGAGGCATTGCTGCAAGCTCATATCCTGTAATTAAGACATCCACAAATCTGGCAACCCAGTAGGGTGGAAAGCACATTGCCGAGACGTTGCTCTGTCCTCTAACCACTGATCTGGCAACTGGCAGCATCGTCCCGTAATTAGCTCTGACATGAATACAAGAACCACACAGAGATGCTGCGTGTGATGAGCAAACAAAGGACGGTACCGTGTGACAAAAATACTAACATCAGAAATGACTGAGAGCTCTCCTCGTCCTTCTCCTCACTCTATTTTCTCCACTCCATCAAACCAGCTCCCGCTGTATTTCTCCCCGCTTGTTTTGTGTCGTCTTCCGGCTTCCCAGTCTGTTCATCCTAACCCGTCCGTCCACCCTCTGTCTGTGTCCCTCTGTGCATGTCTGCTGCATCACTCTGTTCTGACCCACATAACCTCTGGCCATCAATTTTGTATATAGCTGATGCATTATGATGCATGGATCTGCGTGGCGGTGAGGTCCCCCCTCAGGGCATGCGAGCGCTGCCATGTCAGACACACACGTGCACACGTTCGCGCGCATGCACGCACGCGAGCATAAATCAGAGCAGTAGCAGGCGTTGGCTGACATAAGCCCCCCAGCCAAAACACACAAGAGCAGCACTGCAGCCTATTCAGAGGCGGAGAAACATGGGGGGAAAAGACTGCACAGGCTGAGTGGGGATGATAATGTGGCAGATACAGGATGGAGCGGGGAGAATAAATAAATAAATAAATGGAACGGATAATTAAAAGATGAAGGGAGAAATGCACAAACTTTGTCTGTAATAGAAGGGTCGAGGCTGAATGGAAAACAAATTATCAAATACAGACACACACCGCGTACCATGCACACGGCCACTCAGCTGTAAAGATGTTTGACAATGTGGTTGTGAATACAGGATAGCGTCAGTTCATCCAAGTGGACACACAAATAAAAAGAGCATCCTCAGAGAAGCACGGCGCACAGCAAGCGTGTCTGGATCTTCTTGGAAACGAGAGCCTTCATGACAGAAGGTGCATGCGTAGGATGCAGAATACTTGTCAGCTTGTTGCGTTGCGCTGCTGCTGTAAATGCCTGCATTAGTTAAATCACAGTGCTTAGTCAGTTAATCAAAGGCAGGGCCCGGGGGCTGGCCCGTGGGCTTCCCCACCCCGGGGCGGAGAGTTGCTTGTTGTTTACCCTGGCAAACTGTGTGGAGTGAGCAACCCTTGCATAACCCTACCCCACCTACAGAAACAATAGACTATCGTTTGTATGTCTTCACTATGTGACTGTAACAGAGAGATTGAGAGGAAGAAAACCAAATTACATTTGCTATGTCGACCTGGCTTCTTTTTAATCAACCACTGTTTTGGATTGGCATGTAGAGTATGCAGTACCTTACTCAAAATTGGTATTGATTTTCAAAACAATGTATCTTTAACTTCCAACTGGCGTAGACAAAAACGAGCTTTTAATTTCCAGCTGGCAACTGTCAGTTTCATCTGTCATTGGAACGTTTTACCAAAGCTCACAAGGTATTTAATTACTGCTGTCAGTGTGCCGGAAAAATCTGGGTCCACTTGGCTTATTTCAAAATCCTATATGTCTTTTATATACCAGAGTATAAAATCCCCATAATCCAATCATTGGGGAAATATATTATTATCGGGGTTTTGCACTTCAGGGAATATTTAGCTCGGGTGCAACTACAATTCTTTATCATCTGATTTCGTTGTCTTAACAGTTTGATGATCTCAAAGCGATTATCAAATCAAAGTAGCAGTGATGTGTTGTCATGGAGCTGCTATATGTTATTAACTAGGTCAGATACCCGTGCCGCAAAGATCAAAACTATGTCTCATGTGAAAATACATCGGTTTTGTGTTTTTGTAGGATTGGATTAAATAGGATTGCTGACTCTCGACTATAAAACTACCAAGTCCAAGGAGAATATGGACGTGGAGTCATGACACTATAGAGGTCGCCGTTGTTGTTATCGTCCATCTACTCGTGGATGTGCAAAAGAAGTATTTTGTACTGCCAGTGCTGTGGCATTTCTGTGGAAGCATTTTCAAAAGGTTGCATTTTCAGTGGCTCCGAACGATGTGGTCTTGTAAATAGACGCCCCAAAACGCAATGAAAGATTTGCGTTTTCACTTGAAAACATTATCTGGGGGAGCCGGGGTCTAAACAACAAACCTTTCAAGTAGACTTCACTGCCCTCTACCTCCCGTGCCACAACCACTTAAGAAAAGAAATTCAAAACATGCAAAGAGCTCCCCGTTTACCAGTTGGTCCACATCCATGGTCATCACATGGGTCATGATAAAAATAGTTCATAGACTAGTAGGCCTCACTCTTCATCACGAGTTGGTTCAGGTACCTGGTTCGGACGCCCCCTGATCACCTCTCAGAAGAGATATCCCAACAGGACCAACTGGAACTAGACTTCCCAGCCCAGTCCAAAACCCACCAAAGAGATTGGGCCTGATTGTATTTTTGTACCTTTAAAAGTTTTGTCAAACGTGGTATCACATTCACAAACATGTGGAATGTGATCTACTAATGAGGGCAATGAGAATCGCTTCTGCTTTAAATTTAGTTTGTTTACCTTCATTAATATGGAATATCAGGCATGTGCTTCACACTGTGCAAAGCACTTGGAGGACTTTATGCAAAGCGATAAATTTACCACGACAATGTGACTTACTACATCGGAAAACACTGGTATTGTTGATGACTGCATGCGTAACTTTTATTTATTCATTTTTGTTTACAATGTTTATTCACTATAATGCTCTGTTATGTTTGATACGTCCATCTAGCATTCCATTCAATCACTCAACAAACAAACACAGCAACAATACAGTTTTGAACAGATTGTTCTGATGTAAACAGGCTCTAAGGCCCCCTTATTTAATTACACCTGCTTGCACTTGATGTCAATCATGGTGTTAGTCTTACTAGATCACGGCCAAACACACACAAACTGAAATCTATTTGTTTTGCAGTATGCTAATAGATCGGACCCAAACGGTCTTACAGTTGTGTTAAGCGCACCTCCTCTTTCCATATTGCTAATGCAGTGCGACAATACTATAGGCAGGTAGGTGCACATACCATTGTTAAGACACCACTAAGCCCTGTACACCAGGGTTGTGAAACACCATGTTGTCAGGGTGAGTTTGTGAAAACACCCATAATCCAACAAACAATTTATTTATTTGTATTTTGCACCGGGGGGTTTCATTTAAACTGGCTTCATGTTGAGATTGTTCTCATTTTCTGTTTGGTTTTGCAAAAATATAGGCATTTTCATCACATATACCCTGCGCCACAAAACTTTAAAGTAAAAAAAAAAAAAAAGGTTATTATGACACAATTTTACTGGTTCGGCTCACTCATATTTAAATTGAACGCCCCTGCTGTACACCAACGTCGAGACTCAACCCACACAAAGCACAATAGGTAATCTGATGGTAATTCTACTGGAGGAAATTTACAGTCAACCGCAAAAATTTAGACCCGTGCGTGTGTGTGTGTCTGTGTGTATCAGACCGTCCAAGACGAACAACCTCCTTTTGTTTGATAAATGAGCTAAGGTCAGAGAGGTTAGATGTTAACAATCTCATTCATCTCCTGTGATTCCAAATGTCCCATAAAGCTTTAATGATTTTTGGGAGCGATGATTGGAGGAGCCTTGTAATGTGCTTGACTCCATCACGACATCGATGAAACTGCTCTTGAATGGCTCCAGCAGCTTGTCTGATGACATTATCATCCCGCAGGATGGGAGCGCCATGAGGAAAAGGTATTTACCTCACCGTGTGCAGCCGATGCTGTCAACACATTCTAATGTACCTCAGCTGGTATGCAATCATGTAGCGCAATCATCGGATGTAATGTTTTGCAAAAGATGGCTATCTGTATCACTCCAGAACCAAGGCCCATTTAACATCTGGGAGCTGACACGCAGCGTCAAAGGCTGCCTTTTATTTGTGTGTGGATTTCCATCCAAACATAAACCTTGAAGGAGGGAGATAAGTGAGTGAGCAATGATTCATCAGATGACACATTTCTCTGTTGCAGGACTTTTTGGCAGATCTGATGTGGGGTTTTTTTTGTTTTTTTTGCACCGTCCTTGGATAGCTGCACTTTTTATTTTTTAATGGACATCGTACAAAAGATTTCCATTGTTGTAAAGTCAGTAAGATTTTGATTCTATTCAAACGTAACCTTTGGAGTGATAAATGTCAAATAACTTATAAAAGAGGCAAACACTGCCATTTGTTGTTGGTCTGGATAGATCAAATCCGAGATCTTTTCATTTCTGTTTTCCTCCTTTCAATTGTCTTACACTCGCTTTCAGTTTTTCATCCGCCCCCTCCACCCTCTTTCGAGCTCATTCTCTGTAAAGCATTCAGACACCCTTTATCCTCCCAAGGTCTGAGGGCTGAATGCTGATAGAGTGATTATCTAATGCATTAATACTGACTCAAGATCAACACACAGGGGGCTGTTAAATCATACTTTTATAGAGCGCTCCCTGTTAGTGCTGAACCGATCAAGGTCATGGACCCACCCTGACTGGAGTCGTCAGCACACTGAATGAATGGAGCATTACTGAGACATAACAGAAGCACAGGACATATTCTGAGTAGTTAACTGAGGCATCAACCCTGCGGAGAGCAAAAGGAGAGAAAGTGATGAAAGTGGGAAGTAATGGCAGCTTGCCTAAGAGGAAAGACACAAATTGTATTAGGATCTAAATTTAAACTTGGGGCTCTTTAACTCCCACCGCTTCTTGCTCCCGCTCTCTTTCAACAACACACACACCAGAACTCAACTGTGAAGGAAAGAACTCTTAAGCATTTAACAAACCCTCAAACAAGGTCGTATTTTAGAAGGTTGATGAATTCTCTGGTCAAAGTTGTATAGTAACACTAAATCTAAGCTTTTTGTGGTATTTCTGAAAGCACAAAATCAGAGTGTGAAGAATACGGCCTTCCCCACCAACGCACCTGGCGATGGAGATGTTTTACATATATCTGCATGCAAACAAGACAAGTCGACAATTTGCATTTTCAGCTCAATGGGCAGGAAATAAATCTAAAGGAGGAATATCCATAGAAGCGAGCAACAGTAAATCAACATCCCCATCCAGCTCTGCCGTCTATAGCAGATTCTCCGTCGGACCATTTCGGAAACGTAGCGCTCCTTCATCAACCGTGTCGACATTCAGTATCTTTGTTGCTCCATACATCACTTTCTCACCACCGTCCTCGTCGTGATCCTCCCGCTACTACTGAGAAAGAAGTGTGAAGACACATTTTTTTTTTTTTTTTCTGTCCTCATCTCACACCAACTAGCAAACCTGTTGCCGTGATCGGATTTATAGCGGCCGAAACAGTGAGATAAAACAAAAGCCCGAAACAGCAGCATCTTAATTCGTGTAATTGGGAGCCTTCTCCCACAAACAAGATTTACACACTGAAAGACAATCAGACACAAAATATACAGAGTCGCTGATGTTCCCTCTCGCAAGTTGTAATTGCTGAACATTTCATCAGGAAAGATTAAAGGGTCTGCTTGGCTTAATGTTGTCAGCTGTGGCTGCATCATGCTTCTGAGACCAAGTTAAATATTGGCCCACATGCCAGAGAGATGTGTCTCCTGCTGTCCAGTGTGTGGGCAGTGCAACACCACGCAGGGAAGCGCTCCTGCCAACAAGCAAATGTTCCTTTTTATGCCTGGAGTATTCCATTTTCATTACTCACAGACTGCAATCCCCTGCCTCACGAACAATCCTCCTCTGAATCAGCATGAAGGTCCTTGCACTTGTAAACAAAAACACACAAATTGTGCATGAACGTACGGTATCGCTTCGTCTTTACAATAATAAACTGCACTTTAGCAGTGAATATATGGTATAAACGTACAGAATGTTCTATGTAGTTTGAATGTTTTTGTTCAGGACATGTTGGTGCAATTTATTTCTGTTTGTGTGACATTATAATCTAAAGCTGTGTAGTGGATAACGCTGGTTTGATTCTTGATTTGAGTCCTTTCTGAGCCGAGTTTGCTTGTTTACTTTGCAAATATGTGGGTTTAAAAAATACCAACAACAACAATATTGATGTATGCATTCGAGGTTAATGTGTTTCATTGTGTGTCTCTTTGTCCCTCCCTTCACCCACCGTCTCCTTCACAGTGGACTTAAGTGGGTTGAACTGGTAGAGAAGATGGATGAATTAATGGATGGTGGATAATGGATCCACAAAAATAGCAGACGGATTTCTCAAAGTGCTTTTTTTTTTTTTTTTTTCCTATTTCCAAACGACTTTGCAATGGAAATTAAAACTCAAACGCGTAAAATCCTTCTTTGGAAAACGTTCAGACAGCTCTTTAAATCTTGGCATAATGGCACCACAATCTTCAATAACAAAGAGAATAACAGAGCTTAAAAGTCAAGAGATTTAAATAAAACATGTTCCACCTGCCATTCGTTAACCATCCATGAATCATTTGCACCCAATTTGAAACTTCTCATTTGAAAGTAAATGAAAGTGTCATTATAACAGGTGTTTGATGACATTTTACCATTCTGTTTTGTAATAATTCAAGCATTTAAAGGAAGCAACGCTGCTGCATTAGTTGATTGTTTGGTGTTTTCTCCCTTTTTGGACCAGATAGGTCTAAAACTAAATTGTTACGGTGGACCTACAGTACATTTGCAGAATGTATTCGCACATCAAATAAAGAGCATCGCTGCAGCCGCACGGGAAGCAGGTGGCATGCACTTTAACTCATTATCACAAAAATCAATTTCCCGGTGTTGAAAAATAAATCAAACGAGGGCCTTTCACTTCAAGCTCGACTCAGTCTGACCTTGCGTTGCTCCCTGCAGGCAGAACAACCAGAATCTGCTCGCAGTCAGATAGGAGTCCACACTGAAGCACACAGATAGGAACTTCCCTAAATACCATTCCTGAAGAGATTTAGGCATCCTAATGCCACTGGAAGAGAATTCCTTTTTTTTTTTCTTTACCTCCGGGGCACTGGGCGGTTGACACAGTCACATGCAGGCAGAAACAGAGCAGCTTCAGAACCACACGACCGCCTACTTAGGAGTCTATTGTGGACATTTACAGTCGGGTACACACACACACACACACACACACACACACACACACACACACACACACACACACACACACACACACACACACACACACACACACACACACACACACACACACACACCCAGGAACACACTAGTTGTACCACAGAGACACATGTCGTAGTGATAAATTGGCATTAAATCATACCAAACTAACCTCGCTGCAGAATATTCACCTCGCTCCCCCGCAGGAGGCTTCCTGGCCGGTGTAACTTCTACAAATCCTGCAGCTGCTGCAGATGAGACACAAAGGAAATTAACTGAGGTTACTGGACTCCATGGAGGATTATGAAGGAGTAATTTGTCTCATTTGTCTCACCATTACGACTGCCCTTGTGTTGAGGGGAGGGTCAGGGAGGTGTCAATCAAGCAAATTCTGCATGACACGAGGAAGGATAAGACAACATTTTCTAATTACCTGTGAGTACCCGAGGTGTAAGTAGCAGAGTCAAGGAGTAGCAGCACGTTTACAGCTACTCAAATGCTTTCATTTTTTTTCTGCTAACTTCATATTTCTACATTACCTAAACATCTGGAACACGACCTTGTACACCGAAGTTCAAATCCCACTGTCAACAGGCCTCCACTGTGAGCCCCTGAGCAAGGCCCTTTACCCTCAACTGCTCCAGTCTGCATCAGGAAGGGCATCTGGTGTATAATTTGTCAAATCAAACATGCAGGTCGCATGATATGTAGGGGCAAGCCCAGGAGGCTGCAGCAAATATCCAATGTGATCTCAAAATCTACTATCAATGGAATTGTGAAAGTGTATCTATGTAGAGAAATATACATGAACACAAAGCAAGTAAAACTATAACAATAACAAACTGTTCTTTTTAAGATAAAAAGTTTGTTTTCTCTTTTCTCGTCAGATAGATTAATCTTTTTTCAACCCATTATTTGAAAGTAAAGTTAATGTGAATCAAATTATCAACAATTTTGAAAAGAATCAGAATCGACTCAAATTATAATAAATCACTAAACTAGATACATTTAACCCATTCAAATATGAACACAGGAGGGTCTTGTTATTGGAAAAATCAAACAATGCAGTACAAACCTAGACAGGTATGTAGTGATAACGTTACATATCACACATTCAATAAGCCACATATTGCAAATCAGTTCTGTCGCAAAATTAGATTAGGAGAGTTCATGTGTATAGTTTGTAATTTATGGTTTACCAAAGTGCAAAGTGATCTAACATTTCTATCCTGTTCATTAAATCGATACGATGTGTGATCACAAGCATTCTTTATTTCCAAATGTGACCTTTGAAATCTGGAGCTCGAAGCGATCGCGTCACAGTGAGTTATAACGGTGTAATCATGTTTGTGACGAATCTCTTCAACCTGAATTATGATGTGGTTGATTTTTATCATTGTTGTATTATGTTTCTTCTGATCTCAGGTTGACAGTATTTCCTGCAGCGCAACGTATTTCATACTTGTCATACCCACATCATCCAAATCTACTACTTTGTCTCTACTTACCCATCATGAATTTAACTTATAACAAGCAATGCGTTTCACTGCAACTAGCTCCTCATACTTTAGTTAATGTATATTTAATATTTCCTTTATTTTAATGTCATTTTCTTTGGAAAAGGCTTGATTTTGAGTTTTAAAAAAACCCACAACAAAACTACAAAAATCATATTTCTGGAGTAATCACTGATTAGACCACCGAAAAAACTGACTGTTGTGAGTGTCCACCCTCACAACAAATAACTACAATTTAATGGACTTGTGTTCCAGGTAACAGATTCCCAGTTGGTTTTAACTTTACAAAAACACACTAGAAATAAGACATTTTTATTCAATCCTTTTTTTAAAAGAAACAAGAAAGAAATGCACCAGCAAAACAAAACATAAAAACAACAACAACTATATGAATCAGGTCCCTTTATATTGATCCTTTTGTGTAGGGGTATCACATTTAAGGCCTGTGGGCCAAAACTGGCCCACATGAGGGTCTAATCTGGCCAAACCACCAAGCAAATTGTAGAAATTACTAAGGAAACATTGATTTGTTTTCTACATATTTGTTAAGAGTCACAGACACAACAGTGAGTCCCAAGCTGGGATATCAATGCTGCCTGCCATGAAAGAAATATACATTGTTCCTGTGAAACGAGCCTCAGAGCCATGTTGTCATGATGAGTTTAGAAAAAAAAAAAAATCATAATACAACAGCTGTAGGAAAACCTTTTGGGGCATTTCACTGTATTTAGAGCCAGGAACTATTAATGAAATTGGCTTTATATTGATATTGTACTAATTTTCCAAAGTAATTATTTAGTTTTGGGAATACATACTTTTTTAAACGTATACTCTGCTCCGTGAAAATGAAAAACCTAAATTTAAAAGTCACGATGACACACTAAGGATGAAATTGGACTGTAAGGGGCCCCTGAACGAAAATATGTTTGAACACCCCCTGCTTTATAGTGATCTATTTAAAAAAAAAAAAAATGAACCCCATAAAAATGTGATTTGATGAATGTTTGTATTTGTATTTGGCTTTTATATTTAGATAGGCACTGATTTCTTTCCTGTGATGTAAAGCTTTCGGTTCCTCCTCGGTGACACACTAATACCTGGCACTAAATCATCTTTGGAGAGGACGTTCACCTTCATGCGCGCCTGCCAATTTAAATCTCCCTCTCTCTGCGATGTAACTTCCGTTTGCAGGACCGTGAACAGCGCCGTCACTCTCATTTTTTTCTTCTTCTTCTCTCTCTCATCGAGAAGCTTATACGGGCAGCTTGAGGCGGGGAGGTAAACTTTTTTTGGGGCAATATCGGAGTGCGGGTCCATCGACGCGTTATCGCAGCGTGTTTGCGCGTCTTTGCGCGCCGATGTTCATCCACCACAGTCGCGTCGCAGCGATAAATAAGTGCGGCCACGAAGCGGAGGGAGAGGCGCCGGAGATATTGGCTTCCCCGATACCCAACCGATATGAAATGAATATGCACAGAGACGATTCCGTGAAACGCGTCGCTTCTGTCGCCTTCTGCGAGCGGGCTGCTCAGGGACAAACATCCTAATCGTAGAATAAAGAATAAGAGGAGAGGAATCGAGCGACTCGCGGCCGGCGCGCATTGAGAGGAGAGAGGAGAGAGGACCGCTGTGCGGGGGACGCAAAGGGACTCGATCTGCATGTGAGACCGCTGGTCCACACACACCGGAGGCAAGAGATGCAGCCTGCGAGCAAGCTCCTGACTCTGATTCTCCTCATCTTCATGGGCACAGAACTCACCCAAGTAGGTTTTCTCTTATTTCAAGAAAAAAACAAAAAAAAACCCAGCAACAACAACAACGCCATTCTTGTATTGTAAATGATCATTTAAAAAAAAAAAAAAAAAAAAAAAGGTTTAATTGGTTTCAGATCCTGTTGAGAGAATTAGCCCCTCTCCCCCCGCTTTAAACAGATTACCGGTTGGGATTACATGATGTGAATCCATTGTGCTTGAGGGGCGCGGATAGATCCAGCTTTCTACCCCCTTTTTCACTCTGTCTCCCACCACCGGGGCTGATATGGGCAGAAAGATTGCATGATCGGTCAGTTTCCTCATCAGCAAATGGTGCGATTAATCAACTGCAGCGCTGCTCGGGTACAATGTGTTGCCTGTAGCTTTTCTGGAAAAAAAAAAAACACTGAAAGAGAAAGAAAGAGAGAAAAGGCCATTTCTGAAGGATGTGCTGCTGCTGCTGCTGCTGCTGCTCTTTAGTGGTGTAAATCAGGGCTCCAACAATCAAATGCAGTGTCTCATAGAAGGTGTTTTGAGCATGCTCAATAACCACAGTGTGACTTGTGCTTGTGTGAAGAGGACATTCAGTCCAACAATGTACTCAGCTCAGTTGTAGTCAACAAAAAAAAAAAAAATCAAAAAAATAGCAGCTCAATAAAAGGCATGTGTGTGGTTGTTTACTGGAACTCACTTCCAGGCCTTTCACTGCATTACTGTTCCATTAAAAAAGGTTGCTTTTTTTTCCTCCTTCTTCTTCTTGAAACCATCACAAACATTATCCTGTCATGATGGTGGGAGCAGTGAGGAGGAAGTGAGTGTATTTATTGCCAGGCCCCCACCAGCACGAGCTTGAAAGAATCTGATGATTTAATTGCTCTTGCTTGAGCACTATAAGTCATATTTGGTGTGTTGTGGAAATCCAATTGTGGCTGGTAATTGGAGAGGAGGCGGAAAAAAAAAATCAAACATGGCACTGAGGTATACTATCAATAAATTAATATCTGTTCCCAGAGTATCAGTAATATACTCCAAGTGACAAACTCAATATAACGTGTTGGGAGTAGGTTGCTGCGAGCACTCCTGGCCCTGATAACCAATGTGTTAGAACAATATTGGCGCAATATTGCCTTGACAGAAATATGCCGGCAATTGATTTCCACAAATTTATGAGAAATGTCATTGGGCTGTTAGTGGATCATATTTCATTTAGGAGAGCAACAGCTTTTGTTCTGACATTCATGTGGAGTTTGATTTGTAATATTCTCGCAGCCACAGCCTTGCACACTGTTATTACCGGAGTGACTTTATCTTCCGTGTTTGTATGGAGACAGCAAGTTCTAAATGTGCATCCTGTAATCTGGATCGGATGTACAGGGCGATACGGCTGCAGAGTGCACAAAAACGCTGACACGCTTGAACAATGGGGCTATTTGCACAGATTGATGGAAGCCATCAGTCAGGGAGGGAGTGGACAGGCGGGCTGGTTTTCGCTTAGTGTTCCATGACAGCCGGTTCGAGTCCTGCACGAGGGCAGGTCAGGGCCCGCGTAACAGTGACAGTCTTTCTGTGATGGCCCTGAGAGTGTGTGTGTGTGTCGTCTGTTTGAAGGTAAGTCGATATTAGTCCACAGCCGTGCCTGTCTGTTCCCTTCCAGAACAGAAAGACAAGGTACACTGACAGACTCTATTTATATTGCCCTTGCTATAGAATCCAGCAACGCCAGGCCTCCCGACATCTCATTTCTGTTTGAAGACAGATATAAAAAAAATTTAAAAAGTGAGAGGTGTAGAGAGACTTTCATTGCCAGATTACTCATCACGAAAAAAAAGAAAGAAAGAAAGCTTTTCAAGCAGCATGGCCTCAACCTCTGATGCTGAACAATATCGCCCTCGTAATGACCGCATTAGCCACCGTGCTTCAAAAGTCTCACACAGCTTCAGAGTGCGAGGGGCAGCTGTGGCTTTTTTCTTCACATCTGGCCCGACGGAGCAGGGAGATGACTGATTAGTGGCATCCTCTCCCCCCCCCCCCCCCCCCCCTCTCATTCATCCACCTCTATTCCTTCCCGCTCAAGGATTCGGCGACCGCCTTGGCGTTCACGCGGAGAAGAATAGTAAGCAGCCCAGAGTGGCATCTGTTCTTCACCTCGTGGCTCCCCCATGGCTGCAGGCCCACATCCTCAAGCATCTCGCCGACACCTGACGAAACAGATGGCACTGCGATTGCCTTCCCCTTTTGACACCACGCGACCTACATAGCATCACTCACAGGTTACCGTGCAGGCACCTACCTGCACATGTTGAGCTTCCATGCGTTCATAATTGCGAAATTCTTTTAATGTCAAACGTGGAGGCGTTCACATCAAAACAGTCACAGTCCTTCTAATTCGCATGAAACAAACAACTTCGCCGGCGTGTCGACCTCTGTGCTGCTAAACTAAAAAGAAACATTGTTAGGACAGTTAAGGATTTTTATTTTTTAAATATATAAAAGCCCGAAATAAAAATCAATGTGGTCTTATGTGTGAAACTGAGACGGAGTTGAGCTGAATTGCAATACGCGTGGTGTGATTGGCAGCTGGGGTTGAAGGTATTTATTATTCAGTATGGCTGGCTGAGCGAGAGAGAGATCGAGAGAGAGAGAGAGAGAGCGAGCAGAAGAAGAGTAGGTGGAGGTACGGTGCATTCTGTAGTGCACTTGCAGGCTGGAAATGTGATTTTTCGCTGCTTTGTGAACACTTTTTTCGCATTAGGTACTGAATGCGACAGTGTTGTTAATGCCCATGTTTACACACAATATGATCAGCTGTTTACTTCAGTGCAATACAGTGCAGAAATATCAACTAAAAACTGAAGTAATAGCCCATATTTAGATGTTCCTTGGTCATTTCTGACTTTCTTTTTTCCCCATTTGCTTCTGTTTTACAATGTAACTGCTTCTTTATTAACATTCACCTCAAATCCTAATTTCTTTCCCATGATAAGGTTAAAAATAACAATGAATCAAGCCACATTGTTTGGACATGACAGATTTAATACTGTAGGATTATTGGGTAATTGTGCAAATCTATTACTTTCCTTCTTATTATAATCATTATTACTTACAGGTTTACAAAAGTCTCTATAAATCTCTCTATAAGTAGTCCACCTGTCTAATAAGCAAGTGAGTGATTGGTTTAGTTGAGGAATAAAATGTGATGTGTCTCGGGATTGAATGTAGCTTTCAAAACTTTCAGGTAATCTGGTCACCGGTGTTTGAATACAATAAAAAAGTGCACATATATGAAGCTTCAAAGGTTACCTTTCTTTTTCAAAGCTTTGCCATTAGAGACCCCTGCTGTGCTTTCCAGAATTACACCATATTGCACGAGGCTGCACTTGAGTGGACAGCAGTGCAGCGTGGTGCACTGACCCCTGCCAATGCATCAGTGAAATCGGTGAAGCTATCCTCCCTGTGAGCTCTCATCTCAAAGGTCACAAAGAAGTGGAGGAGATGAGAGAGGCCAGAGAGAAAAATAGAGAGACATACGTACAGACAGAAGGGGGAAATATAAGAAATATGGAGGTGCAGTGAGCACAAACTTGCCTTCCATCTGTTAGTTTACCAGAAAAATGCATTATGGAGCTCACAGAAATAGCTGTGGACTCGGAGACCTTCTTTGCTATTCTGGGGACCTCATGTATCATGCAGTATGGCAATCTACCTCATAGGCTGGGGCATAAAAACGTACAGGCCTGTTGCTCGTGACTCAGACTTTGTGGAAGTTAATTTCCTCTCATTTTTAATGGCTGCCTTTACTGTTGGAAAAAAGGGTCGAGTGTGCAAGATGGGTTTTTAATTTGTGTCTGCAAATGCATGTATTAAGCTTTAAATCCTAATAAATGCACATTCTGTGAAGAAGGCGGTTGTTTTATGCAAAGAGTGCACTTTGAAATGCATTTTTAATCACTTTGTATTCCTTTTTTGGGGGGTATGTTTTTTTAAAATACATTTTCTGCGGTTGCACTCTACCTGCTTGGACTACAAAAATCCTCACCGTTGGATTTCAGCAATACCAAAATCAGCTACACGATGGCGCCAGAGTCTCACAAATCGAAACCTCTTCCCGCCGTGGGACTGAAAGCATCCAGTATTCCATCAATAAAACATTTTCTCAGCCCAACCACTTCAGTGCAATTGCATTGCGACACCCTGGGTGTGTTGTTGTGTAGCGTGTTTATTTTTTTCCTCTTATTTTGACAATGTGGGCAACTGATGATCTCAGGTTAAAAAAATTAAAAAGAGGGCGAGATTTACCATGTGTAATCCGGAGAAGTGCGCACCTGTGCCAGAAACCCTTTCTCTCCTTTTTGGGGGGCAAGTGGGGGAAGAAATGCCAGAAATGTTCAAATAATTGCTCAAGCCCCATTGTTGACCAACATCTCGAGGGGTGAAGGTGGGGGAAGGAAACTGGACAATCCAAGATATTACAATGAAAGAACCCCAAGCTGGCTGACATCATTGCGTCTGGCGATAAAGATAGATCCGTAGTACCTCCTCCTTCCTCCTCACATCCATTTGGAGCTGCCTGCGTGTGTTGTCAGTGGCACTTAATCACAGCACCAAGGCAGGAGGCGGATCGTCGGGCGTGAACGAAATAGTAACAGTGAACTGGAGAGGCAGCAGTGTCCGGGACAACGCGGGCAGAGGAGCTATCCGGAGGACGTATCCTGCAGCCGCTCGCGCTTTTACGCATCTTTCCCTCCTCACTGGACCAAGTGTTGCAGTTTCATTTTCCTCGGGGTTTTTTTACCCTCAACTCGACCCTTTTCGCTTCGGTCTCCTGCCGCGTCCGACTCGCTCGTCGCCGCCAAGAAGCGCTTTTCTTTTTTGGAGATGTCCAAAAAACGAGCAGCCGATCCGGAGTCCCGGGTGAAACACCAAGCAGCTCTGGGCACCATGACGCGCCTCACTCTTTTCTCTCCGGAGTCTGTAGAATGAAGACGGCTTGAGTTTAAAAATAAAATAAAAAATAAAAAAAAGTCCAAGCAGGGAGCAAAGATGTCCGTACCTTTGCTGAAGATCGGCGTCGTGCTTAGCACCATGGCGATGATCACCAACTGGATGTCGCAGACCCTCCCCTCTCTGGTGGGGCTCAATACCACCAAGCTCACGGCGGCGCAGGGAGGGTACCCAGACCGGAGCACTGGAGTAAGTTCTGCACATTCCCCCTGCGGCTGGTTGGCTTTTTTCCTCCTTTTTTGTCAATGAACCTTGCAGTAAAATCCCCATCCCAAAAAAAAAAAAAAAAAAAAAAAAAAAGGCAACACATGCGCTCCTCCTGATTGCGCTTCAATTAAAGAGCAGAAATTCTCTCAAGGCGCAAAAGTGAAAGACTTGGAGAGGCATCATAGATTCACGTTGCGATTGATGCTGCTCCAGATGTCACTATATGCCGCTGCTTCTGCAGAATTAAGCACCCTTGCACTAAGTGGAAAGTTATCTTTATCCTTTTTTTTTTTTCTTTTTTCTTTTTTCAAATTCTCCTCATGGTGATATAAATAAGACGCCCTTGGTGGAAAATTGGAAGGTTGACATACAAATGAGAAAATAAGTCATGCATCTTCCCTCCCTTGCTTGAAACAGCGGAATTCTCTCTCTCTTTTTTCCTCCTGTTCTCTGCATGTGTGCATGGGATAAAGCCAAGGTAGAGTCAAAGTGATGCGTTTTCCTGTTCCTCTGTCAGCGTATCCTGGCACATTGGGGGCACTTTTGGTGCCAAGGTAATATTTTAAGTGCTTTTTTAAGTGGAAAATAGCAACCAGACTGAGAACAATAGGTGCCCAGGGCAATTTGAAGTAAAGGTGTGTGAGTTAATGGCTGCTGTGAGATGATATATGTATACTCTTTTATACTGATTGCACAGCATTTATCTTATCATTTTAGGCACAGTTTAACACATTTATGACAGATTTTTTTCTTCTTCTTCCCAAAAAGGCACATATATATTAGTATATATCGCGGACTGATTCGTCAAGAGTAGACAGGTGTTCGGTTGTGGTTTTCATTGTTATGTCAGCACATTTTCTTTCCTCAAAATCTGCATTTTTACTGATAGTACCCGGGTTTGCTCCCTTTGGATTTGGAGCACAGACTCTCTCTCTCTCTCTCTCTCTCTCTCTCTCTCTCTCTCTCTCTCTCTCTCTCTCTCTCTCTCTCTCTCTCTCTCTCTCTCTCTCTCTCTCTCTCTCTCTCTCTCTCTCGCTCTCTCTCGCTAATTGAATCCATCAGCATGTCTGTCCAATGACTTTTCCTCAGAGCTGATGCAGTGATCACTATCTTCCTCAAAGTCACCTCTCTCGATAGTTTCAGATCAGTATGTCAGTAACTGGTAGTAGCCTTGTCTCTTGGGGGGGGGGGGGGGGGGTGTTCCTTACGTCATACTCATCACACATTATTTTCAGAGCTTTCACATTACACCTTGCCCTTCTGAATAACAGCAGCAGCTCCTCCAATTGGCTGGATTTTATCTTCTTCTTTTCTTTGCGTGGTGTTAAAGTATAGAGTATGATAGTGCAGAATGGGTGGAGCCTGACGGTGTTTTGTGTCCAGATGGTGATCAATACGATACAGCTTTAGCGTCCATCCAGCACAAAGGGCAAACAGCTATAAAGTGCCCTCCTTTGTCATTTTATAGACACCGTGTCACCTTTTTTTTTTTTGTCTTTTTTTTATTTCTGTCGCCGTTTCCCTCTCCTCCTGCATCACCGTCCTCTCAGCTCACCCGCTCCTGTTTTAATGCAGGTGTTGCCAGCAAACCCAGAAGAATCGTGGCAGGTGTACAGTTCGGCCCAGGATAGTGAGGGAAGGTGTGTCTGCACTGTGGTGGCGCCCCAGCAGTCCATGTGCTCGCGGGATGCCCGCACCAAACAACTGAGGCAGCTGTTGGAGAAGGTAATCATCGGTTCGCTCCCCCTGCAACACTTTAGCAATCAAAGTCACACAGGGGCCCGGGAGTAACGGCCTCTACTCCGTTTGTACATCATTCACACACAGAGGCATGTGCACACGCTCGCTTTAGCAGTGTTTGTGATCTTCCAAAACACCTCTACGCCTGTTGGACAAGAATAGAAATCATGCTCTAATGAGCTCCCTGGAAACCTGAGGCATCACGGGAGGCAGCAGTACGCTGACTCTCTGTTAGTTTCCATTGTACTCCACACATCCAACGCAACATATTTCATGACAAATAAAACATTTCGACTCACGTATGAGAACCTACATTTTCCTTTAAGATATGGATACGCAGCCATAACACAGTCATCAACAGATCCTCCCGTCAGTAAGAAGGCGAGCCAATTGTGTGGAGTTTCTGGATTGAAACGGTTCTGGAGAAAACAAATGTCTTAGCCGTATGCATGCTCTGTTTGCACCATGTGTTTGAGGCCCCTGACTAGTTTGCCTGATGTCAGACTTTGCGAATCACAGTAAGAAGATCACCCAGCCAAAACAACGTTCTGAAAGCTTGTCGCATTTTATTTATCCCAACATCCATCAAACTGATTATTCCACAATAATCGATTTACTAACTCTGGATTAATGTAACCCTCTGGCACCCCAGGTCCAGAACATGACCCAATCCATCCAGGTCCTGGACCAGCGAACCCAGAGGGACCTGCAGTACGTTGAGAAGATGGAGGTTCAGCTCCGTGGACTGGAGACCAAGTTCAGGCAGGTGGAGGAGAACCACAAGCAGAACATCGCCAAGCAATACAAGGTACAGAGCCAGCTCCTGAGCCACCGACCCAACCGCCACCCCTTCACAGCTGCTCCGTAGCTCATTACAAAACCACGCCTCACCCATTCAGTGTTTGTGTGTTTTCACTGCGGAGAGGGTGTAGAATGACCTAAACCACCATACTGCACACCAAAAAAATCCATAATGCATGCATAATTAAAGAGGGAACATAAATGGGCAACATAAATTCAGCTGCAATAATTTGTATCCCTATTTCTCGTCTCGTGAAGCCATAAATAATGAAGATGGCATCCTAAATCAAATATGGAAGTCTGGACGTTTCATGCAATTACTGTGTAATGGTCGAATGTGTACATTGGTACATAGATGCCTGTGCATTGCACACATTTCCTTACTAGCATCTAGTATCAATAAAAACCAGAGATAATATCCTCCCTGAGGATTTACTATGCTATTAAATCACAGATTCCTCTTGGTATACTTACTAAATTGAACCGTTTCTGTCATTTGTAAAAACAATTTTTTATTAATTTGCCAATGCCTGCATTTGAATAACCCATGACTGTTATATTGCATTTCAAGGAACATTGGATATTTTTTTTAAAGAATATTCTGACGTCTGATTGCATGAATAAACAGCCATTGTTTGTATTGTTTGCCTAATTATTTGTCTGAGCTCAACATTTAACAAACATATCCTCATAAAATTCTTAAATCCTAAAAAAAAAATCCAATTAGAATAGTAATTATTTTCACCAACAAAGTTAGAAAACTACTTTGTCAGTTCTGCAATCGAATTTTGAATACTACCAAATATGTGCTGCAGTCTAACACTGTTTGTCCAAGAAAGTGTCCCTGCACTCTCTGTGTTCACACCATCGAACCTCTATTCATGCATCTGTGCTTTCTGGCCATTTAACGCATGCTCCAAGACCTCATGCTGCCGATGCCACATCCACTGCATGCCTCCAGTCTTCTGTAACACGTCTGAAGTGCATATATATAAATATATATACGAAGTGTGTGTGCGTTTGTTTGTATGTCTGTTAGATAGGTTAGCAAGCTCTAGACCCTGTCAACAGTTTGTCGTTTTCTTGCTTGCAGGGCTAACTTTAAGACATGTAAAGAGAGCCACAGGGAAGAAGAGGCAGGTCAATTCCAGATTCCCCTGAACTGGGCCACAGTACTGAGAGCATTTGGGCGTCAAACAGTTAATTTTTACCTTTAGCACCATTAAGACTAAGAAACCCCACCCCTCTCCCAAACCAACCCACCACTGATCTCTTCCTGCATGTTACTGCTGTCAAAGTTTTCCATCGAAAAGCTTTTTTCCGAAGTAAATACATTTATTATTATTATTATTATTATTATTACTATTCTTATTATTTTATTATTATTAATTATTATTAATTGCTGTTATTCATTTTATTTTCCTTTTGGCTTTTGTCTATGCATATTTGGTTACTCAACAAATCTATACGTAAAATTCTAGACGTTAAACAATTCGAGACACTTTGTTGTATGTGACATGTAAAAGCATGTAACCCTTAATACGATGTTGCATTTTAAACAATGATGACCAATAAAGAGCTTTCCCAATTGTTGTCGGTGTACCGAGGGCTTGCTTTTTAACGGCCGGTCAGTGGCGGGACGGAGTCGCCCGGCGGGTGGAAAGTATTCTCCGGGTTTGTCCTACACACACCTGCACAGACACTCCACAGCTTCTCACACACCAACACATGACACAAATCAGTAGAGAGGCAGGATAGAGTCAGAGTAGCCAGGTTCAGACAGGTGTTATTTTTTTTTGTTTTGTTTTTTCTCCTTTTTTCTTTTCTTTAACGGACAGCGGGTATCCTTTTGTCGCGCATGACACTCAACCGAGCTTATTCTAATCCTTTCAGGCCATAAAAGCGAAAATGGAGGAGCTTAGACCGTTGATACCAGTGTTGGAGGAGTACAAAGCCGATGCCAAATTGGTATTGCAATTTAAGGAGGAGGTCCAGAATCTGACGTCAGTTCTAAGCGAACTTCAGGAGGAGATGGGGGCCTATGACTACGAGGAGCTCCACAACAGAGTGTCAAATCTTGAGGAGAGACTCCGAGCATGCATGCAAAAATTAGGTAGGCACAGAAAGTTGTTGGCACACACTTTGCTTCAAACCAGTGCATGCACCAACACTGCCACTGACTTACACTGTGACTGGACAGAAAGAGAATCTCAGGCATATTCACACGATGAAGCCAGAGCTGGCGAAAACATTCAGATTCTTGACACTAGTGAAGGTTTGGATTTTTGTGTAAGACACAGTAACAAAGCACAGACTATGAAATGTACTGTAAAAATGTTTTATTGACACAAACATCCATTTGAAAGCATATTTAAGCTTAATTTTTGGTTGTGGTGGGTGATCATATGCACATACACGGGGATACACATGCTATTGTCTATGTTATTGTTATACTATGTTTGTGAGCATGGATGCAGCAACTTCACTATCAGTAATGACACAGAATTACCTGAGTCACATATTTGAGCCAGAGAATAAACTGTTAAATAAAAAATTAAAAAAGCCTGGCAAGAAAAACAGGAATTTTTATGAAAAACAACAAATTCCATTCAAAGATTTACTTTGGAAATGGAAACAGGAAGTTCTGCCATTCCAACTTCCTTGATGTAACTTGATTGACCACTTTTGAGACTATAAGGAGTAAATAGCTGTTTGAATGTAGGGAAAAAGTGAAGTCATATACAGATACCTGAAAATACTAAAACACAGCAAAGTAGTCCAAATACACAATCACAATCAAATTACACGGTTTTACTGTTTTGTTTTGTTTTTAATTTCTAATTGACTTTGTTAATGGTGTACCTGTGCCTTATTGAAATATAACAATAATTAAGGCATTTTTTTAAGTGAAGCGTTCACACTTCTTTTACAACACGTAAACATTTCCCTCTTTTGCATCATCCTTTCTGCACTAATGCTAATGCTGCTAAAATCATTGATCACATGACATAAAAATGGTTGAATTACGTTCTGTTCAAATACATTCCTGATCCACGAATCTACTTGCCATGCAACAGCTCTTTAAAAAGTTGAGATGTGCCACGTATTCAAGTTCATTTCAACCAATCGCCACTAATGTGTATACTGTCAGTCTTGTCCAGTTCAGACAACTAACGGCTGTGTGAGTGTTTAAAGTGTTTCAAAATCAGCTTTATTTTGGTAAGCTATAGATAGCTATAAATATACAGCATTTAATTCGCATGAAGTGGAACTCCTGGTTTCTAGACCAGAAATGCAAAGTTACTGCGACCTATAACGTGACCTATAAATCCACAATAAACCACAATTGGAAATACAGTAATCGAAATAAATTAGAAATGATCTTCAACTTTAAATGAATCTGATAAGTATTCCACTTGAAAACAGGACATGTGATTAAATATATAGGTAAACATGTAGTCCGATATGAGGTGTTTCATGTGGGACAAGCATGCAACTATGGATAGCGTACAGATAAACTGAGCCACAGAGGGCGATGCGTGTTGCGGGCTGCACGTTCTCATCACAGTCTTATCTTTGCTTTTAGCCCCTGTCTCCGTCTCTTCACACCTCTGTCACAGCCCACAGTGCTAATAGATGCACACCCACGCCACTGTGACTAAGATATATTACGAGAGCAGAGACACTTACACGCGGCACATCACGGGTATATTGTGTCCCTGTTTCATATTATTCACAGTGCAAGATGACAGAAATTGGGAGAGAGGAAAAAAAAAAAAAAAGCTTTTGGTTACAATGCCCACTGTTCTCATCAGCCAGCCAGTCGACACACTTGCAGTCAGATTGGCTATCTTGACACTAAATGCTACCTCACTTGTTATTTTTCCATTGCTGTTTTTTTTATTTGTTAGTTAGGGTTTTTTTTTTTTCTTCCCCTGGTTACTTCTCCTCCCACCCGACCTGAAGCAGGTGACTTTTATACTTTTCTCTGTGTGGTCACTCGCAGTTCAATGAACATGCCGCTCCTCACTTCAGCGATCATGCTGCCAAAGATAGGCGAGCGGGGGTGGGGGTGCTGACCGGCGGGAGTTACTTAGTGTGTGTGTGTGTGCAAGATCAGAGGAGATAAAGGCAGGGTAACCCAGCGAGAGACTGGCTCAGACAGAACAGAGGGTGGCTACTTCTTTCATCTTCGCACAATCGCAAAGGCATTCATGCATAGTGCACACAAATGCACTCTAGAACGCTCCGGCTACTGAGATCAAACTCTCCAAGGACAGGGCGGGGGGGGGGGGGGCAACCAAATTGCTCCGTGGTTAGGACGCATACCACATGGATGCAAATGCTCCAAGCAGCAACTCCCTGTTTTTGATGCATTCCTGCATTCTTTTTACTTTTTTTCTGTACCAGACATTTCTCAATCACTATCAAATAAGAGAATAGGAGAGTCCCCTGAAGTGTGAAGGTCACCTGCTACATTTGCATCCCCCCCCCCCCCCCCCCCAAAAAAAAAGAACTGAAGGAAAGTAGAAAGGGCAGCAACAATTCAAGAGGAGGATTGAAGATAGAGAGGCGGTAGCGGCTGATAGACGGTGATATCGGGGAAGGAGAAAGAGTGATAAAGTGAAGGCGAGCAGGAAAAGTGAAAGAGAGTAACTAGGGTCCCCGCAGAGCTGTCCTTCAAGCTGTTTTGTGCCGGGGAGACTAACAGCCCCAACCGTAGCCGGGACACAATGGCCATCGATCAAGCAGACATGCCAGCTTGCTGGGCGATAATCAAATAAATAAATCACCCCGTGTTGTGCCCCGGCAATGTGGAGTCACAGAGAGCTCCAGGCAAATCCTGCCTCTTTTCACACCAAAAATACTGATGAATGAAGCGGCAAGGTCACTCCGGCAGGAAAACCTCTCTGCTACCTGCTCAGCCACCATTGCTTCCGCCCTTTTATTTTATCTGTAGTGAAGATAATTTGAATATTTCTCTCATTATGAGTAACTTCGCCCTCTACTCTTGCTTTAAATCTCCCTCTCCCACATCTTATGTGAAGAATAATTGGTTTATTATTGTACCTTGAATGGTATTGTATTTTTGGGGCTGTAATTCCTAGAGGAAATAATTACATTGCAGCCCTCAAGCTAAATGCTAGTTGCTGGGAACGTGGAGACACCTCATAAGAAGGCAGCCGGGGCAACACAAACAAAGCAATAAGTTGTGAAGCCCTCGGAGGATTGATTTGTGAGTTTCAAGTATTTCTTTTCAACTTTGAACATTTATTACGTATGAGGCCAAAGAAAGTATTATATCCATTTAACCCATGGATCGTCTCTACACTAAAGCCCCACCTGGGCAAAATCTACCCCCACCTCTGCCCGGTGTCCACACTTCGATGATCAGATATAGCATTGATGTAAAAGAGGGATGGTGTCGTGCCATTGAACACATAGTTCTCCCTTCAGGGTTGAGCGCTTTGTGAACAGGTTTTAGATGATGCTTTTCTTTGATACCCACTGACTGATGAAATGCAGTGTGATCTGCAGAAATATATGTGAGAAAAAGATTACATCACGTCACATCGGAAGAGGGAAGCACACAAACAGTCATAAAAGAGCAGTAACAAATGTTGCATCAAGTTCGATTAGATTAATTTTGTGCCCGTGGTCCTAAAACCTCAGAGAGTAGTGTTCTACTGTTGTGACACTACTGAAGAAGTAGCCAAATAGTCGATGTAAATTACACCTTAGGTTTGTATGATGAATGCCCTTCCTGTCACAACCGGGACCTGAACCTGGGTCTTCCACACTTAACCCTATGCACCCTCAGAAGAGAGTGTTTATTTTCCCAACTGAGCCCAGTGCACATCAATAAGAACAACTCAGAGATGACTGGAAATGACTCCAAATATTGAATACAAAACATAGAAATGGATCTAACTTGCAGAGCTCGTTCATGATCTAAATCAGGGGGGGTCAAACACTTTTAGTTCAGGGGTCACATACAGACTCATAAAATAGTGCCGTAATAACCTTTAAATTTAAACTTTAGAAGTTCTTTATTGTTGCAGTGCAGAGTATACGTGATGAAAATCTCTATATTTTCTCAAAACCAACAATTACGACCAAAAATGACAACAATCTCAACATAAATCCAATTCTAATAATACTTTCTGGTACAAAATATAGTGAAATGTCCCAAAAATATCTATTTTAGCTGCTGCATTATGCATGTTTTTACAAACGGACCCTGACCACATGATTTTGAAGCTATTGGCGGTTTGCTAGCGTCCATGGCAGCATCACTGATACCTCAGCTCGGGTCTCGGTGTTGTATTATGTCTCTTATGTCTTAAGGAATTAGTAGAAAAATTCAATGTTTTCATTGAAATTGTTACAATATGCTTGGTGGTTTTGTTCAGTCCAGATCGGTGCCTCTAGTAGGCCAGTTTTGGTCCACGGGCCTCATGTTTGACACCCCCTGATCTAAATCTTTACATCTACAGTGTAAACGCTGCTTGTATTTTTGTCCGGTGGGCTTCAGTTCCCCTTTAGGTTTTCCATTTGCTCTGCTCTTGTGCTTTAGTCCAGGCAAATTCAGGCCAAAAGGGGATTAGACCCTGTGTGCATCTCCAGACTGCAGATTCATCAGCCGCCGACCCCCCCGCCACCATCCCCACCACCACCACCATCGGTAGCCCATGATAATAGTGTCGACTAAAGATAGAGGCATGATTAAAGAAAAGAAATAAATAAATCAATGGCCAATGTATTAATGCTATCTCTAATCCCACTGTGGATTACGTAAGAGACTCAACCCCCCCCACTAGATGTAGTGGATGCTGCTCATGTGACCATGTGTTTGTCTCTCGACGCCGCTGAGGTGTGATGCCCACACATTCTCGCAGGCACGACATATGCTGCGCACAGAGACGCAGCAAACTCTCCAAACACATATGCAACGCCGTGTTATTGTCGAAGTCAAGGAAATAAGATAGAAGATGAGAAATAAACACCAGGGAAAGTCTGAACTGTACAAACACAAAGAAACATTTCACAGCAGTAAGAGAAATTAGTAAGTTTGTGAAACGCTGCATCTATTCACGCCCGTTTTGCTCACAAGAAAGATGCAAATAATAACCTAAAACGAGCTGCCGCCACAGTCTGACTCTTTAAATTGGCGTGTCTGAGTGACTCATTGCACTCGTGTGTCGAAATTACCTCATCAAGATCATCTAATTGGCCTTTGTCTTTTTTTAAACGACGGGTTTCACAAACCGCCTAAACAAAACGGTTGCGCTGCAAGTATTGTTTTCTGAGTGAATCCAGTCTCTCATCCTAGTCTGTGCTCATTAGAAAGGGTCCATTAGTCTGATCAGATCTCAGTCAGGAGGGACTCGGAGCCCAGTGTTAGGTCTTTTTTTTTTGTCAAATTCACATTAACACCTCAATCAACACTAATTAACACTGCAGCAGCTTACATGTTGCACACGGGAGCAGAATACACCCAGGCTCTTTCTTTCCTATTCTCTCTTCCTCTCATTTTCTCACACATCCACACAGAAAAAAAAAGAAAAAAAAAAGACATCAGCATGTGTGAACTGAATAATAAGCACCTCTTGTACAGTACATCTCGCAAAGAGAAAGATAAAAAAAAATAAAGAATAAATTACTTATTCAAAATTTACCAGCAAGCTGGACATCCGTCAGGCCAATTCATGTGGATTTTCAAGTAAAGTGAATCTCTTGCAAGAGATTTTTGAATTAGCTCAAATGCCCAAATCGGTGTCGGTGTCGATGTTCCCATCTCACTTCTCTCCTTGCAGCATGCGGCAAGCTGACAGGCATCAGTGATCCCATCACCATCAAGACGTCTGGGTCCCGCTTTGGCTCGTGGATGACTGACCCTCTGGCACCCGAAGGAGACACACGGGTATGTACCGCTGCACATGTTCACATGGCGTGGGTCTCCTGTGGATATGACGCCGTATTCATTATTGAGTGAGGCGGGGTGTCAGACCAGTTTGCACTGTATTCATAGCACCAAGAATTCTATTTCTAAAGCTCTTTGGTTATTCTTTGATCGAGAACAGGGGTTTCATACGGGTGGAAAGGTTGCAAACAGTATGATTTATAGGTGCATCAGCACCTAGAAATCCCTCAGATGTTTTCCTTTGGTTTGGTAGACAAGTACATCATAAAAAAGGGCACATTTGATAAATAAATAAATTCTTGACTGGCCAAGTTTAAAGTTTCATTTATCAAAAAGAATCAATTCAATTACAATATCTTATGGTGCAAAATAAAATGAAATCTTCACTTAATGGTTTCTTTCCAAATTTACTGAACGATCTGAAATCACATCTGCTGCAGTGTTCCTCTTCAATCTAACGCCGACAAAACCCTGTCGCTTCTCAAAAAGCCTTCACCATGTTTCTGCAAATTCACCATCACAGCATGGAGTTCATGCTAATGCCACTCTGCTACCGATGAGGCAGCAGGCTGATCTTTCAGATCTGATCTTTCAGTCAAGTCTCAGTAGCTGCGGTTACACAGACCATTAGTAATCAGATTAGTTGTTGATCCGATTAAAAGCGCACCATGTAAACATTTCCATTTGATTAGACTGGCCCCAAATTACCATCCGGTCGGAGGAGGTAGTGTAGCCCTGTTTATGATCCGAGTGCACGTTTGATTGGTTTCCACTTTCGGATTTGTGCATGTATGTTCGGTAATGTCATCACATCACTCTTTGTGTTTTAAGAAAAAGCGACAATGGTAAAACACAGCTATTAAAATACATTGGAATAGTTAAAAAGCTCAATGGACGTGAAGTTCTGTCTTGCAGTTTCATATGAAATGCAAAAAGAAACAAGAAGATTGATCAGTCAAGTTAACAAATCCCTGTCCAATACTGGCAGGCTTCCAACAAATCAACCTTAATATCGGCTCATACGTGTCCCAAAAGACTAACGTCACAGTGCAAAGCATCATGGGACTGAGCCACTCACTGAATCGGATGATATTCCTGCGGATGAACCTGCACATCAGTCGTATCTGTTTATTCAGTTATCATCTAAACAGAACACTCTACTATTTTAATCATGGTGTGACTTTCTGTGGCGTTGAACAGGTCAATTGGAGAACAATCATCTGATCCTGCAGTTCTTCTCGTCTCAGCGGAGGGTTTTGATGTCTTTCAAAACCTTGTTTTCTTTTCATTTTACGGCCCGCAGGTTCACTGTTTCTTGGGCTCGCTCACGTTGTTCCCACGAGCGAAAACTGTTACTGCAATGAGCCTGAAATGTCAGTCACTGCTGGTTTAATACTGTGAATGTCAGGACTTGCAGTCACGGCCTCTGACTCTACACTATCAAAATAATCCGAACGCATCAGACAAGAGTTTTCACCTTTCACATTTAGCTTTACTTAACCCGTTTCAAACTGCTGGGTTTGTCAAACAATAGTAAATTACATCCTTAACATGTAAAAATCCATGATTCCTTTCTCTTGTTGTGATAGTAATCTCAATATGCTAACTTGGCTTAATGGAATTAACCCCATGCTGTTTGATGTGCGATACACATTAGAGGAGAAAGGTGCTTGATTCACTCTCTTCCTATTGTCCTTGAAAGAGTCGGAGTACCTGACGACCTGCATCACAACAGATTTGCATGACTTTAAAGTTTGACCTTGCTTTTAGTGCAGACCAGCCCCGGCCGTGAAATCAAAAGACAGCCTGCGTTAATTGCTTGCTTGTTATTTTATCAGGTGATTGCATCCGATTCTGTTGGCTCACCCAAAGGGGGCCTTGCCTTCATTACTGAAACACGTTAAAATTAAATGCCAGAGATAAATCTATACAGTTTTTTTACGGGGAGGTGCCAAGTGAACAAGGAAGGGAGGGAGGTGGAAATAAAGCAAGTTTATTTGTCGGCTAAGAGTGAACATGCTCTCTCTGGCCCGACTTTATGAGACACATTAATAAGAGACAGAACTCTCAATGTCACCGGGGAGAAAAAGGGGATGAAAAAAACAAAAAAAAACTTGAGGAGAATCAGCAGCATGCAGGACAGCAGCTGTGTAAATTTACAGCTACAGTTTGCCTCTTGAAGGCTTCGCCGCTCCGACAACACCAGCTGTATATCTTTTATATATTGAAAGCGTCTCATCACAGAAGGTGAGGCATACTGCTGACTAAGATCATGCTTAGCATACTGTGAAGGCAACTTTTTTTTTTAGAGTTGAAACTAATCCAGTTTGAGCAGAACACATGAGGGATGTGCTGTGCTGTCCAAGGGCTGGAGAAAGAAGGAGGGGTGTAATTGATGGGAACAGACAGGCATGCTGCACTTCTTTTTATCTCGCGCTTTCCTTCGCTTCGTTTCGTTTTTTTATTTTTTTCGTCCCAGAGAGAGCGGGTTTCCTTGATGTGAATCCTTTTTTTAAGTCAATCACAGGAACAGACCAATCCAGGTAAGGAAAGGGCTTCAGGTGTATCCGTCCCACTGAGACAGGAAGTATTTGAGCCTCCTGTTAGCTCTGGATGAGGCTCTCTGCCCACCACCACAGGAGCCAGCAGGGAGCTGGGTCGAAGCAGCTGAGATGGGGCTTTTATGTGGAATGATGGGCATTATCCCCGCGGGGCCTGGCGCACGCCACCCCTGGGGCTGTCATCCTGACTGCTTGTATTCAGGAGCTGCCGGATCTCAGTGCCGTCTGCACCTCCAGGAAGTCCCAGCGCTAACTTAATTGGGATGCTTGTTGACGGCATGATTTGATTTATTCCGCGTGTGATCTGCATGCGAGATTCAGATATTCACAAAGGCGCGCTGAGGAATGATGATGATAGGGGGCTTTCGAGCTTTGAAGTAGTGCTGCGTTGTATTCTTATTTCTCTTTCTCTGCCCCGTCTCGGCGTTTAGGTTTGGTACATGGACGGCTACCACAACAACCGTTTCGTGCGGGAGTACAAGTCTATGCAGGACTTCATGACGTCGGACAACTTCACGTCCCACCGGCTCCCACACCCATGGTCGGGAACGGGCCAGGTGGTCTACAACGGCTCCATCTACTTCAACAAGTTCCAGAGCCACGTGATCATCAAGTTCGACTTCCGCACCTCCTCCATCAGCAAGTCCCGGCAGCTCGACTACGCCGGCTTCAACAACGCGTATCACTACGCCTGGGGCGGCCATTCGGACATCGACCTGATGGTGGACGAGGGGGGCCTGTGGGCGGTCTACGCCACCAACCAGAATGCCGGGAATATTGTGATCAGCAAGCTGAACCCTAACACACTGCAGATCATCAAGAGCTGGACCACCAATCACCCCAAAAGGAGCGCTGGCGAGTCTTTTATGATCTGCGGGACGCTCTATGTCACTAATGGCTACTCAGGAGGCACTAAGGTCTATTACGCTTACTCAACCAACTCCTCTACTTACGAGTACATCGACATTGCCTTCCAGAATAAGTACTCGCACATCTCCATGCTGGACTATAACCCGCGTGACCGTGCCCTCTATGCCTGGAACAATGGCCACCAGGTTCTCTACAACGTCACACTGTTCCACGTCATCCGCTCGGAGGAACTGTAACCGTCGAGATGGATTAACACATCAAATAATAAATGTCTGTGTAGAAAAAGCTCACTATATATGAAAAAAATATATGTATCTTGCGAAAGAGAAGACATAATGGCAAGACCATTTTATTTATGACATCCGATAACCTCTGAGAGACTGCATCAGCACTGAATGCAGCGTGGATTGAATGTGCATAAGAAAAATTATCTAAAAATTGAAGGGTTTCATTCCAAAATTTGATATCTTTATTAAAACAAAAAAAAGAGCTCTATCAAATAATATCAGCAAATGAAATATGATTGTTATAAAAGTAAAACTCTTTTGTAAATAAAACTTCTTACTTTCATAGTTACGACCAGTAGACTTTATTTTAATAGCTGCCATCATTTTGTTAGTTCTTTTTTTGTATTATTTTGGAATGAAACTCTTTAATTGTTTGCTGTATAGAAAATGATTGTACAAGTAGAATAATATGTCAGATTTAAAACAATAAGAACAGATGCCAAAAAAAGAAGAAGATGAAACGTCACGCCTTTTTTTTATATAATGAAACATCAACCTAAGCTCATTCCTGTGGCTCCAGTATTTTCTGCAGATCTCCTCCCAGCTGAACTTTTCTTTTTGGTCATTGGGGATCCTCAACCTGAAACGAAGACTGTTGTTTAAAAAAACAAAACAAAAAAGAAAACGGTTGGATCCCCAGGTCCCATGGACAGAGATAAAACAAGTGGGAGTTCAGTCTAGTCAGGAGACTTGCCTAATGGATGCAGTCTGTCATGTTGTTTTTAATCAAGTAGCAAATCAAAAAGTCTGTTGAGACAAAAAAACGACAATAACAAACATCTACTAAAAGACCTGAGGCCTGTACTACGAAGCTGGATTAACATACCCGGGATATCTCTCCGTTACCTGGGTTGACTTACGCAGCCATTCGCAATCCTTGATAAGTGGTATTACGAAGCTGGTTATCAACTCGCTAATTGAACCAAGGATTTTCCAACCTTGATCAGGGTCGGTGTTTGCAGGGTCTGACCAATAGCAAACATGGAGAAAAAAAACAACCTTTCAGAGCAGCCTACTTTACAGTAGAGGAGCAGGCAATTTATTCTTCAAAAATATGAAGAATTCAAACACATCATCCAGCAGCGAAAGCCAGGACGGAATGCTGGCAGAAATTTGACGACTGTTAATGCGTAATTCATCAGACAATAAAAGTAAAAAGCACTGTGATCACTGGATTTCACTTTATTACTACACAGGCACTCTTTCAGTGCTCTTCCTTTAGTTTATATTTTATATTGAGTTCTTTTGAGCCCCCCCACTTCCCCCCCTGTGTGAGTGTATTTTGTAAATTCATGATTCTGAAGTTAAGCCATATGTGACCATTATTATTAACATCATTATTTCAGATTCAACCTTAGTGGAGCTAAACTAACTTGGGAACAATTCATGAACAGCATACTTCAAAACGCTCAGTAACAAGGTTTTGTTTTTATTAAGTCAAAAGGATTGTATCTATCCCTAAAAACCTTATCTTCTAAGCGCTCCTCTCACGATCCGTGCACCAATCAGGATCTTCTAAGAATGGGCAGGTCATTTTCCAAGAGATCTGATTGGTCAGGAGGCGGCGCATTTATACTTAGGTTAGCCGATCGTTACCGTGGTGATTTACCCCAGTAGGACTTGACCTTGCGTTGTGGGATGGGAAACCCAGGGTTAACCCTGAAGTTACCTCGATAAGAGGCAATCCAGCTCCATAGTACAGGCCTCTGAAGGCACTGACTGTTGACAGCGCTTATTGTTTGAGATGATTTTCCTGTGTTGGTGACTCTGTGTGAAAAAGGCTTTCTTTGCATGAGTGTTTTCTATCACTCCGGTCTGCTCTTCTGAATGTCTTTTTGCTGTATGATACAAAAAGAAAAACAAACAAACAAAAAAAAAGTAGGCGGGAGGTAGGGTGGGGGAAAAACAAGGTGGAATACCTTTTGGATTCAAGCAATTGCTAAGATATCTACATTTTTCCTGCAAGTTTCTGTTCAGATTTTATTTGGATAATTTCTATTTCTTTGCGACCATTTTACTTTTCTAATGTTCTTGTATCACTGTAACTGTGTTGGCACCGGTTTTGCCTCTCTGTGTTTGTCTATTCGGACTGCGTGGGAGGAATCTATCGAGCGCACATCTCTCTGAAGAAAAAAAAACCAAACAAAAAAAAACTGCAGAATGTATCAAGTATTATATCCCGTGAACCTGTCCCTCAAATCTTCAATTCAGATCGCCTTTAGTAGGGAGGGATTTTTTTATTTTAGTTAGAGGATAAATCCTGTCTCATGTCATGTGCCCCCCCCCCCCCAAACTGCTAGTGAAGGATAATGCTGTTTAAATGTATACCCTTGCCGAGGACAAAAGCTGTTCACTCTTTTTGCGCTTTGCTGGACATGTGTTGTATCTGAGATGAGATAGTTAATGATTCGTGTCAATAAAACAGAGAAATCTGACGCTCGGATTGTTGCCTTCAGAAGCCACAAGCTGCCACATGACGAGTCGGTTCAGAGATCAGTGTTTTTTTTTGTTTTTTTTTTACATGAGAAGTAATGCTCTTACTTTCTGCCTTTTCGAGTTATGCACCATTAAGATTACACAGAGCAAACTGTTGCATTGTGGGAAAAGTGCTTTTACTGTCATCTGGTGAGGAGTTTGTGTTTGTATTGACGAACCTGTTTATATAGAAGCAGGGAAAAATATTGACATTTTAGCCAAATTTCTACAATCACACTGACGTTTTTTTTAACATTAGATGAAAAGAGATGAACTGCAGACAAAAAAAGAAGTCTTAAGTTTTATGATATTGTGTGGTGGGATGTTTTAATATCTTTAACAGCTGAAAGCACATGCTTGTTTAAAATAAATGTATAAAGCAGCCAAAAACAATACGAAATTCTTCTGTTCTATAACAGAGGAGAAGATTTGGTCGAAGAAACAGGCGTTCATGCTTTACATTTCTTTCAGTTGCACTTAGGCTCCGATTTCACAATAAGGTTTGAAGTGAAAACGCATCATTTCAGAAAGGTTTTTTGTTTACATGGCATCGTTTTGAAAACAACGTCCGTTTCTTCAGAAATGACAGAAACACTGAAAATGATGTCGTTAGCATGTCAGGCTGCGAGTTGGCCCTGTTGGTTGTATTTGTAATGAAACCACACATACAGCATTTACAAAAAGGTGCGATTTACCCCCGTTTCCATGGAGACAGGAGTCAGACCGTTTTCAAAAAGTTCCACCTTGGAAGCTGTTTTCAAAAAGTTGCTGTTCAGTGACTCCCGAGCGCCGTTGTCGTGTAAACGAACACGCAAAACGGAACAAAAGTTTTCTATTTTTGCTTGATATCGTTAATTTTGTAAATGTTGCATGACCTAAACGGAGCGAGCCATTACCACATTGGCATGACAATTTGTTTAATTCATTGCGCCTCTCAAGAGTAGACTCAGCCATTGACTATAATGTACCGTAGCTTTAAGAGGCTAATCTTTTTGCTCGATGGTACGGAAGCTGCAGTGGATTAGGATTCATGTGTACATGTTGGAATTATAAGAACACACAAAGCCATGCAAAGATTAGGAGATATGACAGTTTTATGGCTCAACAAGCTAAAAAAAGATCAAATACTTCAGCGGTTTAGAGGTTGTCGCTGTCTAACGGCACTGTCAACTCAAACGACCCTCGTCTATGTGTTGTTATCATCACTTGGCGTGTCTTTTATTTATATGAAAGCCTCATTTTCAAGCAAAACTGTCCACTTTTTGTGCACTCGACATATTTTTGTTCTCCCCCTCTTTGATCTTCACACCATTCCACTTACCCCCACCACTGTCTTTCTTCTTCTCCTTTCTCATCCCTCAGCAAACCTATCGTCGCTCCCACTCCCCCACTGCCTTTTAGACCTCTGATGTTTCAATCGATGAATAAATGATTGCTTCTATTTTCACTCTGAGTGCTTGGCCAACACAAGCTGCTTTGTTTTGCCCAGAAAGAGTTAGAGATAGGACTTGGGAGATAGACAGACCAAAAAGAACAGCAAAAAAAAAAAAAAAAAAGAAATCCCAGAGAGAGACAGAAAAAGTGTTTGACATGACGAGCTGTCACTCAGGAGATGAATATGTTTGCATGCCTAAGCAGTGATTGGTGCATCAAGAGACGTCGTTGCACTCTCTAGTCGCCCCCGTCCCCCCATCCTGCGCCCCCGTCCCCCCGTCCTGCACCCCCCCCCCCCCCCCCCCACTCCCCCCCGAACCAAATACGCCGGTGAACCTGACAGTTGCATTTCATTTCATCATATTGCACATTGGCTCTTGCATTCCATTTTATGCCCCAGCGTCTTGTTTACTCCACACTCGAAAAGGTGCAAGTGGGATAAATTATATTGTGCGTACCTTGCCCTCTTGAATGCCACTGCCACTACAGCAGCATTTCTGGGAGTTTGAGGGCGAACACGGTGAGAGGTTTGACATTGCCTGGACCAGCTGTAAGGTGCATCATTCCCCAAGGACAAAACCACTCATCAGCGATATAAAGCCACCGTGCTCTCGCCTCGACGAGAGGCTTGCAAAAGTGCCGCAGAGCAACACAAACATATTTTGTGGGGCAAAATTTTAAAAGGTGCACAGGTTTATAGACATTGTCCCCATTGTCACATTACATGATGTAGCCTTGTACTCTCCAGCCAATTGTCTCTGGTGTCATTTCGGTACATTTAAAGGACGAGTTATGCAGCCTTGAGAGCTGCCAGACTGCTAATGGATGACTTTGCTGTTGCTGAAAGAAAAATCCACAAACGGATGCCACATTATGTAATATGGTGACGGGGAAATATTTTGAAATCCGATGACATGATATCAAAAAGGCACTTGACAATGTGACACAGAGAGTAGTGATTGTTCGTAAATTGAGCTTGTGTGAGTAGACTGACAGGCGTCGGCCACTTTGTTCACGCTCCGACTTCACTTACTCATTCATCAGCCGTTCGCCTTCAGCTGATTTTAAATCGTCAGGAAACAGGCAAACAACCTGTATCAGTATAAATGACACCTTTTAGTATTACAATACTCAAACTCCTGGTCTTTTGTTAAATATGTTTATTGCTCTAAAGGTTATAATAGTCCGATTCTGATGCAGATTTATGTTGCATGAGTTGCAAAGGAACGTTCTGCTGAAGTAAAAAAAAACAAAAAGACTCGCAGATTTGATCTCAAACTGATTAAACCATCAACTGTTTTAATTATTCAGTAACTGCAACTATTTAAATTTATTTTATACCTTTTTGCAAGAAAAAAGTAACATTTTATAAAAATTTTATTGAGTAAATATGTGAAAGAAGAATGGTCCATTTCTTCATGAGTGCCGCATTGTTTTTGATAATTAGATAGAAATTAGATAGAATACATTGTAACATGAGATTGTTTCTTATAAGTAGAAATAAAAGACATGAAAACATGTAGAGCTGTAAAAAAGGAAATACAAAGTCATACTCTGTGTCAAAGTGACATAATACAGAAGTTTTGTCTATAAAAATTAAAGAAATAATATAAAGAGGAACATATTTGATAAAAAATTTTAACCTATAACATGTTAAAACGTTAAGAAATGTTGCTGGATTTGGGGTATACATCCTGTATACAGGTGCAATTCGGTCAATTAGAGTATCAACAATGAGTTGAATTAATTCAGTGATTCAATTCAGACAGTGAAACATGACATGTTATTTATACTCAGTCTACACATGTATATCTGGCATTAAATGTTTTAAATCCTGATGATTGTTGTTTACGGCTAATGTAAACCCAAAACCCAGTATCTCGGGAAATTAAAACACGGTGAATAATGTTGTAGACTCATGGTGCTGCATTGATGCAGTAAATCACAACCAAGTATTGAGAATATAATGTGTAGTCATACCTTTCAGTAGACCGATATGTTTATGTTAAAATATTTTTTTCTAAAATCAGTCTAATGTGGTATTTAATTCTTCTGATTTACTGGATTTGGGGTTTTCATTCTAATTACCCTAGTCTGTACAAGAGTCCTGCACAGTTTCCATGAGTCCAGAAACACCCACTTCTACTTTATACTTTACACGCTGATTGTGTCAACATTCTGACTTGATTTAAAAAACAACAAACAAGCAAATTGCTGAATTTCTGTGAAAATATTGCGTTAAGAAAATAGTTTCATTACATCATTCTGCAATGCGTGCTAAACTTCTGCAACCCACCAAAGAGTTAAGATTTCATTCAAGATATAAAAACCTGATTAATCCTGAACCGTCAAGAGAACCAAAGCAGTAATAACATTTCCATGGCCCCAGACTTGCCCCACACTCAAGCAATTACTGTGAGGCCTTTCAAATTAAACGCGAGATGACACAGAGTGACAGCTTCACGGACGCACTCCAGTTTCTTTTTTTTTTTTGTTCCATCACAAAATCTTTCCATTTGAATCCGTCGCAGCCCCAGTCTCACGTTTTCATAGTAGCCAGGAGCAATATCCGAGCTAAAGCTATTACAAGCCCGATGTGGATTGGAATAACAGCCAATAATAAATCAATGGAACCATAAAGAATAGGAGTGAGTGAGGAAAAACAACAGCAATGAAGACAATTCATTTTAATTACTGTGCAATAAAAAGGCAAACTAAAAAGAGCTCACACGTCCCCTTCCACGATTCACCGCTCAACGCTTTTGTTTACAATTGTGTCCTTGTCAGCAATTCAAACACCTGCTTGCTAACAAAATGTGTCCTTGATTAGCATTTACTTAAATGAACTGTTCTCTTAAGGCTACTTGCGTGTACACACCAAGCCGAGAGTACCGAAGATAAGCACTCACTACCAAAAGCCAGGCCCAATGTTCCCAGAATAGTGCAAGATCAGAGTATTGTTTCCTGCTTAATATGCTTTGCTAAAAACCTTTTTGCAGGAGTCGTAAATGCTGTCAAGATTATGTCCACTGTCACAGCGAGGAGGGTGGCTGTGAATCTTTAAGCATACAAAGTTGAGATTTTGACACAGGAGACTTGAGAAAGAGAGCTTTAACATTAAAAAACTGATTTCTTACCGTTTGCATGAAATGAGTGAGGTCAATAGTTGCAGGAGAGCTGCGAAGCCAAGCGATAACTCGACCCTTTATACCCATGAGCTGTTATTGTATTCCAACCGTCACTTCAACAAAGACCTCAGACCACGTAATAGATCCAGTTTAATATGATATAACCGTGGCCATTTTGCTGTGGAGCCTGTAAATGAGGTGGAGAAAAAAGTTGGAACTTTCAATGTGTGTGCTTGTGTGAAATAATAAAGCAGCTATAGAAAAGGTGTATAAATGCTGAGAAGAGTACCAATGCCTTATTCTTAGACAGCATCAGGAATCCTGAACTGTGTAAAGAAGCAAGATTACACATCCTTGGTTTAGAAGGATTTGCTTCAATGGCTAAAATAAGTCCCGTCTTCAATGTAAGATCATTTATTCTTGCAGGGGCTGTCACATATCGTACAAACTTTTCATTAATTGATGGTGTAGTGGTTAGCATGAGATTACGGGGCCACAGACATGACATCTCAAACAAAAGTTTAAATTTCAGCCACAAAGTAATATTTCATGGCCACGAAATGGTATATGGTGACCATTAAATACTATTAAATAGTCATTTGAAGCCACAAAAATACTATAAGGTAGCCACAAAATAATTATTTGAAGCCATGAAATAGTAATTTGTGGCAACTACATACTAATTTGTGGACACAATGGTAAGTTTTTTTGCAGAAGTCATGCCTGGGGCTCCGTATGAGGGAGCTTCTGTACACAGTTTGCATGTTCTCCCTGTATGTGTGTGGGGTTTCTCCTGTTTCGTTCAACAGTCCAAAAACATGTGTTTTTATTTGATGACTCTGAAATTGCCCCTCTATAAATTTAAACGTGATAATTATTTTCTCTGATTTCCCCGTGATGTACTAGGCCTTTGCAACCCCCCGCGACCTGAAATTGAATGAAGAATTACTGCCAGGTCAGTGCGTAATGTTAACGTTAAACATGCTCAACACAAACCGAACATGCAATCTGCTTCAAACCTTGATACCTTGTCTGAGGACTACTGAGCCAAGCACTTTTCAGAAACGCTTACAGCAAAATGTTTGTGTATTTATGGGTTCATGATTTGTGTGCCTATACATATCTATATGCAAATGACGTCTCCGAGCTCGTGTCCTCAGATGTGTACCAAACGATAATCTCGCTTCACAAAGCATGCGGCACCATTTCCTACGGCGGCAGTGCCGCATGCAGCATTTTGCCCGTAGACAGTACGGCCTGGTCCTTTGCCAAGGGTCAAGCCTTATGCATGCGTGCGTGTCGATGTGTAGTTTCGTGTGTGTTTTCTTTTTTTTATATGTGGGTACGTATTACTAACAAGCTGTGGTGACAAAATGCGTGCCATCTGTGCACACGGGAGATTTCACACTCTTGTTCGTGTTTGAGCTGCGCCAGTATTCTCATCAGGGACTCTGGCCAATCATCACAGGGATGCAAAGAGCAACAAGCTCCAGCCTGTTTAGTCAGTCACATGTTCAGCACAGTGGTTTTCAAATATACATGTATATATATATATAGAGAGAGAGACATACTTACTTTCTCCACACAAGGATGAAGTTTGCATTAATACTTGTTCTTGTTCAATTTTTTCAAGTGTGTTGGAAATATTGATAATTTCCAAACTTAAATTTTTTTTTTTCTTGTTTAGTTCATCCAATTCAAGAAAAGAATGCCGCTATTGTGTGTAAGAAGGGGGGGAAAAAAGCAACTTGCATTAATATTTTTTTGGGTGGTAGAAAAGTGTGAGCGGTGACTGCGATTTTGTCACCAGGATATCCGATGACATGAGACGAGGCCTTTGATGAGGTACGATCCCTCAAATTAGCCAGCGAGCTGTGACTCATGGTTCCTGATTCACTACAGGCATTTCTAATCCCTGCTTCTAGAACGATTCGAAGGACAGCCTGTTTCAGAACAATGAATTATTCAGTATCGGCTGTTCACCTGGAATGAAACCAAGGGATGAAATCAGAATGATGTGGGTGATTGAAATTTAAGAGTGGCATTGACAGAGAACATTCTCCCTTCCTCGCCAGTTTCAGAGCTTATCACGTACTCGCATAGTTCTTCAATCACCACTTGTTTCTGATAAGGGACTTGAAATGGAGCCACATAGATGTCTCACCTGTGAAGAGACTCATTACAGCCGGGGAGGGTTTTCTTATTTTTTGCTTTGTGAGTACTACTCCACCAGAAGATGTCAATATCACAATTACTTCAATGCCGTGAGGGCCTCCTCAGATGGCAGTCCGAGCTATTGTCAAATTTCTTCAATTTGGAAACTAATTTGGCGCCAGTGTTCATCTATTTTACCCGGCAGCAGCTCTGCAGGAGTCCTGTAGACACAGCCTGATTACTCGCTCTCACCTGACACTTCAAGTCTCAACAAAAGCACTCAAAACAGCATTAGATGTAACTAGATCAATACCTCCAGGCAATTTGCCACTCTGCATTGTCAATGCATAATCATGCGCTTGACTCTTCCATCCATGTACGCTCCCTGGCCTGTGCCTCCAAAGGTTACGCCCGGCGTACAAATTCCTCGCACTGCTCTTCGTCATCTACCTGAGGCTCGTAATCGCGTTACTTGTCTCAGGCGCCCGACTCCCCGCCACATTTTATCTGTTGCCGTCTGCGCCTCAGTCATCAAGCAAGCAAACTGGGAGTGACAGAGCAATCGCGGATTCCATCACGGGGAGATAAAACGGAGCAGCTTGGCCGAAGACCTACGAGGGAGTCACCCAAGTGTTGGTGAACTCTTTGGCATCCGTTGGTCGTGTGACATTTCGTGCACATGTTAGACGACAGGCGTCATCTTTTAAATCTCTCCAAACGTAGAGTCTAAATCTCAGATTTACTTTTGAACCATGATAAATCCATCAATCCTTATCCCGACATCCCGACAGTGTACATTATGCGCAGTGAACAAATGTGAAATTACTTACAGGGAATGGTACATATAGTTCCTGCAGTGATGCCTTCGCAGCAATCAGTATTGACCACGGAATAATCTTAAGCCAATATCACATTAAAGTCTAAATCCTGCTGATCCCTGTGCATAGATTTGTGTGGATGCATATGCATAGATTTGGGTCTCCACGTGATTGTCTGCAATTGTGTGTCTGTCCTGTATTTATAAGAATCTCTGAAGCATTTTCATAACCTAACCCCTGCAACATGCACACACTACCTAATACAGCTCTCAACAGCCCCCTACCCCCCCTCACCCACCCATTTCTGCCCCCAGGTGCACTGAGGCAGAGAGCAGAATGGAGCAGAACCGTGTGCGGTGACAGTGACATCCATCGCATGCAATGAATAATCAATGAACACCATCTGGTGCATACAACAGGGGAGCGCAGCTCCAATCGTTTACTCCAGGATGGCTCTCTCTATCCATCCCACACACTGTCTCTCGCTTCTTCGCCATCTCTCTCAGCTGTTCTCTCATCCGCTGATTCCAACCCCCCCCCCCCCCCCCCCCCCCCACATATTTACAGATATTTCCGCCTTTCTTTCCACCGTCATCCTTTTCTGTGTCTACGTCTTCAACTGCCCCGTTCTGCCCCCTGGTACACCTTCACCCCACCGCCGCTCCCCATGCTCCTCTGTGGCCTCTGTGCCCGACTCGTCATGGTGTCCTTCATTTTAATTCTGCAATACAATTCCCAGGCAGCTAATAAGGCGACCTGTTACCCTTTAAAGGACATTCGCTTTTCATGATTTATAGCAACCGAATGTCTTATTAGAGCGCTCTGAAAGTACTGTAAAAGTCCAGTAATAACTACATCTAAAAGGACACCTGGTTTAGGAAAACAATTTCATACAAAGAACTTACAAAGGTCTCGATATAAGTCCTATCTTTTTGTCCCCAATTTCAATTTTCTTCACTTTACGGCCATTTTTTATGGCTTCAAAAATTAAGCAAAAATACCTGTACTGTCCCTGGGTGACTGTGCAGATTTGCATAATACATTTGCATGAAGGGTTTATCTCTCTGAATGCAGACCAAGGTGCAGCCATACTGTAACTTAGAATTGCTCTCCGTGCAGGTCTATAACTCCTCGCTGGCTTGGCACTCTGCGTCGCCACTCGCATTTCATCCAGAACTGCTGTCTTAACTTGACATCAGCCTCCCTAAACCCTCCCATGTCAACCATCCCTTTCATTTCCTCTGTGAGAAAGCCACTATCAAACTCATAAATTCCTGACACAACTGCACCTTCTGGCCTGTCATGGCTGGCTCATATTGCCAAAGCTCATGAATGTCTGACGTGCCAAAGTTTACTGGAAAAATGAGAGAGGCCCTGCGGGTCAGTGGAAGTCAGTACTTGCAGCATGAGAGTGCAACTTTGTACCGCAAAGATAAATCTCTGCTTTGCAAAGGCAAATAGGGAACGGGAGGCTAATTATTGCAGCGATACATCTCAGCTGAAAGGACATTTGCCAATCACATTAGTTACTCCTCGTCCTTCAATCTTGTAGCAAAAAAACCAAAAAAAGACATATTGCAATGTTTGATTATTACAAACAAGTATCTAAGCTAAACGAGTGTGTGCGGCGAACAGCTTAGAAAAGACTGATGAAGTCTGCCAGCAAAGACACTCGGCCAGTGAAAATGAAGTCTCTGGCTTGAAGTGAAAATCCTCCTTTTATCTACTGCTTGCAGAAATCAAACTGTTTCTAAATTGCTATGATTTCTTTTTTTTTTCTTTTTCTTTGTGGTAAATCCATCGCTGTAATCATTATCGATGTAAATCACTGCCTCGGGAGAACGGAAAGCTCTTCGAAAATGGCAATTGCCCATGTATTGTTATTCCTCAAATTATGGGTCTGCGTATGAAAACCCTCCACTGTTCTCCCATTGCTCCCAATTCTCCGGCCTGTGTCGGTGACGAGACTGCCGAGGCCACGCTCCAGAAGGCACAGCAGCCAATGTAAGTTCTGCCAATTACATTAGGTTCAATATTGTGTCGGAAACGCTGAGCGAGCTTGAACCACCGCCTGGAAGTGTTAGTCATTCCTTCTGGTTTCGGCACCAAAAGAAAATCAAGTAGATAATAAGAATATCTTATGGACCAACACATATCTAAGTTGAATGTTTGAATAATCGTTTATTGGTACAGATTTACCATTTATCTGCAATATTTCCCTCGATTTATTAAAACTATAGCACTCTGTTAGCCAGAAATGCTTATTAGAAATTGTGTTTGTGCAGAGAACGGTAAATAAAAACTTAAATTCCCTCAGCCCCTTTTTCAGCTTTATGTTATTATATATTTTGCTACGCAATATGTTGTTTAAAAGGTCATTTGAAATCATTAATGCTCTTTTCCAGAAGCAAAAGATACAGAGTCATTTACTGTAAGTACCAAAGAAATAATCATAAAAAGAAAAAGGGTTCAGAGAAATGAGACCAATTGGAATGATCAGCTTTCCAAATTAAATAACAGAATGTGGGGATGCAAGCAGAGGCTTCATTAGCAACCGAACTGAAGGGAGTACTCTGATAGCTACTGGGAAGAGTACTGAGAAATCTGTAGAAGCCCATCAATTCGACATTAACAAAAAGTGCTTTTATTTAATCCGACTACATCGCAGGTTTTCATTTGATTTTCCAATGAAAGGTGAGGAATTAAGGACAAAAAAAAATAAAAATGCAATTGTAATTCTTTTGCCAATGTTTCAACTTGGTTTAGATATGGATACAACAATAAACTGGGTTTAAGCTGACAGGAAGATAGATCTATATGCACCAGTGGAAAAAGTTATGTGAAGCGTCAAGCTGGAGATATAGTAGCTGACCTTTTCAGTATTAAGTCACATTAACAATACGCATCTTTCATTACACAATGGCACCATTTGGTAATAAGCAATCACATTTTATTCTATAAGCCTTTGAACTTTACATAAAGCATGAAGGAAAGCGCTTTCCTTAATCAATTGATGATAGGATAAAGATGATGGGGTATTATATATTTTTTTTTCTTTATTAAGTAGTTGGTCAGATATCCATCTATTTCTGCTCCATTTTTACATTTCAAAGGGCATATGTGTCATGACATTGTTCTTTTAAATACCCTTTTAAAAAATTTTTGATATGATAAAACATGTATCTCAGTGAAATGGGTGGGGTTTGTAAACCACTGTGTGATTGGGAGATTTGAAATATGAATGTATATGCAAACAAATTGGTTGATGATTTTGTGCATTACAAAAGTCTTCATGAGTTGAAGAGTAGAAGCATTTCTTTGATATTTTCCAAGTTTCTGCGGCCATTTTTCACAGATTGGACATTTTATATTTCTTTTTCTTTAGTTTTTTTTTGTTGTTGTTGTTTTTACCAGGGCATGTTACACAATATATGGCAATTAACCAGTTGTTTAGCAAAATACTCATCCAGTTGAGTTTCTATTAGTACCCTGCACTTGCCATATAAACATGAAACATTTCTGAAACAAAAATACAAAAAGATGCATTTTCACATAAAATGTTGTGTAAACGTGGTCTTTGTGTTTTAGAGTGCTGGACCCAATCTCAATTTGATATGGGCAAAGGCAGGGTACTCCCCTCGTCAATCAAAATGGGAATGCAAAGAGGCAGACAATGTTTTGATATTTTAGAGCCATGCACAATAAACAGGGTTAACATGCAAACTCAGCACAGTAAGGAAACCAACCGTGGACACAAACCGGGGATATTCTCATTGTAATTTGAAAATGTTCTGTGTTATTTTGAGATTCTAACTCTGACTCTTGTTTCGGGTTTCTTGACTTCCCCTTCTTGTGTCTGATTGCTGGTCCTTGCCCTGATGTGTTTCACCTGTGTCTGAGTGTGAGATTGTCTTCACCTGGTGGCTGTGGTATATAGTGGCCGTCTTAAGTGTGTCCTGGTTTGTTGGTTTGTTCAGTGTTTGGTTGCGTTCCAATGTCTCAGCATTAATTTATGTGATCTCTAGGATTTTGGAGTGTTTTTGGAATTTGGATCCTTTATATTTTTGGGGGTTGTTGATTTTTTTTTGTGCTTCTGTAAAACTAATGGAGGTGTCTGGCGTCCACCGTCCTGCAAACTATGAAAGGTATCCCAACTTTCAGATCTGCAGCTGCTGTCAAATTCAAAAACAGATTTGTCATACAATCTGTTTTCTATGAAGAGCGAAATTTGAGAAATGCAAAACTCTTTACCCTTTCAAGGAAATCCATTCACTTTAGCTACCTTGAGTAAACACTGTAATATTCTGAAGGATTATCCCCTAATTTCATGCCCAAATTGACCTTAAAAACAAGGACAACTGCCACTGTGGGCATAGATAATTTTCAGTTTATAAGGACTTCTTTTCAGTTGTGTGATTCTTGTCATCTGTAACTGATAAGGACTGGGACGATGATGACAGAAGGAAGCAACTTTTCCATTTTTGTTCTCTCTCCGCGGGACCTGAGTTGAGCTGGGGATGAACGACCTCAGTCAAAATGTATTCTCTCATAGACTGATGAAAGCAGCCATCATAACTTCTCTAATGACAAAGTCACCTTAATATAATGGCTTTACCAACTTACAATTAATAAAATCGTCTCGTTATAGTCTTTGTAAAAGCTGTTTACTGCAACTCTTTGACAAAACTCTTTAATCTGGTCTCATTTGTCAATTCACTTGATGGCATGATGAAAGCGAGTCAAAATGATGTATCATCCGCCTCTGTCAAGCTGCATTTATCCATTGATATTTAACTATTTACATATTTTAATTCCCCCCCCCCGCCATCTCTCATTTATTTTGATTGGCAGGTTTTGTAATTCGCCGTATGCGTTACGGCGAAAGGGAGGGCCCACAGCTGCATCTGGCTGTGTGATACACCCGACAAAGCTGCCCCCTTTTGTTTCTCCAATAGTAGCGACTGTGCGCTGGTCTTCAGTCGAATGCCAGGTACAAATCCGGAGAGACAAGGATTTGCCTTTAATTAATTTCCTGAATGATTGAGCGTGCTTAAATAGTGGCTTCCTCACTGTCCCAAGGAGATAACGATGAAAGCAGCCAAATAGAAGGGAGAGAGGCTATTTCTATAAAAACTGTCTTGTAAATTAACCTTGACTCCATCTGTTCTGTAGAGGTTTGTAAACACGGCCACATTAAAAAAAAAAAGAGAAAATTAAACTGCACTTGATCACACTCCGAAGCAAAAAAAGAAAAAGAAAAAGAAAGACAAATATAAAAATTTAATAGGGTAATAGACTGTAAATGCAGCTAACAATAAAAGGCAGGGCGAGTCTTATAGCTGCTGAGGAACTACAAACGTCATCCTCCGCGGCTCACCAGGAATTCACTTTAGTAAGGCAGAACTCCCAGAAACCACCGGGAGGGACTCGCTTTGCCCCAAAAAGCACTGGGGCAAACTGCTGAGTTGTGCCTGCGTTGGCCTGAGTGGACTCATCTGGCACGCAGCCCTTCAGTTGGCTGACACACACGAACCGAATATGGCTGGAAGACAGTGGAAGAGGAGAAAAAAAAAATAAAAAATGTCCTTTGTGTTTAGTTAATCCCAAATGTCCCATTGGTCTGAAATGATTTCAGCTTTGGTTCTTGGCTTCAGATTATGAGAGGAGGATTTCCAGCTCCCTCGCCATCTGATTGCTTATGTTCTCCACAGAATGAGCAGATTCAGATGCCACCCGCCATACAAACACTATAGCACAACAGGCCTACAGTTACACCCGCACAGCATGTTGACACAAAAATGGCATTTTCCACTTTTGACTTACACGCTGGAAAACAGACTTCAATGGATGACAATGGGGTTTGGTTATATTCTTGGTAAAATGAAGACATATGTCCGCCTTTCCTGTTCTGCTCTCCCGCTCAGCTGTTGCATTTTAATTCTGATTTAATTAAAGGGAAGTTGAGGGACGGCGCTAATGTTCCCGGAGAGCTGTCACTGCCATGACCTTTCTGTTTAAAGAAGAAAAAGGATGGCAAGAGTGGTACGAGGTTAATTACCATGTAAGCACCAAGATTCCTTTTGTTTCTTTGCTATAGTTTTACAAAATATAAACATAGCCTTAGTATTAATAATACCTCATTAATGTTTTCGGAGATTATGTAATCAATGTGTATTCTGATGCATTTATATAAAAAACAGCATCGACTTCTGCAGCAATCTGAGCATTTCTTCATTGGATCCGACAGATCAAACCAGCCTTCGCTCACCACGTACAATCAATGAGCATCACTGATCTAGTCCCATGTTAAAACCTTTATGGGGCTGGAAACCATTTGCCAATTCCAACTTCTTCATATTTTTTTAAATTTTAAATTCTTTAAAATTTAAAGAAATTATTTAAAGATAATTTAACTAGATACATGAGAATACCAAGTGAGGACTCCTTTACAACAACACAACAGTATTTTGAAAGCATTTTGAAGACAATTTGATCCTATATGATTTTTTTTAACTGTTATTTATAAAAGACAGTGCCAGTTTGTTTATTTTGACACCTTCCAACAGATAAAAATATTATATATAAATAGCATTTAGTATTTATTTTTTTTACCAGATCGATTCTAAAAAGTGAACAACATAAGAAAGTTGAGTTTCTTTTTAAATACTTCAAATATTTTCAATGAATGGAACAATATTAGTATTTTTTATTTATTTATTGCTGGGACCACTTTTGACAGAGAATAAACAGAGCAGCAGCACAGTAGCATAGTGGTCGGCACTCTGCAAGCAAAAAAATGCCCGTAGGCATAAATGTGAGTGTAACTGTGTATTTCTATGTTTGCCCTGTTGATGGAATAACGACTTGATCAGGGTGTAACCTGCTTTTGTGCGTTGTTAGCCGGGATCAGCTCCGGCACCCTGCGACCCTAAACTGGAAAATGCTGCATCTTAAAAGATAAATGGAGGACCACACAAGACTGGAAACACCCGACAAAGCTGCTCTGAATCAACCATAATGCCATAATAACCTTTAAATTTAAAGTTACATCCCAGAGTATAAGTGATGAAAATTACTGTATTTTCACATAACCAAACCATTACTACTGAAAATTATTACAATCACAACTTAAAGCCAATTTTAATGAAACCTTCTGGTGCAAAATACAGTGAAACGTCCTAAAAACGTCTACTATCATAAATGATGCAGGCTTTCACAAATTCAGCCTGACAGCATGGCTTTGAGGCTAATGCTAATAGCAAAGAGCTAGCAATAGCTGTCATGGCTGCAGCACTGATATAGTATCAGCTCACGGCGCATTGTTGCGTTGTGTCTGCTACTCTGGGAATTTGTTAAAAAAGACATTCTTTCTTTGAATTTTATACAATTTGCTTGGTGGTTTGGCCGGATTGGTGCCCCTTGCGGGCCTGCTTTGGCCCACAGGCTTTATATTTGACACCCCTGCTCTAGCAGGTGCCGTCATTTCGAAATAACGGAGGGTCATCCATTTTAACTGTCATAATGTCATGGTGTTCACAGACATACATCTCGAAACTAAGCTATCTATAATCTATAATAACAGTCTAATATCCACACAAGTATGTCCACAAATTGCACATCCCGTTTTGGCCGGCGCCTGCTTCCTTCACGATGTTGCTGAACGATTTGTGAGGAATGCAGGACTAGATTCTCGACTCACATCGTTTAGTCAAACACCTGGTGATAAAAGAGCCCCTTTCTGCTTTAATAACCCACCTCTTCTCCTGGTATAAACAGTTCATTATTTAAAGAAACCTGTTACATATTCTGAAATAACAAATTGCCCTTTTGGGGACTACTTTGCATGACACAGCTTGCCATCTTGCTAACAACCAACCATTGCTCTCTCGGTGTCTCCTTAGTGCGTCGCTACAAGTGCCTAATTACTGTGAGACTTGATCACTAACACCTTTTTTTTTTTTTTTTTTTTTTTTTTTTTTAGAAAGCTTCCATACAAACACACTTTTGGATTTGATAAAGCCCGGAAAAAAACAGACACTTTTTTAATCTCCTGCTTTTAAACAGATAATTGCAACTTTCCCAGACTTGTTTTTTTTTTTTTTTGTTTGTTTCATCCACATCAAGAGAACACAGATTCCTAACAAGTAGTTTAAAATGGCACGCCATGCTGTATTTGTATTTTGTGCACACGTGTTTATTATTTTACATTTTCTGGTATTCAATAGTATTTTTAAAGATGCATCCATAACTCCATTTAAAAAACAAATTCAATCTATATAAAATGTTGCTTTGGCTTGATTGGGTGAAAAGATAATCTTGAAATCCAAAAGTTGGTGGTTCAACGTCCCCATTTTGCCTTGTCCATATGTGTTTGCTCCCATGCAAGAAAGTTTGTCATGTGCTATTTACAGTAAGCAATGTATATTTACATTTTGATGCACAGAAAGTCAAAAGAATTTTTTTTACAGGCATTTAGAATATTTACAGGCATGTAAAGAAAAAAAATAAGTGGAACTAAAGTTGAAGAAATTTTAGAAAGAAACTGGAAAGACTTCACAGAACCTGAGAACAGTGTCGGCTGTTTATTGCAGATGAAGTTAAGACCTATGTGTTGTACTACACAGAGGATTCGCTATCCCACTTCGGAGGAGCTGATCTTCTGAGGATATACTCGCGAAGAAGGTGAAACAAAAATGAAAATAGATAGAATATACACAAGGATGGGTATGGAAACTTTACGTCTGTCTTTATCTGTGTAATGCCAGGAAGGACATGAAAGGGGTTCATCAAGTTTGAGTGGCTTTCTGGCCGTCCAGGTCCTGCCAGTGTGTCGCAGTGGCCCAGTTTGTCTTCTCTGTGATGAACTTACTGCCTCTGAGTGAAAAAGCCTGGAAGTGGGGGAAACGGGGGGGGATGAGCCCCTCAGCATTAAGTGACAGTGGTCGATTCCTCCATGGCAGTGTAACATTTCTTTAAAAAAGAGGTGTCAAACATATTTGAGTTCCGGGGGCCACACACAGCCCAATTTCATCTTGAGTGGGCCCGACAGGCAAAATAGTCCATTAATAACCTTTAAATTAGAACTTTAATGCTGTGGCGAAGAATATACCCGATAAAAAATATCTATAGTTTCGCAAAACCAAACAATTACTCACGATCAACATAAAGGCAATTTGAATGATACTTTGTGGTGCAAAATACAGTAAGAAAATAAACAAAAACTCAACATGCTGTGTAGGTATTGTATTAATCTCAACATATATATTGTGAAAACATTGGATTGAGAACTTAATCTATGGTGTCACATATCTTTTACCACAGCAGATCTGCTAAGGAAAGAAAGTGAAAAACCAACAGCTCAACACTGGCGTGTGAAAACTGAGACCGCCTCGGGGGATTTGCATACAGAATGAGCTGATGAGATGCACTTTGCTGTTTAATTCCTGCTTTCCATGAATGCTGGTGGTGCACAAGTTTAATTGTGAAACAAAACATGGAGTGTTTTACAAGCGTCACACTTATTCTATAAATTTTATGCCCCTTTATTTTCTTATTTTCATCCCATTTGCTCAAATGAGTGATCAGCAATAGCCCTCTGCTGGCATTATGTGCGGAACCTGAGCCAGGTGTAAAAGAGAGGTATGTAAATGTGCAACACAGGCAAAGTCTCTGTTAAAACTGAACCAGTGAGGAACCACTTAGGACAATGCAGGAGCAATAGACTGTAGTTGGAGTATTCTCAAAAAGTCTCATAATATCTGTAACTTCATCTCCTTACATTCTTCAAAGTGGCTCAGTCTTTCTATCAGACGTTCGTTCTTTTTGAATGTCCACTTAAACGACAACGGTGCACGGAGCAAAAGAAAACACAACTTTTTCGAAAATGCTCCGCCTTCATGGCGTGGAAACAAGGAAAAACAAAACTTTTCCAAAGCGTCGCTTCTGCAAATGTAGGCTGGAGTAAATGGTTCTGCACATGTGCGAGTAGACGGACAGTAACAGTAATGGCTGCCTCCAGAGTGTCATGACTCCCCGTCCAGATTCTCCCGGGACTTGGTAGTTTTATATTTGACAATCACCCAGAATAGCAACCCAACTTCATTATCTGTCGACTAATGTCCATGTACTCACCATTGTTACTATTTATAATCTTTCTATATTGCAGAGTGTGTGGATTCGTTACACCAACAAACAACAGCACCCACTAGTGGCCCTACATGCTCACTAAATAGTTTTCAGAGATTCTAGTTGTGTCGGGTATCGTTTTCAAAATGTTGTTGCATAAACATGAACATTTTCTGAAATGAAAATCAAAAATGTTGTCGTGTAAACGGGTCTTCGATCAATCTATGAGGACGATCCAGTGAAAGGATCAGAGAGTCACAATAATAACAGCTAATAGTCCTTCGAAAATGAAAGACTTATAACGGTTTCACAGTTTTTCATGACGTGCAGCATGTTTTTGATTGTTGTCATTACTAATAATACTGCAATAAATAGTTGAGTATGTCTTTAAAAATGCATTTACTTTAGACTTTTGCACTTGAATTCATCTAAGAACCGTAACTTTTGCTGTTTTACTTCTTAGTTAAGTAAAGAAATTGAATCTGTATTTTTTTTTTTTAATACAAATATCTGTACCAAGATTTCATTTTCCATGCCTTCTGTTGCATTGTAAGTTTGAACATCACGGCCACATGCGTATTTCCTGACTTGAATCCTCAGGTATGAAAACATTCCTCTTGTAAGATCTGTTTCTTTTCTCACATTCACAGGCTAACAATGAGATCGTGGAGCAAAGTCTCTTGTCTTTTCGTCGCACAAAGTAGAACAATCATGGTTTCTCCTGCCTTTGCTTCATTTCTCCCTTTTCATTCACTCCACTTTTATCAGCAGCTCATGAATCCCCAAATCTACATTTCATCTTCCAATTAATAGACATCAGCTTTGCTCCTGTATGCAAATTCTTAATAAGGAGAATAATCTAAATTGGCCTTTTTCATTGTAAGATTTCTCGGGGTTTAAAGCGAGGAGCAGATGCAAATCCAGTTTCAAACTCTGCCCCACTTTCGGAGTGAAAAGAAATGCTTTGATATCCTACGACGAGTCACGGTGAATCCTCGCCGCAGCAGGAATCAAGTCCTATCCTTGTCACTTCCAACATCAGAGCACGGGTTTGTGACGCAGGGACCTGGAATGGCATAATGATATATACACAAGGCAGCTGACAAATAGCGAGTGATGGCGAGACAAGGTCATGTTTTCTGTTTGGAAATGGAACGTCTCTGTTTCTTTGCACAGAGAAAAGGAGTACCCGGACATGACCGGTTATACTGATTTGCCCGTCTCATCCGGGAGACAGCGGCGCGAAACACAGCCTTGGAAGTAATTTACATTTTTACTGGGAAATTCATCAAAGCCTGGCAAGTTATAAATGTCAGATTTTTTATTTAATTTTTTTTTGTTTCAGTGCAGAGAGAAGCCGATTAAAGAGGATGATAAAATAAAATGAAAATATCACAGAAATTATTTATTTGAACTGACAGAGGCAGAAACTTTTGTCTTTTGTGAGAATCTTTTGTGGATTACATCAATTTCCACTCATTTGACCTTAAAAGCCCCGGAAATGAATGGAATCCATTTTTAAAATGTCAAAATCAATTCTAATGCCTAAGAAGCCATTTAAATGATAAAAAATAAAAAAATAAAAAAATAAAATAAAAACATTGTGAGGGGTTATTCATCAAAGCATCCTTTAAATAGTCCAAGGAGCTTTTTTCCCCCTCAATAATACTAAATATTCATGGTTAGATATGTGGAAAGGGTTTTAAAAGATGTATGCGTGGTGTCAAATATTAATCAAAAATACGGCTGACGTGCTTCATTGGAACCACTCAAGTGTGATTTGATCAAATCTTATCAACAGTGGCCTTAAGCACAAGCTAAAACCCCATGTGCCCCATCAGATTTAATTGGAGTATCACACACTTCTGATCCGTAAATTATGAGACAGTTATTTTTAAACAACTTAAAGTGTGGGGAGGGGTGGGAGTGACAAGAAAAAAAAAAAATTCTGTGAGAGCAAATTTTTGAAATGTAATATTTAACCCTTTACAGGGCAGTTGATCATATTTCTTTACAATTCTTCCAAACCAGAAGTAATATTTTGAATGCACAATACATGAATAGTAATTTGAGACAGTCGAAGCTTCGGTTGGGCAAAAGTTCACTTTAGATTTCTTGCAATCACATGAAAACAGTTGTTTCGCCCATTTGCTTGGATGGAGTATTGCTTGAAGTGTGGAAGAATTTAACACAATTACAAAATATATCATTGTTTCTCTAGTGAAACTTGAAAAGTTGATACCTCTGTTGAGGCACAAGTGTCATAGTTCATGTTTAGTTCCCTGTGTTATTTGGATTTCTGTGTCCTGCTCTGATGCCTTTCACCTGTGCCTGAATGAGTGATCGTCCTCACCTGGTGGCTTTGCTATAAATTGGGCTTCGTCTGTGTGATCTGGTTGCTGTTTTCTTTGTGTGACTATTGTCCTCAAGTGACGGTGTTTCTGAGCTACTTTTTTTATTTTTTTTACTTTCAAGCATATCTTTGTTTCCCCTGTGATCTCCTGGATTTTAATTCTTGTTTTTTTGGAGTTTTGGTTTTTGCTTGTTGGAAATGCATATGAGCTTCTCTTCTGACTTGTCTGGCATACTGAGTCCTCTCTGGAGCCAAACCAACCAACAAGAGGGTGAGTGTAATTTTTCTTTCAAATAAAACATTAGATTGTTGATATGTAATGATTTTCCCTCTTTACATTTTTTGAAATGTCTGTTTTTGGTCCTTTTTACCCTTTAAAACAGATTCCATACATGTAAATGATCTAAAATGATATATATAAAAAAAAAATCTAAATAAAATATCCTTTCAAAAAACCTGAGGGTTTAAATTCATATTGTCAAAAGTAATTCAGTAGATCAACTATGAGGTGTTAAGATTCTTGTATTTGCTTTAATTGTTTCGGTTTTTAAAGATTTATAAATGTATATATTCATCATTTGACACAATGAAACAGAATGCATTGGAAAACTAATCCAAAAATAGTTTCTTAGTGAATGAACACTGCAAAGTGGTTAGAGTGGGCAGTGTTCCTGTCAAAAGTTTGGTGGTTTGATCCCCCATTTCACCTTGTCCTTGTGTCGGAGTGTCCTTAAACGCAGAGTCACTCACTGGGCACCTTGCATGGAAACTACCGTTTAAAGCTCGATGAGACTGCAATGGTGAAAATATGTGGTCCATTCAAAACTTGCTTGATAATGATTTTATGGACCGCTGTGGCTCAGATGTAAATCCAGGTCATCCAGTCCTAGGGTTGGTAGTTTGATCCCCCATCAAAGATTGTCCTTGGGGAAGTTTCTCTTATAACTGTGTGAGCAAACTGGTAAATGTGAAATAATTTATAAAGCACAAAGCGATAAAATGTCCTGTATAATTAAAGTCCATTTACCATGTCTGTGAGGTGTTCGCACGCTCTCCATGAACTAAGTGCTTAGGTTACATAAATTGGTGAGTCTTGGTGTGAATGCGTGTATTTTCCGTCTCTCTGCGTTAGCCCTGTGATTGACCCATGACCTCCTGGTGAACCTGAGCGTGGATGAAGCCGGTATAAGATAAATATAACATACTATCATCCCTTTCCTGCTTATGAAGACCGGTGTCAGATTATCACAGTAAAGAGACGGTCCACAATGCACTGCCAAGTGAGCTTCATTGATGTCGGTGGGCAGACGAACACAACCTTTGCACAAGATATTTTGCCACGTTTAATGTTTTGATGATGAAGGTGGAGAATGTCGGTCCAAAACCTGCTATGGCTGTATATTTAGTTGGATGTCTGCATGATTTACTGCGTTTTCAAGCCTTTCAGGGACCCACTGTGTGCAATAAATGGATGCTTGACTAGATCGCTCATCTTAATAGAAATATTTTACACGACTTTACATTGTTTTGCAGTCCTTGTTCTCAAAGGGCTGTACGATGTACTCTATTCACTGCATAACAAAGCTACAGCCGGCTCTGTGCTCCTTTTTTTAATGTACTGTATCTTTTCATTTGTAGAGAAAATGGTGTGTTTGCGTGATCTAAGCTTCAGGGTTTATACAAACCTCGTTACAGCATCTACTGCACCTGCTTTCCAAAACCTCAGCTGAAACAAAACTTGATATGAGGGTGGATGCAGTAAAAAAAAAAAAAAAAAAAGCCTCATTTTGCCCTGGATTACAAACTCGAAATAAGTCTGCAGAGTACTGTTCAAACTGAAAATGTCTTTGACAAATCAGTAGATCCTCAAAACCAACAACACCTTGTTGACTAACTTCTTAGAGCCTTTGTTTGAGAAACAACAACTATCATCCACCGTAACATGGGGAGGGAATTCAATTTAGGAAGCAAATGATCATGCTGCTTTGACAAAGTGGGTAATATTTCATTCTGGTGTGCAAATATACATGTGAAATGTACAAAAGATCTGTACTGTTTCACCATATGCATGTATCCAAGCCTTATTAATCTTCACGATCACATACTGGCTCTTTTTAGAACTTTTACATCTCCATCTTATTTCTCTGGGCTCTCAACTATATCTACTAATTAATCAGGTTTATGAATCGGAATAATGAATTTCTGTCGTTCTCCCGACCGCAGTGGAACTGCTTCTCTTATAAACTGGGAGGAAGACTCCACTGTGTGCATAGTGTGGGTCTATTTTAACACCCCGCCAGCATTAGAAGTCATATTTCATGGGTGGATTACAAAGTGAGGTCAACACACACAGTCTCATTTGTTTGTTCCATTTCATTTTCAGGGAGGCACATTTCCTCCCCACGTCAGCTGAGAAAGAGGAGAGAAGCAGCGGGAGAGAGAGACGGGGTGGGGATGGGGGGGGGGGTTGGGGATCTGTTCAAAAGCAGAGTGTCTCATACCGCACACAGAGCTGTTTCATCATCTCTTGATCTTCCTCAGACACCTTATATGATGGAGTGTTTTGTTCTGGGGGGAGGTTTGTCTGTCGACGTGTGTGTACGTACGTCTAATAACCGCTGGATGGTTGGGATGATAATGCTGAGCCACAACAAATGTCAATTCTCTCGGTGATCTTTAATGCCGTGATTTTCTGGAAGGCATTTCTTTTCTCCCGACAGTGTGATGATTTGTTTCATACAAAAAACCCCGATAAGATTTGAGAGAAGTGTTGAATACATACAATGTGACAGCTATGTTCGATTTTGAATCATGATAGAAGATTTTCCCGAACACCAAATTGTGATACACGTTTGCACGCTGCATTTTGAAGACTTTTAACAATAGCACCTTGAGGGTGATGACCTTTAGCTTCTTACCAACAGGCTACTGTTCTTTTTACCATTGTACAGTAACACTGAAGTCAATTTCACAGAGCAATACAGTGCATTTTACAAATTTTACAAAAGCTAATTTAATGTGATTAATTGTTTCACTCGTGGTGTGTTCTTGAGTGTGTGTGTGTGTGTGTGTGGGGGGGGGGGGTAGAGAAAATTAATTGGAAAGGGTTAAAACTAGAATCTTGCTATTGAAAAATACTATGACAAGAAATGTAGTGACGTGAAGAAATGGGTGTACATCTTTTTGTCATAATTCTGGAAAAAGAAAAGCAGCGATGAAGAGTCACTGCCAGTGGCGGCCATGTTGCTTATTTACTTATGTTAGGTTGCCGATGCAAACTGGGAAATTGGACCTTCATAAAGCTCTGCTGACACGTGTTTCATGTGAAAAAGCATTGTTTTTGCATTTTCGTTTCAGAAACGTTTCATGTTTACATGGCAACATTTCGAAAACGATGTCTGTTTATATGGAAATGTTGCTCATGAACACGCATTTATTAGGATGTCCTCAGTATTATTGCATGAATGTCATGAACTGTCTTTTTACTTCCTAATGGCTCCATCATTGGAGTTCCAACAAAACTGCAGACTTTAGTAAAGTGAGGTATATTTTATTGTAAAAAAAATAAATAAATAAAAAGAATCACTGCAGGCATTGTTGGGAACCAACTCGCTTCTGGGATTTCTTTTTTTGGGGGGTCATGTACTTGTTTTCTGTTTGCTGCTACTTGCGGTCTCTTTCTGCCTCTCATTGGAAATGTGCTTCAGGCTCATTCTGCCCGCTGATTGCTTGGTTCCTCCTATTCAATCACGGCATTGGCCTCACCTCTATAGAAGGTTATATGAGCCTGCTTTCCTTGTCTTATGCAGCAGTCTTATTGTTTCTTAGGCTCTTTTGTTTTGTGCTCCCCCACAACACCGACACACTATCGCCACCCTCGCGCACAGCCTCCAGCCCACCTATTTGAATAATCTCAGGACTCCATGTGCTTTTTGTGTTAAATTAATGTTTGTTAAATTATTTGAAGTCAACAATGCTTTGCCTCGGAGCTTTGTCATGACCTCACTTCAAGGGTTGTGATACGACTCATCTACAAAACAAGATCTGGTGCATTGGCAAAAAAAATTTTTTTTTGTTTTCCTAAGCTATAAATAGACATAAAAGAAGCTCCTCTCTATTTTGTATTACAGGGATTACTCAACAACTGTTTGCTCTCTTCAGAACTGTGCAGTCTTGCTGTTACTTGAACAGGGATAACATATGTTTAAAATACTGTAGTTGAATGCATGACCACCTTACGCACATATTCAAAAAGCCAACGATTCTTTCTCAAGCATTAAATAAATCACAATTCAGCCATGGAGTTGGCACTTAAGGAGATGCCATTACAGTGAATTTAAAAAGGGATGTAAATAAATAAACAAACAGTGCATAAATGTATAACTTGAATAAGCAATTAGCAAAGTGTGTGGCTTCGAAAGGCATCTTGCAATCCAAATTCTGTTACATGAATTTTCAAAGCGATTCAGGCCAATTATCAGTGCCCAGGCTGCAGGTTGCATTTCAATGCAGACGTTGACTGATGTATTTGTGCTGCACAGTCAAGGATTGGTCCTTCAAGCGGACAGCTGCAGCATTATAGCGTACATGTTAATGTAATCCAGCCTCTTAGTTGATTTACTGACGTGTCTGCAACCCAAAAATGCCAGCTTGTTTGCATAACTGCGGCGTCCAACTAACTGTCGGAGACCCGTAAAGTTTCAGCGGCGCTTGCGCCGAACCTGCAAGATCAAAAGCAATAATTCATCTTTTTCCTTAACAATAATTCAGATATCTTTACTGATGATAGTTATTCTGGTAGTGCACTGATGCTGAATACATAATCTATCGTACTGCCCCAGTTTTGGAGGAGCAAGGGAAATTTTTTTATCAGGTATTAGAAATGTGCAGTTTTGCCACGTTTGTCCATTACATGGTTTTATAAGATCTCCAGCCTTTCTCGTGTTTACTACTCAATCTGCTATTTTTCTATGAAGACAGATTATTTGCTGATTTACCAGACTGGACAGACAGGAAGTAGCTGGTGCGCTTGCTGTTCTTAGCATCACAGACTACAGTGCAACACCTGGTTATTTTCCTTTATTAGCTTTGTTTTTTTTCAGTCTTTTTTTTGTCTTACAAATTCATTTACTTTAACGGCTACAACATTAGATGCATTTTCCATTTTTCCTCAGAGCTGCATGCACAGATGACGCATATTTTTCATATTTTTTTACAGTTAAAATCCAATGAATGCAAGCAAATTTTGGCATCATTTTCATGTTAAAACTGTAATCCTGAGATTATTTGAGCTTTGTGGCACGGTGTATCCTGCTGAAAGGAGCAACTGAAAATAGAAATGGAGGTCTTGAATAAGTGTGGTCAGAAGTTATGAGTTGCCACCACCAGCCTGAACTGATGTTACAAAGGGAATATGTGTTTACAGTAATCACAGCAGATATTGAGACTCATCAAGCAACATTTTGAGTCTCACCCACTGTTGTGCAGAAGACACATGTTGGATCTAATTGAAAAGTTATTACCTCAAACCAATCTGGCCCGTCATATCTGACCTGAAAAGAGCAGCTTGCTGGATATTCTCTACCTTCATCTTTTCAGATGATCCACTTGCCTAAATGCATCGGCAGCTAATCGTGTATTTGGCTAATTTGCATTGAGAAGCAGCTGAATAGTTGTGAGAGTCCGCAGGATTAACTAAAATCCTAAAGAAAATACTGAAGTTTGAGGAAGTAGCACTGTTTTTTCGCTCTAAAATAATTGGTTGAACGCAAAACTTCACACACTCTTTAACCAAATGGAGTGGATGTCAGACCAATTGAATTTAGGCTCCATTCATACAAGATGTTTCAAATTAAAGCGCATCATTTTAGCATTTTCGTTTCAGAATGGTTTCGTGTTTACATGGAAAACGATGTCAATTTACACAGAAGAAATGCTGACCACGATATTGTTAGCATGCCAGGTCACTGGGTGGCGCTGTTGGCCGTGTCTGTCATGGAACCACGCACACAAATGCGCACAAAAAACACTATACTACAAACCTAAACAATGGTGAGTACGCTGACATTTATGTGGACAATCAAGAGAGTTGGATTGTGATTCCGGGTGACTTTCAGTTATAAAACTACACAGGGTGTTCTTAAACAGTTCCAGTTGTTGGTTCTCACCAGCACGACCCGGGTTTCACTAATTGGTAACAAGCCCCAGCGTTTGCCTTGTTACTCCACTAGATTGTGTTCATTTTATCTAAACGTGTACATTACATTCCAGCCTAATAGCACGTTCACTTTTGCAATATTATTTTTAACTTGGTTCCCTGACTTTGCAATTATCCCTCTTCCTCGTGTTTGCTTGTAATCTTCAAACTGAAGAGAGGAAGCGTTTGGCTTTGACCTCTTGCTTCCTTCTCTTGTGCTTGGTTCTCCTTTCATATTGTGTGTCAGTTAGAAGTATAGTGGGTGCAATTTATTTCAATTTCGATGAAGCTGTGTTTAATTTCATGACAGTACCTGCAAATTAAAGCACAAGAAGCATTTCCTTGGTGATAAATAATTGAACTCCTTGCAAATTTTTGTGCAGCTAGCGTTTTAATTAAACAAAGAGGTCGGATATCTTGCACTCTTAATGGCTTGCCAAGGATTTCAAATGGGGTTTAGATAACAATATTGATTAGTTTCAGAGCAGTGAATAGCTCAGCTGACATTGCGAGGATCATAACACACAGGGATGGGCAATGTACAGAATTAGCTTTTCCTTACGATATAAATATTGTAAACAGCAACAGTTTTAAAGCTGAAATAATTCCAAATTAAAATGATTACATTAATATAATTACTGAGTAGGATTGCAGTTCCATATGTTTACTAATGAGGATAAAAGCAAGTGTTGCCCTGGCTACAAACACAGTTATGTGCATGCTCGTGTGAGCTGAAATTCAATCTCCTTAAAGAGGGACAGCTGCAATTCAGCACTGGAAAAGGAAAAGGTGTGTAGAGACTAGCAGCATCCATTAATCTTCAACCCCACTTTGAAGCCCTGCTGAGCACGGGCGAAGGCAGGGTGGGGACACATTAGACGGGTGACCCGTCCATCACAGGGCAAACACAGAAAGTCAGACATGCAGAACACGTTCACAACAACAGTCAGTTTAGAGCCAGCAATTGACCTCAAATGATTTTGGAATAACATGCTGACTCTACACAGAAAGGCCCCAGGCTTAGTCTGAGGCCCCGTTTACGCGACAACGTTTTCAAGTGAAAACGTAAAACTTTCATTGCATTTTTGGGTCCACGTGTACACATCCCCATGTGTACGGTGCAACTGAAAACACAACTTTTTTAAAACAGCGGGCGGGGGGGGAGTCAACATTTTGAAAACGCTCTGACTCGCTGTCCATGAAGTTATGAAAGTTGTCCAGCTGTCTTATCAACTTAATTTTTATTTATTATAAACATGCTCGAAGGTGTGATCTTTGCTCTTGATGTACTGTCGTACTAAAACATTTCAAATGCCTTTCTATGTGTCCTTTGCATACAATGACATCTTTAGCTTCTCATTATGCAGCGACGCCGACAAAACACACAGTAAAAGAATTATAATCGTCCCTATATTTCACAACACGGTGTCAAACGTGGTGCTGGAGACTCCATCAAGACTGAACAATGAGCATCTCAATTTCTAATAGCTGTGAATGATTCACTGCCAACAAAAGAAAATCTATTTTTGGAATAACAAGGGGGAGGGGTGGAAGAATCTGAGATTCTTCTCCCAGTTATTGAATAATTTACAGACCTTGCCAGTGTACTCATTAAGACTCGACAAGCGGGTTGAGGGTGTGGTGGAGTGGAAGGGAGAGTGCTGTCAAATGGAGGGGGAGAGGGGTAAAAAAAAAAAAAAGAATTGCCTATTTGGTGAGATGGCTGGGAGGAGAGGAAGCGAAAGAGAACAGGGGAGATGTTAAATACAGAGAAGAAAGAGAAGGGGAACAGAAAATACTGGCATAGCAAGGGAGATAGAAGGGAAAGAAATAGTTTCTGTCAGTGTCATGATTAAAAGATTTATGGGAGTGGAAGGGGGAGGGTGGGGGGGTGGGGGGGGGGGGGGGGGTGACTCTTCCCACAGCCGCTTTTCCTTTTGTCTTCTTTGAACTTGGGATGTGTCGACAGGCTAAGGGAGTTTGGTTAAACCCGACTGATCGCGGATATGAGGTGCCGCTCGGTCTTTGAATTAGTCAGTCCCAGAACACACTCGGCGGGGAAGGGAGGAGAGCGAGGAGACGGGGGCGAGGAAGGAAATGTGGAAAAGGGTGGAGTCAAATGGTGGGATGCTTGGATAGATGGAAAGATGGATGCTTGGATTTGATGATGGATAGTCGCATTAATGTGCAGATGAAATGCCAACGCTCCGGATTGAAATTGCCTCTGACACTTTACTGCTTTTGTTTCCTTTCTCGCTCAGCACTGACACCAAGCCGTCATTGTGCCATAAGAGGATTTTCAACACTCCCCGTCGCCTTCTCTAATTTCTCTTTGCCTTCTTCCCGTGTTCATGCTCCGTTCCACAGCTCAGCACATATACTGTAAAATATGGAGCGTCCGGACCATGACAAACCGCCATGTATCTTTCCCTTCTCTGTGTGTATCCCTGAATATTTCATAAACGGCATACAGCAGATGTTGTCATAAAGCACATCAAATATTGATGCGCTCTCTGTCTCCCCTTCTGATATTTTGTATTCCTGTGACATTGGCAACGGCACTCGTGTTGGCCTAACAGCCGCCGTGGCTTTGTTTATTATGAGGCATTAGGTTTGAGCTCGCTGTTTAATGGAGGAAACAAGTTGCAGCGTTGTACAAACGATAACACAATGATCAGCGGGCCTGTTTGCAGGTGGCTAATTTGCAAAGCATTTTCTTTTTTTCCCCCTGATCCTTCATTCTAGCGTGATAATTCTCCATGAGTTGTTCTTAACTACACCATAACCACGTTGATTAATTCCATCACAAATTCCAGTGGCGGTTGCAAAAAAAAAATAATAATTTGCATAATACACAAACTGCACACAGCTTTTTTTTTTTTTTTTGAGTCAACCAGATGAATGGATTCAAGTTGGCAGAGCGACAGAGTATGAATGAACATGAGGTACGTTTGAAACATATTTACAAATGTCCAAACTATCCAGATTTTCTCATCTTGCATCGACATCTATAACATATGGCCTGATGTGTTCTTAAACCACACACACTGCTTGTTTTGGATTTATAAAGATTAGGAAAGGGGGACTCCCAATATAATCTGGATTACGAGCATACTCATCCCCTCTGGCCATGGCAATTCCCTGGAGAGGCAAAAGCCTGTCTGCAATGGCATTTTCTTTGACCCATTTGCAACAGTGGTGGTATTGCAGGCTGAAATATGGAATATGAATGAATGTCTCCTCCCCTAAGAGCTTCCATTAGAGATCACTTAAGGGGCCCCGGTCCATTATTGAGAGGTTGCAGGGGGGGGGGGGGGGGGGTGTGAAGCGGCTCTTTTTGAAGTCAGAAGTGGTGGTGAAGTATGTGCATTAGCTGGGTATATCCGTATTATGATCAATGTGTATCCAAAACTGTAATGGCTTACAATAACAATCATTTGTCCATTGGGTATTTTTTTTATTTCTTTTTTTGGTATCAAAATTGAGCTCCGTGAGTGAGAAAGAGAGACGACTAATGCAATAATGTAACTCAATTCTGATGCTACTTTGAATATTCTCTGCAAAAGAGGAGTCTTTGGTGTACTGTGCATCACTGCTCTGAACACATTCACTGGCCTTTCCACTCTCCCCCCCCACACACAAGTCGAACTGGCAGCCATATCTCAAGGGAGGAGCTGTTACATAGCATCTAAGAGGTTATTAAGGCTACCGTGTCTGGGGGAGGATGAGCTGAAAGTGCAAAGACGACCAACAGGCAGCAGTAAAATGGCCTCCCCCTCTCGCTCTCTTTTTTCTTTCTTTCTCCTTACAGGGAGCTTTTCCTCTCACAGTGCAGCAAATGTAGATTCACTAGTATCACGGCCCATAAGCCGGTAGGTTCTAGTTGTGTGTGTGAATGTGTGTTTTGCCTTGAGGGGGGTTCCAAAAAAAAAGGGGGGATTTCTGCTCTGTATTTGATTTCCATGCCTGTGATCATTACATTTTCTTGTTGGTGCGGATCAGCCTAATCCTTCCTCCTGGTGTGCATTTCATTCTGTCACAGTGAATCAAATGCGTTTACTTTTCTTTATCTGACAATGGATGGCACAAGCTATGTCAAAGAACATGTTGGTGTGCAGAGCTCGTCTTCACTTCTGCCAAGCCCGAGACATAATTTAAGATAAAGGAATAAATAAAGTAAGGAAGATCGTGTACGGGCTGCATAGTGCTTTAGTATTATGGACTTACGGTTGTGGGGTTTCAATGTCATCTCTGCATGTCGAACAATGACAAATGCAATTGAAAATGCAAATGAAAAAAGAAAGGATGCACCTTTTTGTTAATGGTAAGTACACCGGTATGGATTTGGTCAAAAACGTAGAAAAGTCGATTTGTCATTCAAAAGTGGCCTTGTAGGCCACAAGAGAACAGCACAGATGCGTTAAGTTCAACCTTGAATTCCCCTTCGACCATTGGTGCAGTGGTTTTCCTTGATTTGCTGTGGAGCAAACAGCAAAATGCCTCAATAAGATAAGAATAAGATTTGATACAATATCAGGTTTTTCTGCCTTGTCTCCCTCACTTGTTCTTTACTTATATTATAGAAGAAACCTGTAATGAATGGGGAAAAAAAATTCAACAACTTCTGGCATTGATTCAGTTCAAAATATGTTGGATTTTTGAGAAAACACTCATGAAGTTGCCATGATGACAAGAATCCAGGAAGGCATTGCTTTCAAACATTCCAGCACATAAATAGAAAACCGTAAGGCTTCACTCATATTGTTTCATCACTTCTGCCGCTGCAAAGGGATTTTTACATGGTTCGGGCAGCTATGGTCTAATTTTGGCTATCTCAGATGAAAAAATAAACAATCATGAGTGTATTTGATAATCCTAAATAAAAGTAAACCTGTTGTCTTATAACTTAAAGTCCAATAGATTTAAAAGCATGAGGTTGATTTCAACCTTAATCTCACTACAACTGTTTGCTCCATTTGCTAATAAAGCTGCATAAAATGACTTCATCACCGCAGCAAAACTCGTGTAGATTTCAGAAGAAGTCACATGTAGGAGTTGGACTACTTTAATTATATTTATTTCCATTACCTAACTCTTTCATTGCAAATCAGCTCTATATCTTTTGTGTATACTATGTTTAGCAGATTTTTTTTTTGTCTGAATCCAACTGCATTCCACATTTATTGTTACATTTTTGTAATCTCCTTTATTATCAGCTTTCTACAATTGTGTTTTTATGGATGTGACAGGGATCAACTTTAGGCTTGAATGTAAATGCTACTCTGATTTTTAGCTTTGTTGTTTATTCCCTGAGGCTCTAACGGTAAACAAATATGAAATATAGGCATATACATTGACCACTTAACAGTATCTACGAGACAGATTGCATTTTTTCCCCTTTAGGATGATGTAGCCATGACCCAACCTACTCTGCCTCTAATCTAATCGGCCAGTATTCACTGATTTGATTGGTTAATGTCAATGTTTACCATGCTGCATTAGGGCAGAAGAGCCGATCATAGGCAGAGTAGGTCGGGTTGTGACGAGGCAAATGGAGCCAAAAGATAAAAAAAAAAAAAAAAAAAGTCATTTATGGGTTGCTTTAAAGGAAGGCAGAAATCTAGAGTATACCCACTCTAATTCAGTGAACTTCAAAAAGAGTAGCGGCTAATAAACTGCCAAATTCCAATAGAAATTAAAAAAAAAAAAAAAAAAAAAAAATCACACAGACGCGCCTATCAAATGTACTTGTACATGTGGAGCAACTCAGATTGAACCAGCAACGTTGCGATTTATTTGAATAAGACCAAAGCCACCGGTCCATCTGAAAATCAAAAACAGTTTTTGTACAGAAAAAAAGATAGTCTGGAGTATTTGTTTTTAAATACATATTTTTAATGTCCTAAAGTTATCATCAATGCTGATATTTGTTTTTCATTCAAGCGAGGAAATGTTGCTCATTAACTTAACTCTTAAGCTGCAAAAAAGCTGATACCGAACATATTGTGCGAGCGCTCGCTGATTATCTCGTGACACAGATTAAACCATTAATTCAAATAAAACATGAGTGGAAATCCGTGGAACAATCATTCACAGTCCTTTAGTCATTCTTGCATAGTTAATGAGAGAACTTTTCCTCCGTTGCTCCCTCACTGATTTATGTATAACGCTCGGTTAGTCATTGTCATTTGCAAGCATGACTTCATTCAAAGCGCAGTTTCGTTTTTATCAACAGTGCATACAGTATATTGTTCCCACTTAATATCTAATTAAGCTCTAATCACTGTTTTCGTACTCCAACTCCCTCCCATTTGAAGCTAACATGCAAACTTAAATTGTTATTTTTCATCCCCATGTTTACACCCCAGAGATTTTCAAATTGACAAATAACAAACAGCACATTTGACAGAAGGACATTTTTAAAAATGTGACGCTGAGCAGCTCAGAGTTAATGACTTTCAGCAGTGTTCATGGTGATGAACTATGTGTTATGTTTAATTCAGCATCCTTTTCAGTTTTTTCTTTTCTTTTCTTATAATAGAGGTTGTCCCGTTAACCTTCCCGGACAACGGCCAATGACGACTATCCACAGAGGAGGTCACTTCGGTGACACTGGTCCAGTTTATCAGGAATGCAATGTGACTTTAAATGAGGTGTGAATGCTCTGAGGCTTTCGCACTGTCTAAATTTCTTTTTGTGTGCTACTTTGATAAAGTTTAAATATTGCCATCAACTTGTCACTGCAGCAGCCAGCTGGAAGGACATAAAACCAGTCGCATATGTTCAATCTGACTCGAACGCACCACAGTCTGGTCTTACGTCGAGCTGACTAGGCAGCCGAACACAGAACTGATCAATAAAACATAAATTTAACCACGGAAATCCAATCGTATGTACATGGAAACTCTGAGTCAGCAGGCAAGCTTTTTCATTGAAAGTGATAAAGCGATTATTGTATCAAAGGAGCAGAGAAAACCCGATGATTGCATCTTACAGCAAGGCAATTATCTGCACATATCAGTATGACATTTAAGCGCGTATACAGGTCTGGTATCAATGTCCTCACACCACAAATGACATGCACAACATGTTCTATTGAATGTAGGCCCTCGCATTTAATATTTGAAATCAATATAGTGTCTGCAGTTTGCTGCAGAGCAGCAGGGCGTCTTTACTGGAAGAGGCAGTTGTTGACCATTAGTCCTCACGTCCAGAGATCCAGAACAAGTCAAAACAGACGGCGAGACCATTGTACTTAATTAAAAAACAAAACTAAAAAAAACGAACTCCTTGACTCCCAACCAAAACTTTTGAGTAGCTGCAAGAAATTGTCCAAATGATTTTGATTTGATTTTAACTGCATGGATACACAAGACTGTAGTAGATCCACAAGATGCAGGTCTGTAACACTGTTTATTAGAAACATTTCATTTCAGCAACCGCATGTGTTTAATTGACTGTTAACGTCTTACTGGCATCATTATCTCATGCTCAACGTATCTACGATTGATAGTTTTGCTTTCTGTGATTAGACAAATATGTGCCAGTATAACTATAGAAATGTAAAAATTAATTGTTGCTGCTGTTGAAAATATCTTCATCACAGGGGATTTGCATCTTCTTTTTTTTTCTGGTGGTAGGCCTTTATTACAGGGGCACTACTGGACAAACCTTTGTATTAATCTTAGTCAAGCTCTGTTCACATGCTCAATTGCTATTAAGATTCAGAGGAATCAACACTAAAGAGTAACAATGAATTTCAGAATTGTGACAATTCCTACATTTCTGGACCTACATTAAACACTATTTTAATTTGTCCAGAGGTTTATATTTGATTTACATTTTTTCTACACTGATGATATGCTGTCGTTTGTGACCATTCAAAACCCTTTTGTTTTTTGTTTTTTAAAGAGTTGGCTGCTTCAAGGACGTTGCTTATGAAATCACAAAGTAAATACCCACCAAACATCAGTCACAGCGTGGTTTCTGTCTGAGAGGAAAACTTTGAACAGTCAAATGGAGCTTTTCGAAGGTCCAGTTTACATGACATTTTAAAATGAATTTCTTTTTTTTCTTTTTTTTACTTTTTAGGGACCGTTTACACATTGGTGATTGGAGCCACTGAAAACACAACTTTTTAAAATTCTGTTCCCAAGGTGGAACTTTTTGAAAATGATCTGACTCTGTTCTTTTTGAAAACACGGCTACTGCACATGGACACCAGGGCTGTCGTAAATAGTTCTTCTGCACATGTGCCAGGAGATGGACAATAACCATGGTGGCGTCCAGAGTGGCAGCGCCAGTCCATATTCTCCTGGGACTTGGTCGATTTATAGTTGACAATCAAGCGTAATTACAAACCAACTTGATCATCTGGCTGTACTGTCACAAGAAGACGGTTCAAGGATGACGTACACACGATGGCTTAAGTAGCAAAACCGTTGATGTGCTTTTATTTAGAAAAAACCTGGTTTTCACTTATACTTATTATCAATGAAAACAAAGTATGTATGAAAATCTCACATGTACAAGAGAGGAAGTTGCAGTATAAAAAAGGGCCAGAACAAGCTCTGTATTAAATGGAATCTTCCGAATACATTTGAAGAATTTAAAGAATATTTAAGGGAGAGTGGATATGTGGTAATACCAGGTTATGTTTATAGCGTGTTGTTTCATTTCAAAAACAACCAAACTTGTGGTCTGGCAAGTCAACATCAGTTTCAGCATAAACGTACATCGTTTTCAAAATGTTGCCATGTAAATGTAAAAGCTTTCTAAAATGAAAATGCTGAAATTATGTATTTTCACTTGAAACGTTATTGTGTAAACAAGACGTAAATTATCTTGGCAGTCAAACTTTTCCGAAAGATGCAAGTTTAAGATGTGAACTTGTACAAAAGTTCAACAAACACTCATGAAAATATATGTACTATAAATCTCTGAATTGCAATAATGCTATTGACCTGCCTGTTAGTCCATCATGACACAAAGTAAAGAGACACATAGAAAACATACATCACTTATGGCAGGATTAAATAGGAGTACTTCAGACTTGGCCATCTTTGATATTCAACTTGTGAACACGGTGTAGAGGAGCCCAAATTTCACTATTGGCACTCTCATGACTAGTGTACATCAACAACAAAAGACCTGCCTTCACTTGAAGAAAAGAATATTTATTTTTTTCTAAACTAATTGGTATCTGAATGTCAACTCTTTAGTCATTTTTTTTTTTGGAACAATATATTCTAATTTAACCTCAATTCAAAAGATCTTTTTTGTTTTTAATTGCGTGGCTTCTAAACTGTCTCTGATGGCTCTTGATGTTAGAATGAATGTTGCAGTGGTATTGATCTCTTCAAAAGGTGTTTTCAATCTTGCGGTTTAAAAGAAGCAATTTAAAGTTGGCGGCTTGTGTTTTGGATTAGCAGGATGTACCTTTTTGAACAGCAGCAATTGATTATTGTACCTGCAGCAATCTACATTCAAGATACACAGTTTGATTCTCCCGACGGAAACTGCTGCTGTGGGTTTATGCATATATATTATGATGGCTCGTTGTGGAGTAGAAGTATTCATAAAAGAACAGAAACAAAATGAGTACAGCTCCATACAGAGGAGACAAGAAAATCAATTGTAAATATATGAAAACCTGCATTACAACAGAGTGCGAGATGAATAACGACAAAATTTATGGGGAAAATGAAAAAACAAGTGTTGACAGAAGGAAACCTTGTGTTTTGAGCCACATTGCCTTCGACTGCTCTGATATGTTGTACAAAGAAACTTCTGAGGCAAGTGGACAGCTGGAAAGCAGTTTAATTAATAAGACCGCTCACAGTTTCAGTTTGTCTCTCATCGAATCACAAACTGTAGAGTACAAATTAACCAACACAGCCTGTGGACAAATCTGTGTGACATCTCCAGAAGGCTTGGCATAATTAGAATAAAGACAATGCTCAATTGGTTCCAGGAGTGTCTGGGTTTCGTAACCTTTCTGCACGAGGCTGGTTAAGCATTGATAAAGACGAGAGCCACAATGGCGTGCGCTCGTAGCTTTAGAGGGCAGAGCTCATCTACGTACCTGTGGGAGGGTCAAAGGGAGTATCCACTAATCCACATTAGTGCATGTGGATCTCATTCATGCCTCTATGGCAGCTGATGTCAAGCAATAATCACACCGAGGAGGTTTTCTTCCAGTGTGCCAATGTTTATGCTGGGGATGAGCTGGTGACCAGGTGAACTGGACTTTCACATATTCTCATTAGTCCGGGTAAGAGGCATCTCAAACAAAACTTCATCAAGCCAACTGGACTTGGTCAATATGTTTTTAAAGACGTTTTCCCACTTGTCAGTTCATGCTGTTCCCTTGACTAGGCTGGCTAGGATAGAAGATTGATATAGTCAACAGGAGTTTATTGAAATGGTTGAAAGGCTTTTCACTAAAGGTGAGCGTCTTGGGGACAAGACACAGCAAAAATGCAGCTTTCAGTGATTCTAACATTTTTACTAATGTCATTATCGTAAACTGACAAGTAGCCATTGGCCTTTAGGAACATGTAATCTTAAGAAAATTATACAGTTCCAATCTGTCATTAAAGTAAACCACATAATCCTTCTTACATATGACTATTAGTCCAGAGCAGATACGAGTCACTGTTTTACCCTATATATGTGTACCTTTGGCAAACAGAAATGCCCATAAAATACAGCTTTTAGGATTTAGAGATTAAGATGAAGCCTGTAACATGGTGGATATAATAAGGCCACCAGGGGCACCTACTCAAGCCACTGGTGTTAGTTTCTTCAGATCATTAAATGAACATGGGTCATAGATAAAGATTCGTCTTTGGCTCTTTGGAGTTGAGAGTCCAACTTTATCTGATACGGGCAGATGTCATACAAATGCAAGAAACTATGTTATTTTCTTCAAGGTGGAAGAAAAGCTGACACTTTTACAGGTATTGCAGAACAACAACAACCTAAATATTTAATTGTCTTCACGCTGAGACAGGCTTTAACTGTAGATAATATTCTGTGTCATCTTACTGGTGACAGGTGATGACAGTTTAGTGTAATATTTCGTTCATCCTCGACAGTAGTGAGCTCCACCGCCGCAAAAATCTTATTTACCCAGAAAAACAAGACATATTTGCTGTGGAAAGTTAAGACTGCTTGACCCTTAAAGTTTATTTTAACAAGAAGTTTTGCTGCCTAATTCAAAGTCTCCCCCTTTACATCAATGGTATCCCAGTTCACATGGGTCTGCTTCCATATGAGAGATATTTCTCTCTCATCAAGAGGGAGAACAAAATAGGGCATTTGGTAGAACAGCACATTTTCATCGTACACCTTGTTACTGTAGTCAGAAGGACATGACGTGCAGTGTTTAAAAAATCATAAAGTCTACTAATAAATTTTTCAGTGACCCGGGCAGCGCTTTGGCAGTGATTATTATTTGTGGTAATATTCTGTCTTATGATTTTATGTTTGACTGAGACAAGCTTTTTTTTTTTTTTTACCCTAAAATAAATTCTTGTCTCCTCCTCTTAGGATCATATTTAGTCAGTTTGCCTAAAATTTAACTAAGAGCCAGATCCACTAAAGCTTTACGCTTAGAAAAATGGGTGTAAATGCGATATTGCATGCATCCACACCTGTGGAATCAGAGGATCGCCTCTGATATAAGTTTGTCTTATATATGGAATATCACATTTTCGTGTCGGAGCATGCAAAATACTGTGAAACATTTATTTCCAACTGGTTAATATACAATACCTAATATGATTTACTGCCTATAAAGACAATAGCATTGAATGGAATTGTGTGCATGTTACTAAGCTGTCTGATTTTTCCAATCTTAAACACAAGAGTCATAATAGCACGAGTGGTATTCTGAAAAGAAGTCCACATTTTCTAAAAAAAATTGAAAGAGTAATGCACAAACCTGAATATGGCATTCTCCGTCCATGTTCTGTAAAGTGGATTAGTAATAAAGCCAAAGAGATATACAGAGACTCATAATCAAGATAGTGCCTGCTCCTTCAGCTTTAACAAACACTTTCAAACAACAGTATTTCAGTGTCTTTTCATGCTGTTTAGAATAGAGTAGAACAGAACAATTTAATTGGTATTTAATGTCTGTGGGTCAAAGACACAATTAGATGCTGTTGGTATTGTAGTCAGAGTAATTTCCTCAGCTTGCTTTGTGATAAAACATTTGCTATATTGTACCTCAAATTTTGACTTTGACTTATCATCCCCTATACTGCATCTTCTTCCAATTCCAAATTCAAATTTATTTGCAGTAATGCTCCAATGCTGTTTCCAACAGCATGATGCATGCAAAAGCCTCATTTGAATATTGATGCAATTGGATTATTAAAAGTAAATGCAATCCATTTTGGGGACTGACCATGAATGTATGATGTGCATCACAAGCAGACATGAGTGTCATGACTGAACTTCCATCTTGTGAAAGTATTTGACACTGTATGAAATATTGATCATATTTTTGACCATCTGAGAACAACACACAAATTTGCTCCATTGTGAAGATTTATACACCTTCCTGGATAAACAGTGTATTGTTTTCTTGCCTCTGGTTCAAGGCACAGTGGGAAATAACCCAGCATGCACCATGTGGAATATATTGCGTTAATATTTTAGCCCAACTCTGAGTGTTTCTCTGCCTGACGACTTATGCATGTTGAAAAATGCACGAAGCTGGTTGTATCTAAGTGTAAATCACTTCTTGTCAATATGCAAATAAACTTTTCATGGGATTTCATTGCAGTATTAGATATGTCTGCATTTAGTTTCACAGTTTATATTATTTAGTTTGAACTGCGGTCAGTTTGTCGTCTTTTTATTTTCCAAACCTTACTTCATCTCCAGATGTACACCGACATGTTGTAAATGTATTTATCTCATGGCCACCTTCCTTTCCTTTCCTTTTCTCAGGAAACAATAATGTCACTTTTATGAATCTGAATGTTTGGATCAAGTCGGTGAATCTGCACCTTCTCTTCTATTAGGGCTGAAATCCTGCCACTCCCACCTTTCCTTTTAATAGGCTTTTAACTCACATGCACCATGTTTGAGCGAGATACCTTCAACAACATGATTTCCTTTGACTCTAAATGAATTATTTGTGGCGGTATTTCCAGGTACTTCTACAACAGATTTGATAAAGGACTGACACTCTTCCAGATGCAAACTGTTTCCAGTTACCAGCTCAAGTCCCCGAACCTCTGCCCCACTGTTCTCACAAATAGTCAATGAGTTTCACGCTGGCTTCATGGCTTCAATGTATTTGGTCATATTAAATAATTTCATTGAATAAAATATACTTGAAGTAAAAACAATCAAACCATGACAATTGCAAGATTGTAATTTCTTTCCAGCCTTATTGTGTGTGTGGATGTGTACCCTATACCCCAAAAATAATCAAATGTCAACAATTACAAGCTTAAAGTATATTCTGAATTTTGTGACTTTGTGCAAATGGATTTATCTTCTTGAGATCAATCAGCGGTCTTTCATTTCTAAGGGAGAGCGATTGTTTGACTTAGAAGCTGTAATTGTAATATGAACAACTCAAATGGGAGGCACCTACATCTGAAGACGCTGAAAGGTGTCTACAAAGTAGGATGATAACTTCCACAAAACCCACACTATTTTGGGTTGTTAAAAAGAGACAAAAAGCTGGGATTCGAGCTGCAAACTGTGATTTTGGAGGACAACCTGTTTCACCACCTGAACTACAGATGAATAAGGTGGTTCAGCCTCCTTCAGCAATAACTCATTCTTCTTATCTCTGAAAAGAAGTGATAATCCTCAGCTTCTCAACAATGTGGCTCCACACACACACAAAAAAACTTAATCTAGTCACTTTATAGGCATTAGAGCAAAAATGGAAAAGTACTTTGAAGGATGTTTGAGGGAGAACGGATCAGCTCGTGAGCGAAGTTCACGTTGTGCAGGATGTAGTGTCTTTGCTATTACTTCCTGCAGAGATGACGCTAATGCTGGCTGGTTTGAGGGGCAACTCATGAATCACACAACTAATAAGCTCTGAAGAAAAATATCAAATGCCTTAGATAAAAGCAGAAGACAAGCTGGAGACAACGCTGAGCTAATCACTTAAATACATTGGAAAAAACAATTAGGGAAGGGTAGGTTAACAAGACACAGATGGAGACAATCTGGGCAGAAGCTGTAATCAGCATACGGGTACAACACGAGGGCAGGAAGTCAAGACACCTGAAACGAGAGGAGAGGGTAAACAAGCGTGCACACAAATACACACACAGAAAATAAAACAGGAAAAAGAGAATGTGCCTCTCGGTGAAAACATGACCTTCACTCAGGGAAACAAGAGGAGAGGGTAAATACACACAGGACTGGCCGAATGTGCTTAACAACAGAAACATGACCTTAACTCGGGGACGTGAAATGACACACTGAAAGTGAGATTGCCATCACTCCGTTTCCAATGGAAAAACCCCAATAACAAAGAAGGGAAGGCGAAAGATGGAGATGTATAGATATGAACACTGTGATAGTGAGATTCTTTTCTCGAGATTTTTAAGCAAATATGTATTCAGAGACAGGTCTGCTGAGGTTGCACTTTGCACAGACTTTTATGAAAGAGTCTTGGTTTGATGTAGACGTACCAAGAATAATGGCACTTGTTTTTTATTATACATAATTTAAATAGGCTTTCTGTATGGAGCCTGCTTGTTCTCCATGGGCAAATGCGAATCATTTCTGATTTTCTGCTCACATATCCGATCTGTTTTGTGACGGCGTGAACGTTGAAATTCGATTTTTGCACACCAGACCTAGGCCTCAATCACATATGGTACCAAATCAGTGTATCTGGTGTCTTTTCGATCTAACGGCTGTCTGAAAGGTCAAGGTGCGTACATGTAAACTTCCACGTCACCGACATGAGACTGACTCATGAATCTGTGCCGGAGAAAGTGGCACCGGCAAGATGTTAAAAGCTGAGTCTTTTTTTTCTCTATCTCCTTCTACTTTTCCTCGTCATTCTGTCAGCTCTTATTGCACATCTACTTGAAAATGGACATACATGTGCTGACCAGTGTTGCCAGGTTAGGTGGGTCTCCTTTTTACTTTGTTTAGTCGGTGCAGTTTTGTTCTTATGATGTGTTCTTTTATCACACATATAATAGTTTTATGGGTTTAACATGATTCTTGAGGCTGAGATTTGTGCTGGTGTTTGGGTGGGTGGGTGCTCGGCATGTTGTCTTGCCTTCTTCTGTTAAAGCAGGTCACTTTGGGGTCGGATAACATTCACACTGCCGTCCAATGGGTGTCTCATTTAAAATGTAGCGTGAACGACCACGCAAATAAACCAGATATCAGCAAGAACTCAGAATTGAGCATGAAGACCTGCAATATGAACATAGCCTAACTGTCACTGGCTCAAGGCCTAACCTGGATAAAGTGATTGATGGGTGTAAGTCTTCCGTTTGGGCCACCTGTATGTTATGATGCATGTCTACCAAACACCGAAATATACATGAGTTGTCAGTTCACACAACTAGGTTTCATTATCCATGTAAAAAAAAAATATTAAAAAAAATCCTGACACAATTCATTCATCCACTGCCGTTGTGGTTTTGATTGTGAGGACACTCTGTTCAGATTGAATGAAAAGCTTTTCTCCATCTTTGATGATATGATGCTGAACCAGGGAGAAAATAGGAGCCTCTCAAAGCAGAAGAATGAGTAAGGAGATTGTTTGTGCTTGAGGTTAGACGTATAGATTTATATGAATGCAAATGGAAATTGCGGTGCGTAAAAAAAAACAAAAAACAAAGGCTTCTGCTTTTGTTTGTATCAAGCACAGCCGAAGCTTTGTAGGACACTCAGTGGAGCAGGAAGGCTCCGTCAGCAGGGTTCTCGTGGTGCTCCTCTCAGCCGCCTCGTCTTTCGTCTCTCCTGCCTACCAGACTGACACCTAAAGTGGCACTAATTGGCATGGGCTCTGACAGCTATCCAGTGTGCCTGCGAAACTTTTAATGACACGACTTACACCCAGCAGCATCCAGACTCTTTTCTGTTAAGGGAAGCCTGTAAAAATACACTCAAGCTGTGCATGCTCACTGGCAGTATGTTCCGTCCTTGCTTTTCCTTTCTCATGCCCTCTCTTTCTCCCTCCCGCTCAAATACAGACACAGCAGACTCCACTGACACGCACTCACGGATGTAATGTTACCCATCGAAGCACAGATGGGTGCTGTCTGGGAGAGATGACACATAGATCTAATCATTTATTTCTCGAATTTCTGGACCGAGTATATAAAAAAAAAAAAAAAAAAATGCATTCAAGGAAATGAAATATAGCACATCCTGGTGAAATACAATTCAAATGCAGATAATGTAATCTGTTTGAGATTGTTTTCCCTCTGTGTGTGGACCATAAAACATAATCTGTCTCTAAATTTCCTTGAAGTCTTAATTCACACTATAATGTTTCATTCTTGAAATGATAATGTGCAATAACTCCTTTTTTTTTCTCTCCTGGAAAAGTATTGTATTAAAAAAAAAAAAATTGCGTTCATCATTAATCATGTGGAGGCTTCCGTTGGCATCCATGCATGTGCATACATTAACATTAACGGCCAATAAATGACAGCACGGGTGCACTCTCACACAAGAATATACACACTGTACATGCTCAAGAACACTTAATTATTTCTCGCGTTTCCTTCTCTGATTCTCCCATCGCATTCAATCTGACTTTCATACTCCCACATTCTTAATATCACCCTCAAAGTGTTAGCACTCTGCTGCACCCTCACTGTGTCAGTCACTTAAGCCTCTCACATCTACTCGCGCTTTATCTTCCTTCATCCTACACACCGCAAAGCAGAAAAGTTTTGGGCCGCAGATTGAATTCAGCCAGCGAAAGGCAAGGGGCGATATCTCAAACATTTCTTATTTCCTTCCTCCCTGTGGGCAAGAGCAGGAAATGTTCCTGGCGCACACTATGGCTCCTCTCTACACTGGAACTGAGTTTCTATTTACTTATGCTTTGCTATACATGAAGGTACATATCATTTCGGCTCATGAGATGGGAATTGTTGTGTTGGACAGCGACGGGGATAACCACTGCAGGGGAAATAGCTCGGAGAGCGAAGGAGGGGAGCAAGAGCAATAAGACGAGGGGAAGAAAAAAGAGGGTGATAGAAGTGGAACAAGAGGTCTTCAATCCACCGCAGGTGCTTAAATTACCTCCTTCCTCTCACAGCTGGCCTTGGTTCAATCTGCTACAAATAAGAGCAGCTGGAAACGACGAGGCACCGCCATCGTTCTTCCTCTCACTCCGGGCTTTACATTAAATCTGCTCCGTCGCAATATGACGGTGAATTCCCTGACGAGCGAGCTGAGAGGGAAAGAGGTGTCCCAGCAGGGTCACCTTGTGGCTGCTGTTGGAGGCTGTCATAAACAAGTCATGTCTTTACAATGTGAAGACAATGGCAATTAAATAGAAATATAAAGTCGGAACATTTGCATAATATACAAATATATGTATCCATACTTTTTGACATTCTTGTAAGGTTTGATTACATACGTTATATAATGACTGCTAATATTCCATCTTGATATAGAAGTAATTAACTATTTTTACTGGCTTTGCAAATTCCTTCCTGGTGGAATTCATTCTGGAGCAAAACATTTAACATTCAGAATATATTGTATTTTTAATTGTGTCATCAAAATACACACTGAAAAGTATAAGCCTTGGTTTCTAACGGTGCTTTAAGGACACTAGTTTATTTCTGCTTGCTGTACTTTCCATTGTTTGTCTATATTTTGGGTCTGTAGGCAAACTGTAGCCTCTTCACTTTTCCTGCACGCACCGAGGAAAAGGTGGCGACAAGAGAGCAACAGAACAAAAGGTGCACAACGGTACTTATTGATCAAACAGAAAACTCTTTTAAACAAAGCAAATGTTTTCCAAGTATAATTTTAAACTGTTTTGTTGTATAACTGAGCTCAAAGACAGATATTACCACCTTGAGCAATGCTAAGTGCTAACTAGAGAGGTTGATGACAGACAAAAATTAAAAAAGAAAAACTACATAGACACAACATAGGTAATTGCTTTAAACATATTACTTTTGTTTAAGCATGTGATCTCTAACGGTAGGCTGAACATATCTGTACAATTCTATAGCATTGTATGTTTGTAACCTTCAATCTTAGGCTTTTAGTTTAATAATGCAGTGGATCCTCCGTAGATCTAATATACTGTCATCATGCAGAAATGCATGCTTTGCACATGTACTACAGTGTAAAGAGATAATGAATCTTTGTGTTTAATATTGTGAGGCTCACACAAGCCACAAACTCCTAGTATTTTCTCCTTTTGCTCCAAGCCCACTTCAAATCTCCCAGTGTTTATGGCTTTCTAAATTTGTTACCTCTTGCCCCATAAATTCACCCTCACATCTGTTTTTTTCTGTCTCTGTTTTAGCTCCTCCAGCAAGGACACCAAATATTGATTGTTGTGGGGCGTCTGGCGACTTTGAGTATCATTTTTGAAAATCTGGAGATAAATCTGTTGCTAAACCTCCATGATTTATTGTCCGTATGTGACTTGACTGTTATTACCCAGCTACCTGGTGTTTGTGGAGCCAGTGCAGCCGAATGCAGACACAGATGTGCCAGCTGTGATGGGGCTAAGTCACTGAGAGGGTGCCCGGTGAGATTTTCAAGCACGGACGAGGTCAATCAGTAAGCTCAGCTCACAGCAATCCATAGATTATAGCTGCCATGTGGGTCCTCCTCTCCAGTCCTGAATGGCACAGGAGGAAATGTCCCGTGTCCTGTGAATGCTGGTAATCCACTTAAGAGTCCGGTTCATTAATATTCAAGCCATCTTAGGCAAAATTTTACAAATTTCAACCCGACAGCTGTTATCAGTGTAGAATCTGTGTTTATGGCCAACGAATCAAGGGTCTGGGGACACTGAGGCCTTCATCCCCACGGCCAACAGAGAAGCTCACAACCTTGGATTTAGATCAAACACTCTGGATGCAAACTGTGGAAATGGAGCTGCAGCCCTCCAGCTCACAAACCAACCAAAACAGCACGCGCCCACATCTGCAAATACACAAACATGACGACGTGGTTAGCGTGCACACATGTAGCTCTCAGATGAAACGGAATTTTTTTATCTCAGAAGATCATCCTGGGTTAGTCATTGTGCAGTCGAATGATCTCATTCGGCTGCAAAAGCATGCTCGGTAAACACATGTACACACATATTGCATCGTTGCATGTATTTGGGAATTACTTAATGCTTGGCTTGCTGAGGCGATGTCTCCACCGTCTGCAACCAGTAACTTTGATCTGCCTCCAAGGTTCCAGCTGGCTTTGAGGATGGAGGTCTCCCTCATCTTGGCTAACCTTTAAAGCCACATGCTTGGTAATTAACATGAAGCACCTTGTACAGCACATCGCCTTAGATGTGTGGGGGTAAAAATGTAAAAAAAATTCAATTAGATTAAAACGTGAAACTAGGACTGCCATCAGCATGTGCATCATTTTTCAGTTTGTCCCGGCTTTGCAAGTGAAACACAACATCAGTCAAAACCTGAATCCTAAACCTATGGATGTGAGGATGATGTGTGTTTTATTTTTTATATATCTATCTATTCATTTATTTATTTATTTGCTTTTGTCCCAGCACGCCGTGTCATTATATTGGAATGAGAATGGCATTTTGTGCTTGAGATGGAGCATAATGTGTTTATGTGAGTTCGATCGCGAGACGAGGTTTAATATGCAGCCCCCAGAGTGAGGAATGCAGTAATGTCACCGGAGAGGAATGAAAACACTGAAATTCAGAGATGACTGACGATGATGACAGTGACGATGATGTAACCTCAAGAAGGAGAGGGAAAGGATAAAGATGTGTAAAGAATAAATATCACCATAAATAATATTACAATAAAAAAATTAATTAAAAAATCACCATGCAATATAAAGGGATTCAATCACATCTGTTAGGTTTCCTGATTCAGCACTTCTCCGTATCGTTTTTGCATTTTTCACCAGGCTTTCTGTAGTGGCAGGTCACTAAATGGCAAACAATAAAAGCCATGCACCAAAGAGAAGGTACTGGATTAAAATTCATTCAAACACACTTTCACTCAACCTTATGTTAACGTTGCCTTTGCCTCTTGGCCGCATCACCTGAAATAAACCCCTAATTCATTTAGATTTGAATTACAGCTGATAAGAACGGCTTGACATTTTGGTTGATTTGTGTATTTATTCCCTTGCCAAGAACCTGAAAAGACATGAGAAGATTTATGTAAAGATCAATACCACTCTCATAAGTCCTGAGATCAGGCCACAAGGCAATCAGCTTAGTTTACAGTGAAGATCAGATTCAGGAGGGAGAAAAAGCTTGCTTGGCTCTCCTCATTTAAAAGAAACAATCTATCAGCAGCTTTGAAATGTAGACGGAGAAGAGAGTTGTTACATAACTTTCTGCAAGATATCCAAAAACCAGATTAGATTAGCAAATACTTTTTTACAATCTTTACCACCACTTTGAAAACTTCAAGAAACGACATTATTTTTAACAAAGATGAACACATACAAAACTATTACATGTAGGTGAGAGAATGTTTAAGAAAGGAACGCAAATAATATAAAGGGCCGAAGTTGCGAAGGCGAAGATCGACAAGGAGACCAAAGCCGATAAAGCGAGCACCGTTGGACATCACGTCCATCTGGAGGTGGCAGTCTGTGAGTGTTCCTTTGTACTTAATAAACCCCTCCGCACCAACGGGCCACCTGCTGACCAGCGAGACACAAACAACACACAGCCGGGACCACAGCCGCCAACTCCACAACCACTTCGCAATCTGCTTCGATAGTATCACCCCAGTGGGAAACTCTGTAGATGGAGGAATACCCGAGATCCGAGGATTAATACTTTAGCCAATGACATGCATGCAGCAGGATTTCAGGTCGTTGGTGGTGGATCGCTTTTTTTTTTTTTTTTTTTTATTATTACTAAAATGTTATGTCCTTAACTGACCAAATGACCTTCAATGCATGTTTCCTTTTCTTCTTTTTACAAGTAACATGCACAGCGAGAACATGCAAACTCCACACAGAAATGGCTCCAAGCCCAGACTCAATCTAGGAGGCCCGTTCACAACTCGCAGCATGCACATTTACAAATGAACGGCCATTACTCCCGCTGTCATTGCCCTCGGCACAACCTTGACTTGCCTCCCTCGCGGTGTAAAGCATTGCAATTTTGTAAAATTTAATGAGCCCATTTTTAAAACCTAAAACAAGTCTTTATTTCGTGATTGACCGTGTCGTTTTGAGGTCGGTAGACTTGCTCGTCGGGGAGGTGGTAATTTGACTTAAGACTGGGCAAAGCAACAGAGGTTTAATGTGCATTTTCAGTGAAAATGCATGTGGTCTCAGGGGCGATGCTAATGGATGAACATTTAATCCCTACAGACTTTAGTGCTGCACTCTTGGAAAACCGCCGATTCTCCAGCGCACACTTTAAATTCAAAGCTTGGTCTTGCTTTTTCAAACACTTCCTAAACTACAAGTAACAAGTGACGTGGTGCTTCCGAGTAATTAGTAATGAAATTCAGTAGGTGATGAGGAATTGATCGTCTCTTAAGTCCAGCAGCACTGAGGGATGAGCAGCAGCTCTTTTTATTGACCTACTATTCACCTACTATTTGTCATAGCTGTCGCTGGAGACATTCAAATCCAATGGACTTTTCAGGCAGCCTTGGGATTTATGTACAACCAATGCAGACAGTATAAGTGGACTGCTGCAGCTCTCAGCCATGACCCTGACCACTTTTTATCACGCAGACACACACACAAATACACACACACACACACACACACTCCAAGCCACAATTGCTTATCGATCTTTTCTCGATCATCATCCCAATGAGAGCATCTGATGAAAACGGCACACATGCACAGTAAAGTTGAGATTTTTCTTTTTTTTTTCCTTCTTTTTGTCGGTCAGGGGATGGGAGTCGCTTTCATTATTCATGACCAAGTCGACGGGAGCAGGCGGGCTGGGAATTATAATAACAATAGGTCAGTTTTTATGAATAAATCTGCAGCTCTAATATGAATGTACAAGATTTTCTTCATATTGGGCACAATAGCTGAACTGGCACTGATCAGGTCAGTGCAGCAAAAAAAAAAAAAAAAAAGTTTAAATGCGAGTGGACTGGGAGACGGATTTGAGGAAAGTGACACAGTAATGCAAAATAAAGGATAATGATCCGTGTATTACGCCGAGGGCCCAATTTTAACAGTGTGAAGCTCACAAACTTGAGTTCAGTGCATTCTGGTGAGCCCAAGTCCACTTTTGCTCTTATTAAGGCTAATGGTGTGCATAGATTTGAGAGGTTATTCTATTAATAACCACAGTCTGTTCCTAAAGTGCCATCTTTAGGAAATTAGGTCCACTTAACCCTTTCCGTTCCTTGAATGTAAAACACACAATGAAATCTAAATCTTTAGACTCTTTACAATGTGTTTGAAGTAGCGATGTAAGAAAGTATTGTGAGCTGGGTCTTTTTCATCGAAATAAAAGTAACAGCTGACTTCCAGGGCTGTGGACAGCTGCCGTGTATCAAATCCAAATTTTATTTCATTTTCATTTTTTATGACGGCTCGCTTGTCTGAGATAAATAAAAATCCACAATATCATCCGCTGTCAGATCTTGACCCATCGCATCCTACAGTCAGATTAAAGTAAATAACGATGCCGGAGCTGTCGCATGAAAACATTTGGAGAGGTACAGAGAGGTTTGGATGCAGTTGTTTTTGTACACCTGGAAAGCACTGCAGCGTTTACTTCAGATCTGTTTGAAGTGAGTCAATAGTGCAATTGGCTGAACGTAGAAATCCACCCTCGATGTTCCTGACTGCTCCTCATTTCAGGACCAATACATGCAAGACTGCAAAGTAATATGTTTTGTTTAAACAGTCTTGGCACGAGGTGGGAAAATAATTACTGCGTGCATCTAAAACTTGCAAAAACCAGTGTTCAACTTACTGAAACTGTGTAACTGACTATACAGTCATATTCTTAAGGAAGAGGGATGAGTTGGAAAAGTAACTTTTAAAATGTTATGTTAGGTTATCGCGTTCAATAAGGCAGCGTTATTATAGTGATATTGTAATGTTACTGTGCCATATTAGATGAGCTGTCAGCAGTGTTCAGGCTAATAACTGATTCATTTCAGATGGAGAGACATCGAGTCGATAATCTTAAATTAAACTGATTGATAAACTACAAAAAAAAATCAATTAATGATTTCTTTAATGTTGCTGTCAGTACATTCAGGATTGACCAGGGTCATTGCAGCAGGAAACAGCTGTTTAGTTGAACCGTAACAGAGCTGCACGAGTTGATGAGAAAGCCGTGGCTTGAGCGAAGGGACAGCTCATTGATCAGGACAGAGAAAGACATCAACTTTGCAACACAATACACTTTATATTTCTATATAGTTATAAATCTGCTGCTGCTAAACGTAAAGCTGGTACAGATATGCATTTTTTTTTTTTTGCAAAACTCGCAACATACACTTGCATTGACCTTTTCATCAACTTTAAAGGTCTCTGCAATGTTTCATGCAGATTGCAAGTTTTTCTGTGGTAGTTTACTAAAACTGTTAGTGGCTGTGACCTCCAGACGGCGGTGGTAATCTGCAGTCGAAAACAATCACGGACTCAAATAAAGGCAGAATGACAATTGCATTGTCCAATATCACAAGCCCCGTGAAATGTATAAAAATTGTAATGAGCTGGAAGTCATTGTTCTGAGATTCATATGGGATGCGACTCCCCTCCCTTCACTGTGTCATGGGATTAGAAGTAGGACAGGGCTTGAGAGAAAATCTACTCCCATGTCAACACACACCAGCACACGCTGGGTAAATGCGTAGGCACGCATTCATAAACACGTCGTTTTCTCAGCAGTGTCTAATCACATTTCATATTTAATCACACTGCAAACTGCTTTGATTGGAAAATTGGCTGTTTTGACACTGCATGAGCAATAGAGAGTGGTAGAAAGAGAAATCCACTCGCCTAAGAAAAACTAATTTGCGCTAATGCAATTCACCGCCTTAGTCCCCTCTTGTTCCTTTTCTCTCACGAGCGCAACGTCTCACATGTGCGAGGAAAGTGAGAGTTACAAGCCAATCCAACACGGCCTTCCCCACGGTGCGATATTTATATCGCACCCATGCACAATTTTGGAGAAACTACCCTTTGGCAGGTCTCAACTCCCACTAGAAGAAAAACACCCAGGAAAGGTTGCTGAAGCAGTTTTTATTTTTTTTTTAAATTATCATTATTTTTTTCTCTTTCAGGCTCTAAACAGCTCTTGAGCATCTTCAAAAGAGGGCTGGTTGGCGAGTGCAAACGCACTGGAACAAATGTGTTTACCCCACCCTCGTGTCTGTTTGTGTGTTGGCAGCGTCCATTAGTAAATGAGCAGTTGACCATTAGTTCCTTCTAAATGGAAAATAATGGTTCTTCCTGGAATCAACACAACAATTTGATCAACTCCTGCCAGTGCTCGATGTGTTCACTCTGATTTCTTTGTTTTCCTTGGCTGATGGCATTAACCATGGCAGTTCTTAATGGAGAGATGAAATTATTTGCTTTAAGCTTTTTGTGACTGGCGGCGGTTTTGGAGCTGTGCCATATCAGGCCACGAGCTACTTTATTACTCCTGTCGTTTGCTTCTGTACTGCTCTGATGCAGCGCTTTGAAATATTTGTGTTTGGTTGAAATCCTTTTTGTTCTACTGACGTCTTCGTATTTAACATCTCTCTTTCTCTCTCTCTCTCTTGTTCCAACCATCTGTAAACATCCAGACGAGCCACATACCAGAGCGGCGAACCCTGATGGAGAGCTCGAGATGAGGCAAGCAACAGTTCATGCATATCAAAGCAACAAAGATGGATGTGAAACATAGCCTTTCATAATAAATGCATAAATCAGTCCCGGCATTGGAACCATATTTAATAGTATTGGCTCTGTTGTTTTGCACATCTTGTTGCCGTTGTAATTCCCAGCTGTATGTTAACTTGTCAAAACCAGCTTCGCTTATTCATTGTGGGTATTGTTATACGCACAATTTGAATTTGTTTACTTGCTTGGTAATTCCTTTTTTTCCACTTTTTTTTTTTCTGATATATACCTTACCTACGCAGACGAGCCATTAACTTGTTTTAAAACTAAAACAGTGAAAAAAAAACTTTACAATTTTGTCTATTCAGCTGCAAGTATATCATTTAGAGACTTATTGACAGCCAGGTGTTTGTTTGTTTTTGTTTTTTTCTAGGTTCTCCCTCGGCAGAAGCTCTCAAAAGGTTATTATAGCTGTTTTCTGATCGATGGGGGAGAGAGCTGTGACCCATGCAATGATCCAGCTGCATCTCTTCAGCGTCAGCCTCTTCCCTCCCTGATCTGGCTTTCGTCTCTTTCGACTGAACCCCGTCATGTTGCAGGATTGCATGTTGGTGAGTTCGAGAGGTTAAGAGGGGCCATTATCTATAAATCTACAGTGGATTTTTAAGTCAAGAGGTGCCGTTGCATGGCATAAGCAAAGGAATGTGATCAGCGTAAATCCCAGGGCTCTGAAAGAGTGTGTGTGTGTGTGCGTGTGTGTGTGTGCGCGACTGTAATTCCCTTTTACTATATTAGTCACAAAAAGCTGATCCGGCAAAACCTTTTCATAGCGAGCAGCAAGACTCTGTAGGCTGGAAATCCTATGTATGGGATTTTTGTTTGTTCCTGCATAAATATAGCGCTTGAGAAATGGGCTGCTGTAAGTCAGGAATCAAAAGTGAAACATGTGAAACTTCAGTTCTGAATGACTGAATATTTTCATTTTCAGAGTAGAGCAGACCTCGCGCATCAGCTATTTTCTCGTTACTCCCCAAAAGGCACGGTCTCTCGACGTGCGAGTCCGCGAGAAAAATCATTCACTCAATATATATCGGGTTTGAGATGCACGCTGGCAACAATCCTACATATCCACCCTGGTGCTCTCTGCAGGCACAGTGGTACTTTACAGGCCTAATGTACACGCTGAAAGCTAAAAAAATATGACGAATCAGCCTTTCAACAGCCACCGCCACATAAATGTATTGTAATTATGATAAATCTCCAATCTGAAATACCTGCTTGTTTATGCAGCTGATGAATGAATTGCCTTTAATTACTTATTGAAACGGAGTGTTTTCGGTACGTTTCGGTACTGCAAAGTGCCGCCGCGGACGTGAAAAAGCTGATGAAGTACTTCACGCAAGGAGGCAACCGCGACTGGCGGTGTACTCTGAATAACAGTGGAGAAAACTGATTTTCATTTATATTACCTGCACCAAAACGCACAGCCCGTATTATGGATCCGGTGTGTCACGATCTACAATGTGAGAAAACGATGCATATTTTCAAAGACTGACGGAGTGGAGAGCGATCTCGCAGCCTTTTGCTCCTCCAAGACAGGAAAACAACAACTTCTTGCAGAGCTGGCTCCTGGGCAAACCTCTCTCCTAATGTGTTTACAATAGCTGGCAAGAAAACACAAAGCCGCAATCTAAACACTCATAACCACGTGGGACCGACTGTAAGGTCAATTACAATACATGAAAGTCAAACACTCGTTTTTTTGTTTTTTTCTTTTTCTCTGCAGAATGCTGTAACGGTAAGCAACGTTTCAAGGTATGAATCACACTCAAAAGCACAACACCAAAGTGAAGCACTCAAGTGGTAGATAGTACAGATAAATGTGTTGTGCACGCGCAGATCTTTCCCCCGGAATGAAAACATTTCCATTAGAGACGCATCAGAATGGAAATAATTCATATAGGAGTTGAAAATGGATCTCGTTCTTCAAGAAGTGATTTTCTTCCATTTTGAATCTTTAGTGCTCACGCTTTATGGAGAAAAATAAAGGTGCAGCACACGCGCATGCCGGATCATTGTGCAGGAAGATTTTGGCAGCCTTCCAAACGAAGTAGAGTTTAACAGGAACAGTTCTGTTGTTGTACTAAAAGGGACACCGGACAATGAGGCTAAAGGTAATTATTAACGAAATCTTGAAGTTCTACAGTGTGAAGAGCTTGAATTGTGTTCTTATGCATTCATGCATTCTCGCTCAGGGGCCACATAACACGCAATTTCATCTTGAGTGGGCCAGACTGATAAGATCTTGCTATAATAATGTTCAAATTTAAACTTAAATGTTGTGATGTTAGGGTTAGGGTTAGGTTTTGCAAAATGACTCTAACCTCAACATAAAGACAATTTTGATGATACACTCTGGTGCAAAATATGGTTGAAAAAATAAATAAATAAATAAATAAATTCCTATAGCTGTTGCACTATGCAAGTTTTCACAAACTCACCCTGGCTTTGCTGGCTTTTATGGCCGCATCATCGATATCGCTGCTCGAGTCTGTGTTGTTGTTTTTTTTTTTGCTGCTCTTAAGAAATGTGTTAAAAAATCAATAGTTTCTCAGAAGTTTTGATCATTTGCTTGGTGGTTTGTCGGGTCAGATCGGCGCCTCCTGTGGGCTGGTGTTGGCCCTTGAGCCTTATGATTGACCCCCCTTATTTATACCTTTATCAATGTAAGGCCATGATGCCTCCACACTATCCGGTAGCCCAACATATTGCACTTCATAAGGTCAAAAGGTTTAGTATGAAAACTTGCAAATAAAATTGTCTCTTAGGGGAAGTAGCAAGGACTATATGAGTGCTGTGCCACCCTCACCATCCACTGCAGGTCCTTTCTTTTCTCCATTTTACAACTAGAGAAATGTGCAGGACTTGAGTGTATTTTACCGAAATAATTCAGACTAATATGAAGGACATGAGCTTACTTTAGTTTCCTGACGGAGTACCGTCTGTGGGTCACCTTACCGTCAAGGGAGATGGTCGTAGGTCCGCCGAGATGTGGACACCATACACACACCGCAGTACTTCGGTCTTCTGAAATTCCTTAGATTTTGGTGATTTCCAGTTAAAGCAAAAGTCATTCAGTTAATTCACTGTTCTTATACGGTCAGGTTAAAAACTTATGACTGCCCACGTCCACATTCCACGTTTATTTCCTTTTATCCCTGCAGCATGAATGATAACGGAACAATGTCTCAATTATTTGATTGCTATGTTTACTACCCGAAGGCACTCCTGACGCATTTACATGAATTATACAACATAACTGTGTAAACAGACAATGTGCGAACAAACCCAAACACGCATTCCACAGTGTTGCAGTTAATAAACTGCTTAATTGAACAGACTGTTGGAGCTTTTAGTGCAAAATAAAAGGGAATAGGTCTTTTCTTTAGGTTGACTTAAGCTGCCGGCAGTGCTAATCAAAGCTGTGCATTAATTAGCTGTGACCTCATAGCTGGATTACTTCCGGCTATCTTTATGTCAGTGTTGTCAACGGTAGTTTTGAACTGATTGGTATGTGGTATCTTAACGTGCTGTATGAATCCCACAATAATTTGAAAATAATGCACATCGTAAAGAGTCATAATATGCCCAGGCTAAAACAGAAAACTATATACCGGTAGTTTAATTATTTAGTCGCTCCAGTGTCTTAAAAATATATATAACTGTTGTTGTTGTTCTTGTAAAAATAGATAAATAGCTATGTTGGTTCGGCCTAGTGTGACTTCTTGCATGGAGCTGCATTAAAACAATTTAAGTGACCTTTTATGGATGAGAGATTTTCTCACAACTCGTGAAAAAGCCTCCACAACTTTGACTTATTTTCATTAGTTCACACATGTGTTGATACGGTAAATATCAATACACAATACAATACATCTAGTACTATAAATTACACTATATCTTAATGCACTGATCCATAAATGACCACCAAGTAGTTCAGCACTAGTGTTCATTTGTTGTCCCTGAAAAGGTATTTAAATGAAAGCCTGAAGGTATTGATCTGAGCTCCACCACTGTGATCGCTCTGGGCGAGCTGAACCGTGCACTCGACACATACAGCGGCAGATACCTGCAGTAGCACTAACTGGACACTTCCAGGCCTGAAGGGTTTGCAGAGACAGCGATAAGAAGGCTGCAGTGTTTCAACATGCCTGATTGCACACAGACAACCGACTATTGGAACGGATCGATCAAGTGCAGCTGGAACAAATCATGCAGCCAACCCGTCTCTAATCTCCTCCTCGTCTCTCATCTTCCTCCTCCGCGCCATGTACTCCCTGCCTTTCATTTCTTCTTTTTACCTTTCTCATTTTCTCTCCCTTTCTTGGTCATTTCTTCCCAGCGCTGTGTCCCCCCTCATTGTTGAACCAATCCCACCTCATCTCCTGCACAATATTCACTTTCTCTTCTCTCATTTTCTGGCAGACTAACAGACTCTGCATTATCTCACTCCGCTGCCAGCCCTGATTTAATTCTCCCTTCATTGTAATGAGGTAGATTAAGGAGAAATATATATGAGGATGAAATCTAGGACAGGACCTCTCTGAAGTTACCGTAATAACATGCGGTATCACACTGCTATAATGCCGGCATGAGAGACATCACCTTCTCCATGTTAATGTAGTCATTAATTTCCCTTTCCTACAGGGAGCACACCTCGGCTGCACCGATGACCAGAGCAGATTAGACATTTGTCAGTCAATTTTGACTTGTTTTTTCCTTCATGAGAGTTGCATTGAGTGTTGAGGTTTTGGGTGAAATCTGCAGCAGCGTAAGCGCCTCTGTTTCTGGCTGTCTCCCTGTCGCACCCCTTTCTCTGCAGAAGACATAATGAGAACCCCAACTGACAGCATCCAGGCAGTAATTAGCGCAGTAGTGGAGCCTCACCCTTCTGTGAAGGTTATTTTTGAAAGCGATCTGTGTTGTGAAATCATAAACTTTCCAAACTCGTATCAACCTGCCTATTTAGCCATCACTTCATTTAATGTCTCTGTGTATCATCAAGTAATGCAACCGTTTTTCATTCAATGTTAATACATTCAGGGATTATTGTTGTTTATCAATCTTGAGAGTAAATTGCCTGTTTTTAGGATTCGTAATGCTAAAAAATAATACAAAAAGTTTCACATAAACTATTTTTTTGACTAATCCTTGGCCTTGCTATTTTTTGTATGTGGATTAAATTTGCAGAAGTTGCAAATTGCTTTGTTATTGCCCTAATAGCTTTTCTTTTTTTTTTTAACAAAATTCCTTGCGGACAGCAATGACTGACATGCATTTAATCCATTATGTTGAGTCACGGTCATTATTAAGAGCAACAGATGAGTTTACCTTCCCAGATAAAGGATGGAAATATTTATTAAGTATAGAAGCACAATTTTAAACAAATACATTTCTATACATTTCAAATCTCTTTCTATTCCTACAATCTTTTCGGAAACCGCTTTTTCCCCCAGTGTCAATGTTCTCCTAAAAACTTTGACAAAGCGTAAATGTCATTTCATTTTGTGGTGGAGCTGCAGTCATTAAACGGAGTCTCATCAGCTATAAATCATCTTCTTGGCTTCAGCGGACGCCCAGTGAATGCACAAAAATCCGACATTATATCTTTTAAGTTAATCAGTGTTGAAGAGACAGTGATTATTTCCTTTCCAGAGGAATTACTGCTATTAACTACAGCTCTGTCGCTCCTGCAATTATGTCTGAAAGGCCAATTGTCGCCAGGTTAAACTCTCTGCCCCGTGTGCTTACTTCACCAGGCTGCTGGTCTCTCACACCCGAGCCCCAATGAATTCTTGAAATGATAGTGCTGCAGACACCAGAAAAGAGTTTTAAATTTTTGTTTGTTCTTTTACACTGTGGTTTATGTGGTACATTTTTGTGAGATGTTTTGTTGCTTGAGAGGTGCGAATATCCCCAAGAGCTTTAAAGACTATTCACCAACAGTGTGCATATTTTCATAGTCAGTGAATTATGCTGCATGTTACTTTTCATTTCATTAAATTCGCCCAAAGGATTCCATCAGTTGAACACACGTGAACCTATTTGTTTAAAATCTAAGTGCGACAGATAAAGCAATGTACTCTCTGAATTGTGTTTCATTTATATTTTAGTCATTCATGAGAAACTTACCTGTGAAACAAAGAAAGTTTGGAAGGATAGTTTGTTCTTTTTGCTGATGATTTCTTTTAAGCAGAATAACATGATTGCCTTCGGCATAAACATTAACAGTTGGGACGCAGATCAGCATCTCCATGGTCTTGTCATGGGAAAAGATGGTAAGGTATATTGGGAGAACCTTTCCGAAGTTGAGGAATTCAACTATCTCTGGTTATTATATACAAGTGACAGGAGGAGGGTTCATGAAATCAGCTGAGATCAATATATCGGACTGTTGTGAAGAAGATGTGGTTGTGAAATAAAGCAAAGCTCCTCGTTTACCTGTTGGTTTTCATCCCTACCCTGACCTATTGTCATGAACCTTGTGTAATGACTGAAACACATACAAGGGGTTGAAATTAGTTGATACAAAGAGGATCAGAGACTCGAACTGGAGTTACTTCTCCTCAAATATAAAGCCAGCAGAGGTAGTCCGTACATCTGATTAGGATTCCCTCACCTAGGTCTAGGTTTATTAGATCCATGGATGGATGTGTTTAATATGATTTAAAATGTCTTTTGACTCTAGATGTCAATGTCATTAACAATTGTAAAAGAAAATTCATTCAAAAAAGTTTAAGCAATCAGCTGTTTGACCCTCTAAGAAGATAATCTATTTGCAAACATTCTTCCATACATCAATCATTTATATAACATTCATTCAGTTTACAGTTGTGGGGCAATGGATCCAATCCCAGAACAGGTAGATGAAGTCAGGCTAAATTCTGACAAGTCGCCAGTCCATGACAGGATAAATGCAAAGAGAGAGACATCACAGAAACTCACAGGTGCAGACAATTTAAGGTCACCAACAAACCGGAGAGGTTTGTTGTTCTGGATTTATTTATTATTTTTTTTCATAGGGAGGAAAATTGATAGATGTGACAAAACTTTAGGAAAAAGATTCACACTCCAACCCTTTCGAAAAAATAAGGCAAGTTTGCTAAACACCACATCACCCTGCAGCCCAGCATTCTTTTAAGTGATTATTCAAAATTGAATTCACGATTCATTCATGTCAACAGATGTGCTAAATCTTTTCACACTTGGAATTCAGTAGCACGTCAACACTGTTGTTGTCGGAGCTCATGTCTGATATCTTCACACTGTCAGCGTCGCAAACTTTAAACTATAACAAAAAAAAAGACAAGAAAGCCTTGCCTCAGAAAAATGCCTCTCGGTATGAAGCCTTTATACTTTAATGTCTTGAGAAAATAGAGGGAAGGAAAAGACATTCCTACAAATGAGTTCTTCAGGTATCATGTAATTCCGTGGTATTGATCAGCCAGCCCAGAATTACCACTTTACCATCCGTCTACCCTTGCAAAGCTGGGATCAATAAGCGCCAGATAAAAATAACCCACCCTATCATGTTGCCAAACTGAAAACAATCTTAAAAAGTTGCAAGGAAATTGCAGCAGAGGATCCTCTGTGGTGGAACTAAAGGGAAAAGAAACGTAATCCTCTGAACCACAGAAAAGACAAAATATTTGGACCGCTGCAGGAGGTTTTAGATCTTCCTCTCTAAAAGAAATGTCAGCCTATAGCAGAGGCATTATGTTTGATTCAGGGCTCATTTCAATGTTGTACATGTTTTTGTAACGGCACACTTCAGGTTACATAATCCATAAATCCATTCATTAAAAAATATGAGTCACTTTGCTGCAAAACCTTGAACGAAATCCCCCCCCCTTTTCTTTTTCCTCTGGTTGTAGCGTTCAAAGGGCAACAACTGAAAATGACAATTCTCCTAATTAGATGTAAATATTGAGCAGAGGGCTGAATATCCTTTAACTCAATTTTATGTGGAACAAATGAGTAATGCGAAAAAAGCAAATGCAACCTCTTGACTTTGCAAGAAATGGAGAAAAGAACAATAGAAAAGTCATGTTCATGTCTTGCTTCTGAAATAAACAAAAGTTTTGAGTTTTCCTTTGTCCTATGTGCAGATAACAACAAGCTCTTGCCATGCCCCTTCAACGCCTCCCTCCCCCACCCCTCTCATCCCATTACAGTCTTGAAGAATCCCTCAAAAGTACCTAAAAGCCATATGTTCACATAATTAGAGTCTGATTTGAGGGTGGCGGCTTTGGCTGGTCCGTCTTTATCTCTGGCTCTGGGACAGAGCATCAGGTTCATACTAGGTTATATTAAGATTTTGCCTGGTCTCAGAAGAGTTCCTCCCAGGGAGTGAACTGCTGAGTGATGAAGAAAAGTGCCAGCGTGATTCGCAGTCGGCGCTGTTTTCATGGCTCAGATGAAAACGATAAGGTCGAGCAGCTTTGAGAAAATCTCATCATTAGTCCTCTCACAGGCCAGGATTTAATTATCTGCACATCCAAATGGTCCGCTTCCCCCTTCTCAGCAGATTATTCTGCTCCTGGAGGATCATAACCATGATGCTTTTCGCTTCTTTTCTTACCTGCATGTTAAAACGGGGAAATCTGGATGTCCTCTTCCTATGTGTTGTGTGAATGTGTCCTCAAAGGGATGGTGCGACTGGTTGCGTGATGAATTGGTGTTTGTGCAGTGTGAGTGTCTGCCTCACACGTGTGCGTGTGTGTGCGTGCGCAAGAGAGTTGAGGAGCTCTAGAAATAGGTTCATGTAAAATTAATCTTCAGACAGAAAATTGACCCAGATGTAGTGGAATCACATTGTGCCTAACTACATCAGATGGGTCCCATGAAAGAGACAAAGTGTAACCGAGACAAGAGGAGCTAAACATGGTCTGCTGATTAAGAGCTCATCTCCTCCCCAAAAAAAGCAGGGCATCGGAAAAAACAGAGAAAATGTGAAAGAGGAGGAGAGAGAGGAAGGTATCAGTGGAGAACTGAAGTGAAAAAATGAAGACAGAGAAGAGAGCTTATACCTCCTCGGAGAACATTGTAATACAGCTGCTTTATGTCTCAATGTTGATCACACTGACTCTGGTGGGACCTCATTAGCTCAAAGCATAGAAGTGTGTTCAGCCATCTATTGCCTTGCAGGGAAATACACACGTTATACTCTGATAATATTAGCTCATGCCTTCAACTACAGGTGCTGGCCTCCTCTTTTCCCTCCAAAACCATTTAGTGCTCGAGTGAGAATAGCTGGAAAGTTCATTTTTCCCACTTCTGGCTTGATTAATTACTCCACATCTGACTAAAATCCATGCATTTTGATTCTGTTTTGTTTACACGAGGCAAAACATAAAATATGCATCACCACTGGGCAAGATCAAGGATGGGATTGCAATCTGTCTTGGTTTTCTTGGGCTACATGCAAATGAATTGGCTCCACTCACATCCAGAGCACAGTGAGACTGTTTGGTAACTGCCAAAAAAAAGAAAAGTCTGCCTCTGGAATAAGTTATATATTCGGTTAGGATGCACAAAAGTTAAAACAAAATTCAGAACTGGCTGAGACCAACTTTCTTGCAATATAGCTTGATTGTGTAAATTAAAAACCTGCCAATGCATAAGAAGCAATACATACATGTACATACAACTACACAGTTTTATGTACTGGGACTTTGTTGCAAAAGCGCAAAACGTTTTGATGTTAAATATTCAACAAGGTGCTGGGAACGTTTCCCTGATATTTTCGTCCATTATGACATAATGGCTTCATGCGATTGATGCAAATGATGATGCGAATTCCCTGTCTCAAACTGTGATGATGAAAAAATGGACATGGTCAGCAATAATTCTCAGGTGCTCAGATCAGCCACCAGACATCACTATCCACATTCATAGACACTTAATTCACATTGTCTTCCTCCTTTCTTGAACTTCATAACCTCATCTAGATAGTGTCCGCATGTCTAGATTCACTGAGTTGTGGCCACATGACTGGTTGATTAACTATCTGAGTAATTCAACAGGCAAACCTAAAAGACTGGTCGGTGGTTATCCAACACCGATCAAAGAAAAAAAGGGATGGAAATAAATATCTAAGCTTGAAGATTTTAAATCAGAGGACATGATTTAGAAAAATTTAATTCTTGTCATTTCGTAAAATAAATGAATAAATGCAGGTATCGAGGATGGTTAACCGAGTGGGAGGTGTACGATTGTGACAGTTGTGTGTCCCGCTTTTTCCTACCCTATATAATGCTAATGTAAGCTATATACAAGTTCAGCCCAATGAGACCTTAAATTGGGCTAAACTGGAAGATAAATGATTTAATGGATCTGAATTTCAAAATTATTAACATTTTTGTAAATTGCATTGTTATTAATTCAGAGCATATTCAAGTTGCGGCTCAATATTCAAAATGCTTACGTTCTCTCTCTTTGGAGATGCACACAGAAAATATCTATTCTTTACTTAAATACCGCTGGTGCGTTTTCTTTGGAGAAAAGCATTTACCGACTGGAAAATGCACACAGCCCTCTGACTCGCTGATCAGTTGGTACTTTTTTACCTGTGCAGAGCGGGCAGCTTAGCACAAAGCCCAACGCTGGAACCAGGCCAGAGTCACAGCTGTAAAACGTTTATCCAAGTTATATAACCACTTTATTTGTAGCTGAATTGTCCCCAAATATTCCCAAAGAGCCCAGGATTTTTGAGTACACACAAAAATGTACTATTTCAAGGTCAACCGAGCACATCAGTGTGATAGTAGATGTTTACAACAGTTTGCTTTTTTTTTTCCCCGCAGAAAGATTTTCCTAAACTTGGCTTTTTGTTCAAGACATTAAAATGTCAAGCTGTTTGTGTCTTCCGTCATTAGCTTTGCGATCATGATGTAGCGCTGGACTGGCAATAACGACCAAGCCACAAGCAATAGGATTATATTCCACATGCATGCCCCCTTGTCATCGAATGACCTTCGGAACCGTGGACATCAGGTTCTCTCCAGCGGCGTATAAAATGACGCGCTCTTAATATTCCCGACAGCATGCATTTGCACGTTCAGAAATCCATGTCTCATAGCAGGCTGATTGTAGGTGGGAGAGTGTGCCATCAAAGTCTGCCACACACCTATTTTCTCGTTGCGACTGTCATCACTCATCTGACCCCATTTCATTAGAAGCCGAGCTCCATGATAGCTTGTCTGGCGGACCCCACGGTCCTCCATCAGAGAATCAATGACGAGCCGCCGAGTGAGTGACTGGTGCATCGCGGTCCAAATGGAGATCAGTGATACGCTGAACAAACCAGCTCGAGGCTATGAGCTGAATAGTTATGACTCAATCATTTTATCGTCTCCCTTTCCTTTCGCTCTCGTACGGAGTGAGTTAATAGTGCAGCGGATCTGCAAAGGAAAATGGATTTGACCCCGACAGTCATTTGCAAATTACAGGTGTTTGCTTGTTTTTTTCCCCCTGCTACGTGAAGTTTTGCAATAGCCTCCTGTGCACACAGCGTTGTTGTCGATATCTGAAAAGTTCAAAACTCACTAAATCTGTGTTTTTAATTTAAAAGCCAGTAATGACTGGATGTTTTACTCTTGTGGCTTGTCAATGCGATACTTCACTTGACTGAGACACGCAGTAATTAACTAACATTTCGATAGATTTCTTTACCATTTTTAGTGAAGAGAAATCCTCACATCAATGTGGTCGGGGTCGAAGGGGATTTAGCTTGCCATACCGAGGGAAAAAGCAGGACGAAGCTGTTGGAACTGACTTGTGTGAACTTCAGCCAGATTTCTTTTTACAGCCAGACAGAAACAGGCTAACTCTTCCCCTGTGCGTCCTGTGTTTAGCTGTGTCCTAATTCAAAGGCCAAATCCATCAGAGGACACAGTCAACAAAGGCATTAAAATTGACAAGACCGTAAAGATGGATGGTCGAGTCTATAGAGACATTATGTCTCGAAGCACTTGCTCCTCTTGTTTCTCAACGACTTTGGAACAAGCTTCCAGGCACTAAAGCTGACCTGCGTTCAAGAAATGTAGATCCTTTTAAAAGCTTTTCAACCCATTTATTCCAATGCTGTCACCACTGATAAGATTTGGTATTTCATACTTGTAATAACAGACTGCTAAATCAATCGCTTATGACATTTAGACAATTTAAAAGCCAGAGAGCAGAGAAATTGCACATCACATACTAATAACTATGGTGCACAACAGAAGAAAGATTCAGCCACCATATCGGACATCTTAGTTATCTTTATCACAATAGAAGCACTTGTTGCATTTTTCACAATCTAATTCCATGAGATCCAAAGAAACCATTCGGTTTCCATTAGGGTATATAAATAAAACACAACTTTTTGAAAACATTCAGACTCCATTAAAATGCTGAAAACTATTTAGTTTTCATGTAGGGTCACTGTTGGTGTTATTGGTTGTTTGCGTAATGAAACCAAAAACATGCAGGCAGAGAAAAATAAGCTATAAACATTAACAATAGTGAGTTTACCGATGTTTGTATAGACAAAGTTGGATTGCTACTATGAGTGACTCGCCTATAAAACTACCAAGTCATGCTACTCTGGAGGCCGCCATTGTTATTGTCCATCTACTCACACATGTGCAAAGGAACTGTTTACTATGACTTTTGTGCACAGTAGCAGCATTTACAAAGAGTTGCATTTTCCACGAACACAGAGTTGGAGCATTTTCAAAAATTGGCTCCAAGCACCATTGTTGTGTAAATGGACTTATTCAAGGGCATCTATGTGCAAGGGGAGGCTCACAGGGCTCATAGCGGTTTTCACTAGTGTGAAGTTTGAAAGTCTTGGATTGTAGTGGAATGTGTAGTAATGGCCTTTGGGTCCACAATCACAAAGTTTAAATAAAAAATAAAGCTCTTGGCTTAGTTTCGACATCCAGCACTCCCAGTGTGCTTCTTGCCTCGGGTCCCCAACAGTGTCTAGAAACACCCCTGGAGGTGGATGAAGGCTGTGAAAAGTGATACAATTCAATGCATCGGTCGGGAAATTCTAGGACACATTAAAATACTTTAAGAGGGGTTTCCGAAAGTATTACTGAAACAAAGATTTGAGGATAAGCTATGCTGCTGCCAGATCAAGTTCTCAATCTAGTCTTGGCTTTGTGTATTGATAAGTGTTTAGCATTGATGAGAGGTATCGCTCTGATTTTCTGAAATGTCACATTTGAAACAATTGAGCGGTCGCTGTGGTGAATGACTTGACCGTTAAAGCTCACAGATGCCGCCGGCACTGCTCTCTTTCCTATTTCGCCCTTTTTTGTGCGGTATAGCTCTAGGGATTCATGCAAGACCTTGTCATTGCACCATAGAAGCTGTTGACGTACCGAGATGCACTGAAGGTCGTCTAAAGGTCGGCTTTAGAAGCCGAAACCAATCGAGGTCAGCCAAAGATACAGATCCACTCATGTACTCCTCATAATACCAAATAAGCTGGTCAGTGGAGAACCGGCCATACACACAGCGATGAGTTTTCCTACAACCCCTCAACACACTGTCCAATTTCAGCCTCGCAGTGTGTTGAAGGAGAGGATCAAAGACAGAAACACGAGGTTGAACGTGAGATACACTCCTCTGAAGTAATGCGTTCGTTCCCGGTTATGTCAGGTCAGCCATACTTTTGCTGTTCTCTGATGAAGAGTACAGTATCGGACTGTTAAGTGCTCAATGTGACCTGCGGTGCAGTAAACATTTATTGAGCACTGTCACACTTCATTTATCTCCTTGTGTACCTCGGCACATTTAATAGCATGAGAGTTTAAAAAAAGAAAAAAGAAAACGGAAAAAAAATGGGAAAGTGGCAGATTGATGTTATAAGTAGCTGATGTGGAAAGTCACATGTGAGGAGGCGCAATTTACTGAGAGAAACAAGCTGTACAAAAAAAGGTCCAGTGGGATTCTTTCTAGTTGGATAAATCTAAATAACATCAAATGAACTCTATCATCTTCTCACGTTAATTTCATGGCGTGTGTTAACACTTTATTGGGTTCAAATGCATTTGAACTGAAAATAAATGATGATTATGATATGATATTACTGTCCGGGGTGTACCATCCCATCACCCATTGTTAGCTGGGATCGGCTCCAGCGCCCTGCTGATGGATGGAATGATATTCATTATATACACAGTGAACATCAAACTAGTGCAGCTGAGTGTATGTTCAGTTCCCAAAACCCACCCGATGAGTTTGATTGGTCTGGTTTAACCATTTGCTGTTAGATCTTTTTGCAGATTAAGAATGATAGGCTTTATTCACTAAGATCCTGGACACAGCGTGCCGTAGTGCACGCTTGTGCAAATTGATTGCGCTTTCGGTTTGCATACGTTTTTCCAAGTAATCAACACAGAATAACACCGAGTATCCCGCACAAACAGGAGCGTTCAAATAAGGGTTTTGCAGGCATTATATCAGACGGACAATTGTGCAGATTATTGGAATAGGTGTCATTTTTGTAGTATTTACATATATTGCATGAACGCGACTGTCACGTTCCCATCTAAAACGTCTGATAGATGCCTTCATCTTAAAAGAAAAAGGAAAACGTGTGAAAACTTGGCCTGAATAACAGGACTGTACCCACAAAAACTACTACAAGATCATTTATATTTCGACACACTCTAAATTAATTTGTCTTATTTGATATATTTTTTTGTAAACCGCACACTATTTTGAAAGGACAATAGTAATTACACATAATCCTGAGTGAAATATGTGTGATTTTACAGCACTTTGCCAAATATCTGATTGTATTATTGGATTAATGTATCTTTGTTAGTGATAGATTCAAGTTTTGAAGTATAGAAAAATCAATATAACACATAAGGGAAGATCAATTTCAATCTGTGCATAGTTAAGTGAGTGCTCTGTAAAGGGTTAAAGACGGGAAGCTAAAATGTGAATTTTAAGAATTGAAGATGATTTGTTGACAATCTGTTCTACATTGAGACAAAAATCTGAACATGTGTTATGCAGAACATATCCTTGATATTTATGTTAAAGTGAATCAGCAGCGAAGCAGGTGTGCGTTTCAGTTCTCTGATATCCTTTTTTTTTTTTTTTTTTAAGTATTTTCCATTAAGCTGATTCACTCTTGGGAGGAAAGAAAAAGAAATGACTGAAAAGAAATGTGACTATCCGAACAAGGGAAACGGTGTGAGACGAAGGACTTTTCACAAATCAAACTGATGTGAGCACAAACAAAGTAGAGTTGAACAAGACAAGCAAAAGAGGAACAATGAGATCGGTGATTAATCCTCCGACAGTTTCAAGCCTGCATGCGTTAAGTAAGACGGGATGAATAGATGTGACACAAAGGTGTTTATACTTGCTTTTCAACGGGAACAATGAAGCATACTAATACAGCTTTTCTTCGAAGGCATTCATTGTGGAAAGATGCTGCTGTATGAAGGAACTCTGGAGGGAAAACACCAAATTACACTCAGGCTTTGTCGACCGGCCACGGAAAATACAGAGCTAGCCTAGAGACCGTCTTTCCAAGCTGTCAGAAGAGAGGAACGTTAAATGATTGACGAGGGTTGATAGTGTGAGGAAGATCAAAGATGCCTTTTACTTTATGTCGACGGTGTCAAACATTCTGCCGACCTGGCTGTTGAAATTACAAAGGAAACATTAACTTTCTTTCTTTTTTTATTTCCCCCCATAAAACTAACGGCTGTTTCTCATTTATTCTCCGTGGATTGCACAGTTCCAGTGAACACGGGTGGCTTTGGCTCGACCGTCGACGCATGAGTGTGCGCGAACAGCGTAAAGCACTTTGACATTGCTGAAGTAGTGAAAAAGTCCATTAAGCAAGTCGGGTCCATTCAGATCAATACAGAATTTAAAGCCACTGACGTAGCATTTGCATAAAATCCACACAGTAAGAATAAACATGACAATTCATGGAAAGCATAAAGGATTTTTGATTTAACAAAATTCAAAGGCAAAATATTATTTCATAATGGAGCACACTTATTTAGTTTTTTAATTTATCTTTTATTTGATCTATTTTGAGCATGTTTAATAATCTGCATATTTTCTGACGATGTACTCTTTGATCTGCAATTAAGTGAAGATAAGGATTTTGATTATTTATACATAATTCTCCTATTTTACTGTTTTAAACTCTTCCTATACAGCTGAGATCAGCCAACTCCTGTAATTCTTTTATAAGGCAGTTGATTAATTGCTTTGTTCAATTAAGTTTTTATTTGCTCTGTATGTTAACTGTTACTCCTTGGTTTTAAATACTAGATGGACTAATACTTTTAATACTTTTATTTTGGTTTTCATATTTTCTGCTTTTATCTATATAAGAGACTTTGTGATAATAATCTGCGAAAAGTGCTTTATATATATAAAGGTTTTATGTTTTCAGCACTCCTGGTTTTTTTTGTGTGTTTTGTTTTTTCCCCCTTTGATAAAGGCACTAATGAGCAAACTGTCTTGACTGCTCTAGACTGCACTCTTGAGGAGCCCAGCTCAACACTTCACAAGAATTCTCCTCAAACGAGGGACGTCTTTGAACCTCCAGTCACATCCCGAACCTAAATAAATAAGAACTACACCATAAGATCTATAAATAAATGGGACTGCCTCCTTATTCAAATGTGACACATGTTCTTATTTTCATCATTAACTGACGAGGCGCGCGTGTCTTTTCTTAAAATTGCAAACTTGGGCGTTCTCCTTGCTTCGTGCCTTCACAACGGAGGGAACCCACCGAGGGCCAACTCTCCTCACATGAGAAAGATGCAACTTCAGTGAGGAAAATAAAGTGGAGTTTGACACCTCCACTGTTAGCTGTGACTGCTGTAGGTGTGTGGAAATGTGTCTGTAGCGGGATGAGTCACCGCGAAGGAGACAGTGAGAGAAAAGAATAAAAAAGAGCAAATAGAGAGGGTAAGACGCCACGTGTGTTTGTCTTTAAGTGAGTCGGATTAGCTGCCGAAGCAACTCCTCGGGGGCTTTGACTTTGACATTTTGGTAATACATGATACACACTCAGGTGGTGGAAATGAGTCGGGATGTGATCGCAACACACACCTTAAAGGGATGTCAGGCACTAACAGTAATTGAAGCATTGTGGCCATCAATCAAACCACCTTTTTTTTTTTTTTTTTTTAACACAAGCACTGTGTTTGCTCTGCACATTACTCAAAATAGGAGCAAAAATTCAATCAGTTGCTCACTTAGCGGGGTGCATATTATATTTTCGGTGAGACTGCATACGCAGATATCCATACAAATGAAACAGAGCGTGGTTTTAGTGCCACTTTCGCCTTCGGGAGGGAAGAGACGGCAGACGCTTGTCATTTGTTGGCTGCTCCCCTCACTAAGTTCGCTTACAGTGTACAGAACATTTTATTAAACTGGCGGGGATGTTTGGGCTGCTGCCAGAGCGTTTTATTACACCACTACATGTTACGGCGTCTGTGATTAAACACAAAATAAATGTCACACCGAGGTTTACATGGTGATGGAGGCAGATCTTTTAGGGAAGGAATGCTTGAAGCAAATTGAGAGTGACACTTTGACATTCAAGCATTTTCACTTTGATTTTTTGATGATTTCTTTTTGTACAAAGTTCAGGAATCACTGCTATGATCTTGGGGTACAAACAGTTATGTAAGGTGCTAAAACATACAAACAAATGCAAAATTGTCATTTTAAAATGCCCACATTTTAACTTTTTTGAAAATGTTATATACAGTGTATATTGTGTTCCTTATGCTGGTTGGTTCTTCACAAGATTGTCAAAATGAATGCATGGAGGGACAATGAAGAACAGAAAACACAGCGATGGATTTTCTTTCCAATAAAGGCATTTAAAAGATAAACTAAGAATGACTGAAACTGAGAGAAAGAGAAGTAGATCAAAAATACCTTTCGGGAGATAATTAGTACAAAATTAAACTAAAATGTTAAAAAGGATGGCAAAAACCCGATACTGAACACGTCTAATATTAAGGTAAAATAAGGATATAACAGAAGTGGTAAAAGTCAGGTCAAACTGAAACCCACATCTTTCCAAAACTTAACACTCTTCAAGCAGAAGAACTATCGCTTGGTTTGCAGTGGCTCGGCGCACTGTTGTGTAAAAACAGAAGTTTTCTGTTTTTCACTTGAAAACATTGTCATGTAAATGTTTTCAGGGCCTCAAACCAAATAACCAGCAGAAGCCAAAGCAACAGTTTACTGCGATTACATATAAACTACTGATGCTACGGTCCGTAGTGTTTTAACCCTGTAAAAATCACCACGGTTGCTGTTAGTTAGTAGCCTAAAAGTGTACATCATTGCAATGTATTGCAGTAACACTGAATTGAAAAAATAAAAAGATTCTTTCAGTAATTTATGCTGTTACTTTCAGCATAATGGAGTAATGACCCCATTTATAATAGACCATGATAGAGGTGTGTAATTTCTTCTCATCCATTACTGATGCCTCTGATCTCCTTTCTCATCTGATACCAACAGCCGAAGCGTTTATGGCGACAGAAAGGAGTTGAAGGCATTTTTCTTTAAATTACAGCTAATAAAATGACACCAAGGAAACCGATGTTCTTTATTCTTTTCAGCTCCAAATATAACTGCAATCGGCTGTTATCTGAACAATCAGTATGTCTGGGGCATTTGTAAAACCTTATTGAGATGAACTAATTACATGAGGAATAAGAAGGATTTATGCAAATAAGCAGGGGAAAAAAGGACTAATAGAAATAATAACTTACAGAAATCCAATAATTTGTATTTTAACATGAGAATAAATCCAGAAAGTATTAAATATTCATTGGGCCAAGGTTAGGGTTTTAACCCTGTAGCTCTTTTCTGTCCATGTATTTTTCCCTCCCAGGCCTCTGCAGTGGTCGCTCAACAAGGAATATGCCTGACTTTGATGGACGACTGAATATTATTTATATTCATGGATGTAGGAATGATTATCCGATTGCAGCTGTGTCCCAGGAGGTTGAAGGTCAAGCCTTTGTATTAACTGTTGTAGTGTTGGATTGCCCAGCTTAAGATGTGGTACTTGGCCCATCCTTGATAATGTAGTTCAACAAACTACAGGAGCGTACTCTTGTGCAGTAATCACTCGTTCTATGACCAAAGGGTTAGAGGCCCTGCCAGATGGAGATGGTGGCTCGTATGAAGGAGGATGTAAAGTTCGGTGTTTCTGACACCAGGGTTGTCTGAAGTAAAACAGAAATAGGGGAAACATTTTCTGAACTTGTCTCACCCTGACATACATCCACAATGTCAAGCTCCAGTCAATTTCAAAGAACTTCAGAAAATTTACTTATCTCTAAAACCACTCTTTGCAAAGGCTTGAATGATCGAAGGGGACCTGACTACGTGCAAAATTGAATTTAAAATTGCAATTTGGAATCCCTTTATCGTAAAATAGCATTGTTTGTATGTTGCAGAGATTAAGAAACTCAGGCTGGTTGTACCAGAAGAGCATCACCAAGTGATCCTCCATGTGGGCCATACTGAACCATGGGCTGGGCATCTGGGACAGGTGAAGACCTTTAACAACATAGCTCAGAATTAGTTTCTGCCCAGGACTTCACACTGATGTACAAAAGAAGTAAGACAAGCCATGACTGTCAACTTGTTGCTCCCACCAAAATCGTAGATCAAAGCCAGTTACACATGCGTCCTATGAGACAATAGCTATGGACATTATTGATCCTCAACCTAAAAGTAGTGCAGGACATAAATTTGCTTTGGTCATTGTGTGTCTATACAACTCGATATCCAGATGTCTATCCACCACGTTCACTTCAGGCCAGACATGTAGTTTGGTGCTGAGTGGAGGAATTCTCTCGGGTTTGGTGTGCCAAAAGAAATCTTAACAGGTCAAGGTTCAAATGTCATGTCACACCTGATGAAATCACTTTACTCCCCGCTTGGTGTGAAAGGCATAAGAGCTACCATGTTGGATTGGTGGATTACAGAGACAAATGGTGTGTTTCCTCATTGATCTGGCAACTAGTAGCTCCTATTTTTTCTTTTATTATTATTATCACGGGCAAACTTGAAGCATTTTCCACAGCTCTGACATGTTGATTGGCATTTATGTTCACGCTGTGTTGCTAGGAGACTCTGAGACGGTGGTGTCACAGTTCGGCGTGCACAGGCAGTGTCGGGGGCAGCAAGTTGGCTTGAGAGCTGTATCAGCAGTAGATGTGTTGAGTAGTATATTGATTTGTACTGCCGAAAGGTCTCAGCAGCCAGCGTGCATACAGCGGTTTTCCCGAAGACGACATGCGCCAGTGTCGGGGAGATTTTGATGGCGGTTTCTTCGATAAAGCCAATTCTCTGACTTGTGCACTGGCTTTCTGATACACCTCGGTTGATGTTTACACCATTACTCATTTTCCTCTTTGGCTGAAGACTCATTACATCCTCGCGCCCTCCTGCGTCTGCATCAATCTAATGCTTCCTGCAGTAATCTGTGCTCTGAATGAGCACTGAGGAAATTGATATCAATACTCCATGAAACAGCAAACAAGTCGATCTCAGGACGGGCTGAATAAATTACGGTTAATGGTATAAGTTAGTGTTGGGATGTGCCCAAGAAAAAAAGTACATAATGGAATTACCGTATTTTCTGTACTACAAGTCACAATTACTTAACTGCACCGTCGATCTTAAGCACCTGTGAATTTGTTCCTCGGGATTATGACGAGTCGTCTTTGTTTTATTCATCATGCTCAGTTTCTCAAATTGCACCATCTCCCTCTTTGCTGCTTAATTTAGAATCTTTTGTTTAAATTCTGCTTTGTAGGATTTTTTTTTTTGCTTATGCTTTCTATGAAATACTATACATAGTAATGGAGTCATGCCACTCTGGAGGCTGCCATTATTTTTATTGTCCATCTACTGGTGCAGAAGAACAATTTACTATGGCTGTGGTGCACATGTACCACTGCTGCGATTTCAAAAATTACATTTTCCCTTTTCCCAAGTGATGGAGACGGAGCGTTTTTTTTTTTTTTTTTTTTTTTTTCAAAAGTTCCACCTTGGTCGCCATTTTCAAAAAGTTGCACCGCAACAAAAGTTTTCCATTTTCACTTGACAATGCTGCATAAACAGGGCCTTAAAAAGTGTTGGTGATATGTAATTGCATCTGTTTCATGTGTCACAGCCTGCTACTCTTTTCAGCTTTTTTTTTTTTTTCAATGCAGGCGTTTGTTATCTGACACGTTGCTTTGGCGCATTGGTATTGTAGCATCCACCGGAACAGAAACAAGGATGAGGAACTGCCACTCCGTTAAAATAAACAAGTGATTACTGTCAGTCATAACCATAAACAACAAAACAATAATGCTACGTAGCCGCTAACTCCCAGCATGCTCGCCAGCTCTTACTCTCTCACTAAATTCAAATGGTCTTTTAGCATTAAACATCTCATTTCAATTAACGCTTTCAACATTATAGAGAGACGACGGTATTGTGAGTCTACCGGGAACTGAGGGGAGGTTTCTGCTCCAGGAAATAATCCACATTTGAATGTAAAGGTTAAAGCTTGATTGTACAGTATATATGTTTTTCTAATTGTTTTTATGTCTGCATTTAATCAAGATTAACACATTAAAGTCCCAACTTCAGTATTACTACATTTATCAGTCAGTTTGCAAAGTGTTACCATTGCTTTTTATTATTCCTTGAAAACTTGCATCTAATATGAGAATATTTACAATTTCCATTTTTCTTAGACAGGAAGTGGTGTTGGTATAATGGAAGATGTGAAGCAGTTTAAGCGAGCAATTTTCTTCTGCTGAAAAAAAAACAAAAACCTGGACCGTAGGGAGTAGCTGTAATTCATTCAGTATGAAAGTCTTCTATTTATGACATCGAAGGTATGTCGTGTAATATAAAAGCAAACCTACACCAGAGGTTTCTTTTTATCAGGGGAGGAGAATAAAAGGACCAATGTCAGGAATGTTTTAGATCTACCATCACAAATATTTGTCTCCTCTGGCACTTGTTGCGTCAACAAATTGAATGCAGTGATTGTGTTTGTGGTTCAGGTTCTCTGTGGATGGAAATCGATGACCAACCTCCAACAGCAAGAGGGAGAGCAGCAATTAGACCTGAGTCTATAATCCAAGTTAAATTTTTCAAGACGCTGCGGCTGTGAGCATGCATTATTGAAAGTAACTCGCATGCACTCACTAATCAGGTAGCCTTTTACATAATTAATGTTTAATTTGTGACTGATTAACTTATCTGAAATCACATGGTGTTATGAGCATATTACACTAATTATACTGTTAATTTATGCATGTAGTAATATACTGTCTGCACAGTGTGAACATGTGTATTTTTCTGTAGTTACTAATCAAACTCTTTCACGGATTATGACGAAATACGTCTTTATGTGACCTGAGGAAAATAATGCTAAACAGCTTCAATCCCTTTTAATTGCTCTGTTCTTTAACATCGGCGCCGCGTATTGGTTTGAAGCAGAAAGTTTGTTTGGAAGAAACATCTTATCAGAAGAGTTTTAATGCACTTACCTGCAATAAAGCAGCTTGTCTACGGCGACCTTCAACGATTTACCGCAGCCTAACACATCATCTTCTGTGACCTGCAAAAACAGATTCATCAGACTGTCTGGAAACATTAAAATCTCTGGAATTCAAAGTTTAGCATGGCGCAGGACATCAAATGGTTATATCCTCCGAATATCTTAGAATTATTAGTATAATTAATACGTTTGTTTATTACATTTTCAACACCATAGTGTTTTACAATGAAGAGGTAAAAAGCCATATGATAAATGAGTTTTGAGAAGAGACATAATTAAAGAAATCACCTGTGTTTGACTGAGATTTTCACATAATGACGACAACAGAAGAAATCATGATTTAAAAAAAAAGAGTTCTATTTCAATATTTTATATAAAGTCATATGTTTACGATGAGATTTGTTGTAAGTGTACAGAGATTAATTAGAATTCATACATATAAAAATAAGCTGAGGCCACATGGTGGAGCAGTGGTTAATGCTCTCTCTCTCACAGCGAGAAGGTCATAGATTCAATATCGAGCATTTATATGTAGAGTTTGCATGTTCTGCCCATGTGTTTGTTTTCCTCCAGGTACTCCAGTTTCCTCTTGCAGTAATTCAAACATGCATATGTGGTTATCTGGTGAAACCACCACCCTTTTGACTAATGCTTCACCAAATGGAGTTTGGAGATTGTAAGAAAAAAATTTATAAAAAGGAGCAACAAACAACCAACAAAGATAACATCAAAATGGAAAACTGATCAACATGCTGTTGACTTGATGATCGCAGGAGGCAAAAACCACAAACTTCCAATGTCAGAAATCCTCCAGGAAGGTACGAAGAAAGCGAGAAAACTGAGAAACAGACCACATGAACAAGAAAATCTCACTGAGCTGTTTAGCATTAAACAAGGTCTCCCAGCAATCTGAACGTAGAGCAGTGAAATTTAAATGATTTAGCCGGAAAACAGTCATATGTTTTTTTTATCGTAATATTACTTTTTGCTGTGAAAAGATTAGAAAATCCAACATTCAACTCAAAAAAAAAAGAAAAAAAGAAAAAAGAAGCTGAAAACCCCTGATCTAGCCCCAGGAGGATATCTCATGGGTCAAAGTTCAAGCTTGTACCTCAATGCCCGGGAGAGAAATCAGAGGGCAGAACAAGTTCAAGCTCAGTCCTGCTCAATACTGACAGCATTTCTAAAGAAACCCATTCTTCAGAGGCAGCTTTATTTATTAATTTTTTTCTTCTTCTTCTTTTTTTTTTTTTTTAAAGCTCACAACAAACACATACTGCCTCACTTGCAAACACACAAAGCAAACTCTGAAAGAACTTAAGCAATTTTAAACAGGGGCATACTGTCGCTGATAGATGCAGGTTATGTGACGAAACATTTTCCTTAATCATCCACCCTTATTCAATTGTGAAGCAAGACAGGGTTTGAGTTTACTTCCTAATGCAGCTTTGATAGTGACAAGAACAATTCCGCCCTATGTATTGCACTCCGAGTGTACACACGCCATTCTGTTTACTCAGTGCCAATTTCTTTGTCGCCTGTGACTCGGCTCTCGTGTTTAGTCATGCATTTGCAAACATTGATTATCGTGAAATTTCTCCACTCTTATACTATCAGAAGGTCTGAAAGTACCCTGAGGATTTGGTGTCTGTGTCACTCCGATAAAGCTGAGTTGTAAACGTGCCCTCATTAGCAGAAAGGGGATTTGGAATGTCATTACACAGATTGGGATCAACCAGATGCCAACACCTTGGTTATAATGTGCTTGTGCTTAATGTGCATGATTAAATCTGAGGGGTCCACAATTTAGGAGAGAAAAAATAAAATCCTTCAATTCAAGGTACCTGGAATGTTTCACGTTTGTCTTTTTCCTGGCGCTCATGCAATAAATACGCACATTGAAAAGGCTAGTTGAGACGACGTTAGTCATTTATTTCAAGTGTATTAAGCGATCAATATTTAGCAATTATATACTCCCGTATGGATCGGCCAGCTTCTAAAATGTGACATAATTTAAGCCCCTTGCAATGCAGACTTTCTTAGCAGCCACCATACAAAAACTAAGCCAGTCAGCCTTCACGGCATTGACTCGTGGTCAGGAGGCTGTGACCCAACAAAATTCAATTCTGAGCATCGGTCTGAGACTCAACCTTCCGACCTGAACATTAATATTCATCAACCTGTCCGCAGTTCAACTCGAACCCCAGATCAGTCAAATCTACCTTGATAAGATTTTTTTGTTTGTTTATTCTTTACGTTAAAGCCCAGTGTTGCCTGAGCCTCTCACGCCCTACAGTAAAAAAAAAAAGTGATTTATACACGTTTTCTTACTTATATATTTATTTACCAGTTTATCTGTCTTGCTCTTCAGTAAGAGCTCATAAAAGATTCATGCTCTGCTGGCGCTGGAGGGGAGGAATAGAAGTTGCATGGATGCCGTCCGAGACATCGTCTTCACTTGTGCTTGCGTGCATGTTGTAACCGACAAAATGTCTTTCATTTTTTATTACCTTTTGCAAAAAAAAAATTAATAAATTTATAGAAGCTAAAAAAAGATAAAATATACTCCTGTGTGGTGTACCTTTTATCCCCTGTAGTGTCACTGCATTAATGCAAAGAGCAATGCAAGAAAAATTTATTTTTAATAATTCATGCAGTTATATAATACATGATTACATATGACTAAATTGCCTATCATTATTTTATTTAATAGTGTAAGGAGAACATATAAGTCACAAAAATTATTATATTTCAATGCATTGTTTCAGAAAACCAAAAACCTTTTGATTAATTCAACTATCATAAGTTGAGTCAGTCTTCTTCTTTTTTTATGTGACTAAAACTTTCCTGTCACGCAACTGAGAGTCCATGAAAACGAGTTGAATCAAGGACAGACGGGGCTGGACCAAAGTCTGGCTGTCCACAACTCCACTCTTCTTTGAGATCCATTAGACTCGATAAATGTTTTATCATTTTTACATCCACAGAGCTTCAACTGATGATATCCTTTACCATTAGCTGTAAATACGACGCTTCGGGGCAGCTCTGAAGGTTCAGGATGCACGGTATCGGTAGCAACCTCCAGATATAAAAAGACTAATTATCAAGATTCTGTCTGGTTATAAGCTATTTGAGGGTTAAATCAAAAGACATTGTGTCGATAAATATTTCATCCTCTCCTGTTTTTTTTTTTTTTTTCCTTTTCCCCCCTCTCTGCTGTAGTTCCTTGCAGACTACCTTTTGCTTTGTGGGATATGCGAAGCTATGACAGGTATCAAAGTGGAGTACGCTGTCTGAACATGACTATATTGGAAAACGTGTCTCATTCGAGTGAGTAAGTGGGTCTGGGAATTGTTGATATGTCTTTTTTCTGCGTTCAGAACATGTCTTGTACCTTTACCTGCCACTGTGCCTCTGGAGCCTCCTGTCAGGAGTGACAGAATAGAAATCTTTGGTAGAACTACTAGCGAGTGTATATTTAACACAGTAAAGATAGAAAAATGAAGATTTGTTATGGCAATATTGAGGTAAAAGATCCCTTCTATGCCTGTTTATCTCATTCAGGCAGTAGTTAAATTGAGTGTACACCCCGGACAGGCTGTTTCTTCTGCTTCCATGTTTGTCGGATACCTGGTTTTTGTGCATTTTGTCCCAGTTTTTTTTTTTCCCCTCACAGATTGGATGACGTACCTCAGCGAACTGTGATCTTCACTGAGATCACAGCTATAAAACCCAAGCTTTGGCTCGGCCACTCACAGAAGCTGAGGGATTCTTTGGAAGTTATTCCAGCGTTGTTCGGGCTTATAGGCACTGCAGAACAGCTCCTCAGATGCTTTTGGAGAATTCGTTCAGCCCCTTCGATGCCCCCTTCATCCCCCCCAGCCTTGTAGTCCCTGCTGGTCCCTGCCGTCTCCACACTCCTTTGTAGTGTTTGTGTCTATCGGTTTCCACAGGACATGAAGAAAAGTTACATAAGGCTTTCTGTTTGAAATTAAGTCCACAATTTTTTTTTTGGGGGGGGGGGGCAGTTAGTGTGGGAATTTAAAAGAAGCACATATTGAGAGACAGGGATACAACCTGCAATAAAAATCCCCATCATCCCTTTATTTCGAGGAGTTAAACCGTGAACCCCGCAGTTTTATCGTTTGTGTCCTCTCCATTAGGCCAATGAGGCATTTCTGCATATCATTCTCGTTAGATCGGCCCGGATAATGCTGTTCTCTGGTGCTAAGTGGCATTTGGGAAACTTTACTGAACTTGTTCTACTTTCTAACTTTCTTTGTCTTGATTTGGCGCCGGTTTTACACCACATACCTCGAACTGACCCAACTGTTATGATTCATGCGCGATACGTGACCGGCATCAGAAATAGGATGGCTGGTTACAAAATTAACTGTGACTCTTGTTTTTTTGGTTGGTTATAGGGATTATAAGGAATTGGTTATGGCGGTACATCATTTTGCAGATGAAAAGAGTTCTTGGGATTTGCACAACTTGGAATGAACAGAGGATATCTTGTGTTTAACTGAATGCAGCTTTAAAAAAAAAAAACATTCAATGCCACAGATTAATTCCTGTAGGTTACAGGAAACTGTAAAGGAGTTCATTTGTTGAACATAGATTTTATGTCACCGATGATTTGATCTGCTCCCTCCGGTCGACTCCCCTTTAAGAGCCACAAACATATTGACACCATGTCACTGAATATATTTGCATAAAAGAACACTCTGCACAGTTGTCCACTGACACACCAGAGTTTCCATCCACGGTCTGTGGCTCAGACACTCGGTGTCCGCTCAACAGGCCAGCCACTGTTTAACACATTAGTATGCGTCCCAATTACTTAAGAAAGGCGACACCACTTTCTTACAGGAGAAGCCGGCGTGGTGAAGCGCTTTGCTGAAGGACACAACCTGGAAATATGTGCGACTTCATAGTATTGAACCTGCAATCTCACTGAGCCTGTCAAGTGCACATATTGGTATGCAAATCACTTCTGAAAGAGCATTCATCTATCACACGTTATCAAGGTTTGGGTTACTGGGGGCTGAAGCCAAACCCACCTGGACAGATCCCCCTAATCCATCACAGTGATAACTTTGAGACAGAAAAAGAGAAATCCACCTTCAATTTAAAGTCTGGAATTAACTGGAAATGAATGTTTTTGGATTGAGAAAGTTCAAGGAGAAAAAGATCCCAGAGTGCATGTAAAACTCAAGCTGATTCACACCAATCATGTAATCCAATGAGCTCAATACTTTATTTTCAATTTTTGTTGAGTTCTCCATTTCTCACTACTGAATGCAGGTTGTGACTCAGCACACCATCTTGTGGTAGAAACCGGTAATACAACACTAATCTGGCCGACGCCAGCTGGTTAGCTACATCAGTAGATTTCTCTACTGATTTTGACGTGCTGCACCTTTTATGCTGAAAATGTTCCACATTCTGTCAGATAAATTATTCCAACAAATAACCAAAACATCCTCCACTCACATCAGTCCCAGATCTGGAAATTTTTATTTTATTTTTTTTTTCTGGTTTCACAATTACTCAAACTAGTTAATGTTATTTACTGGAGAAGAAAGTGGGGAAAGGTGAAATACAGCTCGGATTGATTGCCAGTCAACCACAGGGCAAACACAGAGAAAAACACCATCAATTACACTTTCACTTCCATTTATGGCAAATCTAAGAACATAAGTTAACCGCAGATGCATGTTTTTGGACTGTAGGAGCAAATACTCAAAGAAAACTCCCACACTAACTACACCAGCAGGCAGCTCCACTGTAATAATTAATTTTGAATAGGTAATTGACACGAATTATATTGTTCTGGTTGCTTTAGCCACGCTGGTTTCTTTCTGAATAAAAGCAGAAGAAAACGTAAATGATTTTATCCCAGTGTATATGAACTCTGGTATTTTAATATTGATGCTGTCAGACAGGACGCTGTAGGCTTTCATGATGAATTCCATGTAACATTACATTACCAACTTCCACGGCAAACAATGCATGTCGAGTTAAACGCACTCCCGGGATCGCTGTGGCGGTATTTTTTTTATCAGCTGGGAACGCAGAATCACTTGTAAGATAGATGGAGTCAAAACACTGGCAGCAATTCCTTCATCACAACCACCAGCAAAGATGTGCATAGCTTCCAAAACATCTCACGCTGTGTTTGTTTTGGCTCAATGTCTTTGGTCCATACAGATTTAGATTGAACCATGCCAGAGTTGTTGGAAGGGATTCCATCCTTTAGTTTTACCATCTTTCTGCATTAAATAACTACACCAGAAGTAATTCTGAACCTAACACAGTTGAAAAATGAAGATCATCACCCCTGTCACAGCACCGTGGGTTGGAACTTTTTGAAAGAACCTCCTTCAAATGAGTGAAGGAGTTCAATTATCAAGTATCCTGTTGATGATTGAGGCTAAAATCATTCATGTGAAACTTAAAAGTTTTTTTTTTTCTTTTTTTCTTCTTCTCAAGGTAAAGCTGTGTGCTTGGGAAGTAGAGACTTGGTGGCGGCAGTCTTTATGAATCTCTGCCACATTCTCAGATTCTCGTGAAATAATCTTTGAAGTTTGTTGCGAGTGACACGCCATGCTATACGAGGGAAGAGACGGTGTCTGGTGACTGTGAAGGGAAACTCTCCGAGGCGGCGCTGGTTGCTGTTTCTCGGGCTTCAAACAGCTCTGGTTGATCTTTGATGCTTGTTTGAGGTCAGTGGCGTGCTGGGAGAGGAATCTCCTGCTGCACAACTTTAAGCAAGAAGCGCTGATATTTCAGGAAACTTGTCTTTGTCAAACATGTAGTTGATCCTGTACAAAGCAGCAAGACAGAAATTGTCACCACTGAATATTTGCTTAATTCTTTCTGTTGGTTTTATTATTGTTTCATTCGTAATGCTCTATTTCCTTATACACTAATAACAAGAAATCTAAACTATCTATATACGATTCCTCTATGCAGCAGACACACCTCTGATTATCAGTCACAAAAGATATTTTTCTTGTTTTGTATTATGAAGACAATCCAGAAAACTGACCAGAGTGTGAAATAACAGTTTAAATACTTTTTTACAGTGCTGAATCAAATCTTTTAGTGAGCCATTTAAGTTTTCTAGCAAGTATTTACTTTTCTTCTATCCATTTAAACAAAAATGTTTGTACTTTCTCAGGATGTTACTAATAACTATTGTTAAAATGGATTGGTTTAAATCATGCCTCTCTGGTCGTACTCATCATCCAATAAAAATCTTTCAGATCTCAGCCATCTCCCTTTTCTCTCTTATCTGGTGTCCCCCAGGGCTCTGTCCTCGGTTCCATCCTGTTCATTGTCTATGCCCTTAACCACTGTCCTCTCAGCCATATTTCTCAAAATTATGATATGTAGATACACGTACGAGGACTACGTTTAGCTCTACCTCTTGAACATTGGTAGGGCTCTCTTTTTTATGTTTGTATGTTTGAAATAAAGATTAATTCATTCATTCATTCATTGAGGGTATTGGTTTAAGATAAGAAAATACTAAGCATTGTGAATATGAAGAATATACCCACTGCTCATTCACTCATATTTTGTGTCTCCTTAGATTTTCTTTATCCTGATTTGACAACCTTATCTTTCCATGGTTTATCCACAAAGTAAAATTATCTTTCTCATTCAACGTTATGTCATAATATAATAGAAAAAAAAAAAATGACCCAGCAAGTCCTAGCAACCGTATCACTACCCCCTCCTCCTCTCTCTATCCTTCCATCACTACCTCTATTGTTTTATCCCAAAGGACTTCAGCCTGTTTGTAATTTAAACAAGAAAGAGACGAGTGATCAAAGGAGAGGCAAAAAACAAATAACTCAAAACCCTGGGTTTTCTCACTTGTTTTTCTATCCGAGAAGGCAGAGAAAAGGTTCCTTTTTTAGGGGGTGGGGGGGTGGGGGGATGGGGGGGGGCACGTCTGAGGATAGCATCACACCTTTAAGGTGAGCCTATCAGCTCCATGGAACAGCCTTCCTAACAGACTGGCTCCCCTGGGGCTTCACATCTATAGTCTATGAGTCACACGCTTCCTGAGATATGACTGGTGCAGAAACTAGAAGCCACTGCCAGAAAGAGCCCAAGTACATTTGCAGAAGTATGCATGAGGCATGTAACATGCACAGTACATACATGGAGGAGGCACCTGAAAGAGATTTAAAGAGAGGTCGTGACCGAGCTAACAGAGGATTGCGGATATTTCTCAGTGCTCTCACATATATAGGACTACTCACAAACTGACATCCTTACAAGTATCATAAACATGAAGTGAGCACAGGGGGCAATAATGTCTTTGAATTGATTTTTTAAAGAGGAAATTATGATGAACAAACATAAACATGATCATTGTTCTCATTTAAAGAGCAAAATCTAGAATCTTATATTGGCAAAAGTAATTTCAAAAATGTAATGCAGACATATTCCAATAATACAATTAAGTTTAATACGAGGTAAATATGTCAGGTGGCTGCAGGGTATAGATAGGCATACAGTAATATAATATTCTGTGTGAAAACATCTCTGCCTATCAATTTGACAATTTCTTTTTTTTAATGCAGTCTTGCATCTATTTAAAATGTAGTATTTTGTTGAAAATCAGCGTGTGGTGGTTTTGTGAAGAGAATTAAGAAGTGACATGAAAATAAATTATGGGGAGCTATTAAAAGGATTCATTAGAAGAAGGGATACTTCGACCAGAGAGGGGGCATTTAAGCCTGATAAGTCGTACCCTGATCATAATTACAAGACTTCCATGTACATCATTTTTAGAATCTGATGATAGATTAGACATGACACTTGGACAACATATGCATGTCCTGTAATTTAAAATGTAGTTCAAACCGTATCTCCATTGATTCAGTAAAAAACATTTCACAGCTCAGCCGTGTACTCTCTCTTTTGGTGTCCACCAGGGCTCTGTCTTAGGTCCCATCCTCTTCATTGTCCATTTCCTCCCAATTGGTCGTATTTTTTTGAAAATAGATTATGTAGTTTTGTTGCTACGCGGATTACACTTTGCATATTTAATGTGCATGTGATCTTTTATTTGGTTTGTGTTGCACCACTTTAAAAAACCAAAAGAAATGATGCTTTTTCTCTCCCTCTCTCTAAGTGATTTCTGGCTTTCATAGCTTGGTAACACTATGCTTCCAGCCAAAATTTCAGGTGAAAGAATTAAATGCTGCTGATTTCATATTATAAAACTGCAACTATAATTTAAGCACATCTTGCAGTCATTGTAACAGGGAAATTATCCAAGATGAAATCCCACATTTGTGTTTTTCTCTCTCTCTCTCTCTGTGTTTCACTGTAGTGGAAATAGTTTAAAAGTCGACTGCTCCTGGGAGCTACTCTTTGGGGACGCTGCTTGTTGAAGTGTAGCATGTATTCATGTGGGGTTGCCACAGTTCATGCAAAAAGGGCTAAATTTCTATGGCTTTCTGCAGAAGAGGACAGCACGATGGTCCAATAGTGGAGAGGGGGAAAAAAAAGAAAAACACGAGAGGGGACTCATTGAGTAGCGCCTGGCACGTACGCAGTGGGACAGATGGCCGTAAGGGTCCATATGGGGTGGAGAGTGTGCCCAAGCAATCTATTGGCATTGTGTGTCAACATGAACACATACATGCACATGCATGTGTGAATCTACATGATTGAGGGTACCATATGTGCACCTATGGATTATGTATTTTGTGCAATTGAAAGCTGGGCACACAGAAAAATCGGTAATTTCCTGCATGCCTGATTAGAAAAGAAAGTGCTCTTCGGACAGTTCAGCGGCCCTCATAGTCCCACCACCGAGGGAGGAACCGACCCCCAGCAGGAGCGGCTTGTCTGCAGGAGAAGGGCCAGGAACACGACATTGCTAACGTCAATCGGTCAGCTGCACTACAAATAACACACGCGGTTCACCATCGCCGCACAGCAGCATACAGAAAAACACAAGAGCACGAACTCAAGAGGCGCGTGACCTGCAGGAACAGTCTTGGCAATGAGAAACCGAGGGTGGAAAAAAAAAGAAAAAAGGATTTTCCTCCCGATTGAAAAGCTGTGATGTATATAAATGGAGCGTAAATGGAACATCCCATCAATAATATAATTTAATATGAGCATTCCTTTGGTGTGTGGTTCCACATATTTTCCCTGTCTTCTTTCTGAACCTAATCTGGGGATCAGTGCCAGGCTGCGGTATTAGAAAGAGGAATGTGAACTTTATGGGAATTAGGTCTGGTACATGACAAATGGGCATGGACAGTCGGGGCTCCCAGATGCTCATGATCATGTCTGATGCAGTCATTTAGGATAAACAGAAGCTCAGGGACAAATGAGCTTAGCCCCGTTCCTGAAAGGAGCTTTGAAATGAGTGCATAATGAAATGTATAATTTATTTATTCTGAGATGCTGGAGGGCGCCATGAAATAAACATGAGGGAAGAGAGAGTAAAGGAGAACGAGAGTGAGACAGATTGAGATGGAGATGGAGAGAGAAGAGAGGGAAATGTGTGATACTGTTAAAGAGAAAGTGAAGACAAATGAAAGACAAACTGTGGGAATGGAGGGAAAAGAAAACACAAGCTTCATCGGAGGCAGCGACTTCATGTAAGGCGTCATTTGCTGCACGTTTCCGTAATGTGCATGCGTGCACTGTCGGCTGCATTGTTAGGTGGAGCTTTATATTTTGTAATTGAGTTACAGGGATAGAATCGGCTCTAAAAATGCAAATTTCAAAGCACAAGTCCAACTTCCAGAACATATGTTTTATGTAAATATACTACAAATCACCCTTAAACCAGATTTTAGGATAAATATTAACATAGCAGCAGTGCAAGTGTCACTTTAATGGCAAACCTCTGCACAAAGTAAGTCAAATGAGAACGCTTTGAAATTGAGAATTTACTTAAAATTTTCCACAATATTTAGTGAAACTGGGATAAACTAAGAAGATATTTTCCTTTTCAACATATGTCAAATTCAAACATTAGTTGCAATATGAGAGACATCCTCGTAGTGCGTTCTATTGGTTGATAATAACCTGTAAATATGTAGTAGTAATGTAAAGTAAAATTTCAGCCGATACTGGTAAATAATCACACACAGAAGTGATATTTTTAATAATAACTATTATGCGAATTCAATAAGATGGAGCTGGTATGACCTGTTTGATCACAGGTCCACATGCAGGATTGTCCCAGTGAATCCTGGGAAAAAGTTAGATTTTCTGATCATGATTAAAACATTTCTTCTTGAAGAAATATAAAAGAGCAGACGACAACAAAAAGAAAGCTAACTCTGTCATGGTTCACGTTTTGTACTTTGTGAGAGTCTGACTCTGTTATTTCGGGCTCCTTGGTTTCCCCTCTTTGTGTCTGATTGTTTCCTGCCCTGATGTGTTTCACCTGTGTGTGAAACACATCAGGGCGGGAAACAAAGCGTGTGTGATTGTCTTCGCCTGTTGGATTTGGTTTATATTGGGTGTTGGTCCATCTGTGTTTTTTTGTGTAGGCTGTGTTCCTGTGCCGCTGTGCTTTTGTGTTCTTCTTGTTAATGCTTCCATGATCTTGTCGATTTTGGATTTTCAGATGTTTACCTCTGCCTTTTTAAATAAAATGAGGCCCCTGGTCATCAATGGTCATCAGCATTTTGAGTCCTCTCCCAAGCCAACCTAACAAACTCCTTCAGTTGAACAACTGTGAAAAGAGACAGAAGAATAATTTTTTGAAGCGTGAGTCAATGACTGGTAAGCTTGCTTATTTACTGCCCCTGATGTTATTTTCTTTTTTAGCATAAGAAGGCCACGGATCTTGGCAGCTGATATCACTTTACACTCTTCAAAGCTGGCACATTGTAGACGTGTCTATACCGGCCCTTTGTGATGTGGTTTCCATACATAGATGCTGAAGGACACTTTGTTATACTGCATTTTTCACCAATCCAAAAAAAAAAAAAAACCCTGTTTAAAAACGCACTAAAAGCCAAAATTTTAATTTGTTTGAGTGCCATAATTGAAGTAAATCGGTTGTCAAGAACCCACAGCCTGCTGACCATCCACCAGATTCAGAAATTGTAATACAGTAATGATTAAATTGTATTAGACTTACATAATTATTCCCATTTTTCATGAGGGAAAGTGTAATAATTAACAGATTCTTTTTAGTTTCATAATACCCCACCGGAGAAACACCTGTGGCTATGTTCGCAGTGGTCAGTCAGCACCTCATGGTGGTATTAAGGGGACAGAATAATGATTACATCAGTGATGAATTGGGGGTGGGGGAGTTGGTGGCCTTTCTAAGTAGAATTTTCGTTTGGATTTTCTCCAGGCATTTGAGATTAATTGGTGGCTCTATATTGACTTTAGCTATGAATGTGATTGATTGTTTCTCTCTGTGTGATTGCCGTGTGATAGACTTGTTCAGGATATAACCTGATATCAGGCTAAAATTGTTTCCTGAACAGGATAAAGTCGATTAATTTTTGGTGACAAGTGTCTTCTCTAACCTAATCTACATACATGTTTTCTATCAAGCTGCACTCGGATTGTTTGTATCCAGCAGTTTGTAGAAGTGCACCTGATTCTCTGTCGGACCAGCATGCGTTTAACTGCTTTAAGAGCTCCCACATTGAGAACAAGACAGCTCTGGTTTGCCCCAACAGATCCTGATTTATTTGAACTGACTAGCACTTATGCTATCCTGCCGTTGCGCCCTGTTTCGGTTGTTCTCCGCTGCACAGCACGTCACTTACGATGTGGTGCATCAGGCTTTAGATATTTGCAGACTGCCCGTTTCTGCAGTGGAGGCTGGGACGCAGCTGAACAAGCATCGGCCATCTTTTTTCTTTTTTTTTATCCAAGCTCTCGGTGCAGTACATGGGTGCATACTTAATTCTAATTAAAAGTGCTTTGTTTGTAAATTCTGCCTGAGCATGACGGTCAGTGCATATAAAAGCTAAATCCGAGGTCACAAAGATTGTCAATATTTAGCACAGGCCGCTCCCACTTGTGCCAAAGTACATATCTTGGAGGGATGTGGTGTGCCATCAGAAAACGTGGGAGGAAGGGATATCTGCCAGCTATTTCCATTTCAACTGCATTAATTGCAGTCTCTTTTTATTGATAGGTGACACTGTTAATATGTTGGAGTTGGGGTTGACAAATAAGCAGTGTAGTTGGGGGGGGGGGGGGGGAGGAGATATGTGTGGGAGGAACGCCACAAAGCAGCTAACAAATAATCAGGCGGCAGGAACATGAAAAACATAGAGAGAAATCAATTTGCAATTCAGTTTTTCTAATCAACAACACTGATATATACCCTGTAGTAATTTACTAAAGATCGGGTCATAATTGGAGCCGATGTGTTCCAAGTAATGTTCACCAATAATAATAAGAGTTATGATGATAATGAAAATGAAACAACAATTAGTAGAAAACTCATTAACGCAAATAAAGCCCTGGTTGGTGATTGTCTGCTGGGTCTCTGCAGGTGGTGGATTCACACAGAACGCACGTTAAGTGTTTGGCTGAGATCTGGTAACGGCTGCTTCATCGCCTTTGTGTACGCTCGGTGCACCTCCAGTAAACACACAAACACTTTAATATGTTAGACCGCTGAGGGGCTCCGAGGAAAATGCAAATGTTGCAAGAGGACAAAGGGATAGTGCAGCCGCAACAGCTGTGGTAACCGCGTGCCTTCATTAAAACATGGACGTATAAGTCATGTGGACTTCAGAGGCGGGAGGGTGTGTTTCATTTCTGCACTCGTATGTATGAGAATTATTTGTCACGCCGCTGGTCCAACACGGCGCGGCCAGAAAAGGACACGGCTGCTATTGTTTGACATCGATACGAAGCCGGCAGTGTAATTGTTGGCGTGTCGTGTACCGATCATGAGCATGAGGTGTCTGTAATTATCCCGTGAGCTGACAGTCTTATTGATTCTGAGTCATGCGTAGTTGTATAGGAGTTAAACACATGTGCATCGTTTTCGCTGAAGCTCAACACTCCTTGTTTTGTGGAGAGACTCTGTGGCACCACACTAATTATTCCCACTTCATACTACAGCTACAGCTCATCCATGTGTCCCCTCAGCTGGCAGCAGCCTTCATCAGGTTCCAATCAGGCTCATTTTCTATGCCTCATTTTCCTTATTGTTCCCTATTTTTATTGTGGGTGGTACTTCATCTTCATGTTGTCGCTGAGCAGAAATATTCAAAATTCATATGTCTTGGTGACTGCGCTGTCTGGCACCCCAGGCAACAATCAACGGAGCTGCTTCCACTCGATGCTTTGATTTCTAAAACCCAACATCATGCTTCAATCTCTTCCAGCTGTAAGACGTCCTTTTCATCCCTCCATCCTTTTCTTCTGATTTTGTTTTGCATTTATAGAACTGGACACAAACTTGATACTGTGTGCAAATATATTTGTATGTGAGCAGTGAGGATTCCATTACACAGATATGCAAAATAACACACAAGCCACGTGTTTGCCTTCATTAATATGTGACATCAGAAATGTCTCTGCGAGTATATTAATTTACAGCAGGTAATTTGATTTACAATTCATATTGTCTGTGCTGGGTTTGTTTTGGTTTTTTTATTAATTGCATATGCAATTCATGTGTTTGAATCAAATCAGCCTTTGGCCCAGATGTTATTGTCGTGAAAATAATTTCCTCTACTGGCCCCTGGCAACTTTTGTTTGTTGAGTTTTACTACAACTTATTTTTAGGTGTTCTTTCTTTGGTCTTGCATTCAAATATTTTCTGTTGTTCTGGTTTTTCCCTCAGCTTTGATTTTGCGGCGATTCATCACCCAGATTGCATTCCTTTTTTTTTTTTTTGTTCGACAAATCCAGATTTATTTGCTTTAAATCTCTTTAATCTTATTGAGTCTCGGCTGTTTTTCCAATCACTGTCATACAGTAGTGTACACAAAACCCTCATTAGAATACTCTTGTTTGTGCACGATGTCGCTCATGCTGCTAATCCTAGTTTATCAACCACTAAAAATGTCACACATAAGCATGTATTTCAGCATGTTTTATAAGGGGCCTGAGTAAACCACGCTCCTAATGTCTTAAATTATACATGGACTTCACTTCTTCAGTTTATTCTCACTGCATCTTCAGTCTCTAAAAGCTGTACACTGTTAGTGACATACATGAATGCAACCGGACATCAATGGCAGCAGCTGCCATGTCAAGCTCATGACCTCAGTTGAGATAAAATTAGCTTTCACTGTGTCGCCCAACTATAATTGAACACTTCTATTTCAACACCCACAACCTCCAACCTTGGGATTGGTAGAACATCCGCTCTACCAACATGTTACAAAATGTTCTATATCAAATATACAATTTCAAAAATAATTGTTGCACAATAGCTTCAAGCATATAGAGAAGCCCTGTTCAGATGTATTATTCAATCATCAGAAAATAAACTTCTCCGCAACGCAATTCAAGTTTTCTATCAATAAACATCAAACGTAATTTCTAATAGGGTTGAACGTAGGCTGAACAAGTTGCGTATGCTTTGTGATTCTCACTGGCAGTTCTATGTCAATTGATGTCTTGTTTGAATGTCACAAGGTACATATGCAAGAACCAAAGATTTCAGTGCATATGAAAATAAAATGTAAAACTCTGTATTGGAAAATTTGTGTCTGTTCTGTATGCGGGTCTATGAGACATGCAGCTGTGTGGAGTGATAGATCACATATACAGAGAGCATTGCTAATTGCACCACCAAAAGTAAACAGAAAACTTAAATGTGGTGCAATTTAAACTAAATTAATTAAAATTGTTGATTTTGAAATGTAACTTAAATCCCATTGTCATTTGACAGGTGAGGTACTAATGCTGAGTCCATATATCCGCTTTATTCAAAAACTGTGGCAGGATCTTTGATCCGATCCCAGCTGACTACCTGGACAGGTCGCCAGTCCATTACAAAACAAATGAAATAAAATCTATGTAAATAATGATGCTGATACAGTTGGAGGTTTTAGATCCTGCCTGCCTGGTTTGACTTTACATACAGCAAATAAAGAGATGAATCACCGCTTGCATTCACCTCTTTGGAAAATTTGGTTCAACCTAATCAGTTAAAAAGTTCTCTGGGTAATTGTATGAAATCAGAACACCATGAGTTGACCCATGCATGCACAGGGAGAACATGCTAAAAGGCCTAAGGCCTGGGGTTGAATTGGGATCTTCTTGCTGTGAGAGTGAGTCACTACGTCAACGAGGAGGACGTGCAAACTACACTGGAAAGCCTTCTAATCTTACAATCGGCAGGAATCATGACATTATCAGAAGCAAATTCCAAGTGGAAAAGAGAGAACCCTGAGCTGAACAGTGCACCTCCACAAAGTGAAGCAGCTGATTATCATTCATGAACAAAATTGAAAGTTGGGCATCATCTCTCCCTCCCTGACCTCTGGTATTTTTTACTTTGTGTACATCATGTTTTTGCAGACTGAATTCTGGGAAAGAAAATGTGTGTTGTTGTCTTTTCTTAGGCCATCCTTGTCAATAGGAATCTATTCTGAATCATCCAAAGGTTTGTGCAGTGGATAACACAACATGGTGAGGTTGTGTGCCAGATGAACACTGTGCTCCACATAGCAGTGCCTTCAGGTAATGCGTTTCCTATGTTCACGCAGTGCAGGATTCTGTGAGGTGGTATTTTCAGATCTGCTCTGAATTGCCCTAAAGATATGTTCTCGGCTCACAAAATAATCTTTTAGTGGGGCTGCTTTAAAATCTGTGCACCGCATCTCTTTATAGCCATATGATTTACGACTGAACCGCCAACAAAACAAAGCTGTGAAAAAGTCTTTGCTGATAAATACATCAGAGCAAATAACTGAAATCCTCGCTGCATCTGCTCGGCGGGTTAATGGGATGGGAAAGCTATGTTTTCACTTCTAACTCAATGCCATTGTCTGTTTCTCTTGTGTCCAATACATGTGTTGTACAAAGAGATATGAAAGCCACACATCACTTTATATTCTGGATCAGTGCGGGAAACAGCTGCCAGGTGTATTGAATTCTTTATATCAAAGTACTTTTAAAAACACGTGTTGCGTGAGATGCAGTCCAAACAAGCCCACAGGGTCTCGGGCTTTCTTTAGAAGGGTGATAATGTGATCCATTTGTTGTGGAGGGTTATTTATTGGCAGATCATCCAAACTGCATGTTACCCAATCCGATGTCGACAAAGATCAAAGTCATGAAACGCGGCATTAATGCCTCGTTTTGTTGTGACAACAAACTGTGTGCACACTGAAACCTTAAAATGAAAGTTCCTCTGCTCTTGTGAAAGCAAGAAAAATAGAGTAGGCAAAATGATTGTGGGAAGGAAGGCAGAGTGAGCGGCGAGATCACACAACCTTTTTCCAAACATGGCACTGGAGTTTGTTGCCAGCTTGGCAGTTCTGAGAGCACTTAGTGAAAGCATGTTTCCAGCTCTCTGCAAGAATCCTCTTCTCCCCTTGGTGTATCTCTCATGCCCCCCCCCCACCCCCAACCACAAGGTGCTGCCCAACTCAAGGGTGCCAAAGATTTAGAAGAGAAACCTAGCGTTTTATTTTCTGTATCCAAAAGTCATTTAGAAAAAAAATTAGCCCTCCATCTCTGGAGTCATGTGTGGAACCTCATTAGCTTGTTACTATGCCAACGGTAGCAAAAAAAAAAAGAAATCAGAAATTTGTAATTGTATAAAGGGACATTAAGAAAATGTATATTTTCTTTAAATCTATCAATAATCATTTTGATGCTGCAGATATATTGACCAATATTAAGATTATTAAGATACCGTGTCAGATCAGTCTGTAATACCACTTTGTATCACAAGGTGGTGTTGTGAGTCCCTTTGCCATTAACCCTGCAGTCATTTGAAGAAAAAAGAAATTGCGGCAATAGTTTGACACCAGTACAAAAACAAAATTCATGAATGACTGAATGCTAAAACTGAAGCATATTAAACAAGTACTTAAGAAGTGACTCACTACTGCCACCCAGTGTAAAACAAGTGGCATTCCTTAAATTCTGCTTGGCTATTTTACACTTTAGATTACATTGTTTAGCAATTATTTCTGTTTCTTGACCTTCTTAGTTTTTTGTTTTTATTCCCTTCATTTAGGTAATACTTCCTTAACTATGTCATTCACAAAAATCACATTAAGTCACCAATTTAACACTACACTGGTTACGACACATGATATGTATTTACAAAGTATCTGCTCTTTCGGGAAGCTTGAGAGGAATTGGGGCTCAGAATTAAACAACTTCATTAAGAAGCACGGGAAGCTTGTGACAATGAGAAACGCCAGCATGAAGAGAACAGCAGGGAAAGTGGTTTTACAGGAGCTCGCTCCTCCTGGCAGGGATGTTAGCTGACAGCGGAAGGACCTTGGCGCTCTGCTTTGAAGAGTCGCCCCCACACAAAACATCACCACCAGCATAGGAGCTGTGTTTGAACGTGGTTTGACTCCTAGATGGAACGTTCTGTCGCTTTAACTGCATTTTGTTGTTTGTTTTTGCTACTTTGATTTACATATTTGTTTGTATCTGGGCTATCGGAGTTTGTGGTTATCTGAAGTGTTACTCAATTATATTGCTTTTGAATGCATATTTGTTTAATAAAGATCAGATTTAACTTTGAGTGTGGGACAGACTTGCTGTGGGGACTTCTGTAAAAATGATTAGACAGTTACTAGAATTCAAGTGGGATTATGAAAAGATCAGTAAAAGTGAATGTTTTCAAAAGCTGGAGATAAATTGACATAAGTAATCTTATTAAATGCCATAATGATTAAAACTGTGTCATCTGAACACTTCTTTCTGATTAGATTCCTATAGGCTCCATCCTGGGCCCACTTGTGTTTTACGTCCACAATCTCTGTGCTACCATAGGCAGATGACACCCAGATTTTCATCACTCTCTAAGCAGGAGACTATGGTCCAATAGGAAAACTGAGTGGATTGGGCAGGTCAAACTCTCCATGTTCCAAAGTTTCTTTAGGTTAACAAATAAAACTGAAGTTGTGGATTTTGGAGCTAAAGAGCTGAAATTAACTGTTTGTGCTCTTTTTCAGTCTCTGAGGTTAAGAAGGAGTGATAAAGCCAGGAATCTTGCCTGAACAGCCATATTAAAATATTCACAAAGACAGTGTCCAGAGTGTGTTGTTCAGTTTTGGAATGAAGGTCGGCCGTCGTCCATCTTCAGTTTGAGGACATTTATTGCAAAGTTACAGAATCACATGAAATGATTTCTCTGCAGAGGACTCTGGCTCCATGCTGCAAGCGGCTCAGGAGAGACAGACTAACCCCACTGTGTATCTTATAGAGTTTTTATCCTCTCAGAGGCTGTTTCCCTCTCACACTCCGTAAAAGGTCTCTTCATCAGAAGTATTGTCTTTACTTGGCTGAGGCCAGCAGATAAGCGGAGGCCGCCCACCTTGTTCCTCCCTTCGCAGGCAAACCTTGCCTGAGATGTGCGTATGGGCGGATGTATGGTTATCAGTGTTTTGCAGAGCAGGCAGTCCTTAGGTGGCTCTTTCTTCATGCATTCCAATATCTAGAACTCTGGATCTCATATGACCACACTGAGATGTTACATAAATGAATATATCAAAATATAGTTACAATTACTTATTATCATCACATTGTAGGATATAGTGAGGGTTAAAGGGGTGATGAGATTTAGAGAAGTTAATCTATACATTTGTCTTCAGTGGACTTGACTACTGGACCACTGAATTTACTGGTCCTCTGTTATGTTACAAGCCTTCCAGCCTGTCGGGTCGTATGGATCAAGTCTGTTTTCTGTTCCCAGAGTCAAAACCAAACGGGCAGGTGCTGCTTTTAGTTCTGATGCACCAAATATTTGGAGCAAACGCTGTGAAAACTGCAGGATGGCTTCAACTTTCAGTTGATTTAAAACCAGGCTGAAGGCTTTTTAGTTTGCTGCTGCCTTTGAGTCAAAACACAATTTATTTTATTATGTACTGTGTCTTTAACTCTTGTACTTCCCAGTACAAGATAAATTCAGATTCTTAATGTTTTGTTTTTTTTTCAGATTCTTAGATTCCAGTGTATTATTTTAATCTTTCCTTTTTATTCCCTATTCTCATTGCCAACTTTACATGTTTGTTCATGTTTGTACATGTAAAGCTCTGCTATACAAATGAAGCTGACTTGCTTTGCTTGGTCTATATTGGCTATATTGGATTGAAATTATGACCGCATTGGGAGAGAATTACGTGACCCCGTTTTAGATCCAGCGTCCATGATCATGGACATATTGCTTTTAATAAGCAACATGTGTTGACACTTCACACATAGGAAACAATCTTAAATCATTATTTTAAGAAACCACAACTGGGAGATGCAGGCAACAACTCTGTGAATCAGTCGATGATACGATTAGAAGGTAATATATTTATGGACAAAGAAAGAAATACAGAAAAATTATTAGTTTAGAAAACAAATCCATGTTCTCTACTGTCTGGTTGTCCGGTAAAGAGACGTGTGATCATGTGCACATGGCACCAACGGCCATGTCGCTGCAAAAAAACATCCGAGGATCGATCCACTGGTGGAATCTGATGATTTAATTAGTGTATTAGTGATTGTCTCAATAAAATTTGTCTCGGTAAAATATGCTATGTTTGAAAAGTATCTTTTTTATTTTGGATTATGTGGTGGGTTGCGTGAGTGTGAGATATGGAAAAGCATTTTTTTTTTATACATAAGATAAGATCAGATGAGATAAGATAGACTTCATAAAGAGGGGGTTTTAGTGTCACAACAGTGATAGATAATAATAAGGAAAAATAATGAGATGTAAACAATGAATGAGAGCAGTGAGTTTGAACCATAAGTGGATCAGGCCTACTGACTTTGCCTTGTAAATGCCATCCTCTGATAAAAGAATAAAATAAAATAAATCAATTCTAACACAGCTGAAAGAAGCAGTTGCTTTTAAAGTTTTCCTTCTCGCCAATAGCTTTCTGAAAAATGCTGTGAACTTAGAATCATTATGAATGAATTATTCTGTGCATCGTGTCTAGAAAAAGGAAACCTAGACAAAAATCTATACACTTGTAGGAAAACCTCTTCAAACGGCAGGTAAAATGTGGACCTGCAGGTGGCTTTCAAATAAAGGAAAAAAAAAAAGGTCCACATCACAGTGAAAGGTGATTTGACAAATGGAAGGAAATGATAGCGATGCACTTCGACTATTTCCATTCAGCCTGTATGAAGCACCGTGGAAATACTCATTGCGTATATCCAGCACACTGAGGAAAACCCAATTTGAGGCAAGACATTACTATGCAAATCTACAAATCTCATACAACCACAGCAAAAGACGACACTGTGCAGTTGATACTAAGTGATAATTTCACTGTATCCTGCACAAAACGAAAGTGTTTCGGTGGCGGGTGTGGGACGGCTCCCCTCCGCCTCAGGTTTGTCTGTGTGATGCACAGATAAGTCTCGTTCTGTGATCAGAAGACTTTGGTGGAGAAAGCTCAAGAGAGGTTCTAACCGAGATACACCTCCTAGATTGTATAATGAATCAAACATTGCAACACGATCCATGCCCACCGTAAAGGGCCGACATGCATTCTTTACGAATGCAAATTTTGTGCGTTTCAAGCGCTGTCGTGCATCATTTGGCTGCGGTTGTTTATTAATACATCTTGAAGAGGATCCTTTATTGAGCTTTCGAGAGTTCTTTAAAGGATTAACATATCCTCAAGGAGCGCCTGGGGAACAGTTAGAGGGTCAAAGGTCTTGCTCAGTGACCCACAGTAGTAACCTGTCAGTGGTGAGAGTCGAGCCTGAAAAGCTCCAAATGCTTGCTTCTCTATTTTCTCGGCCACCATTGGTTCATAGAATTTGCACATGAATTAAAATGGTGGATGTATAATGCATGGCATAGATTTTTTTCTTTTCTCTATGCAAATTGACAGAAGCTCTACAACCACACAGTTTTGCTCTTTGTCTCAATAACCACAGCTCCAAATGCATTCTATTCAATTGATCATCAATTTTTATATTTGTAAAACTTTGCCACCGCTAATTAGGTTTCAAATGTAAAGTCAATGCACCCAGTGGAGTTATGGAGGCTGTACGACTCGCAAGAGCTTATAGTGATGTGACACTGTAAACTATCGCCATGTATTTAATTGCTAGAAGCAAATGATCCATGCAAATTATACACTGGAAGAGAAATAATTACATTGATAGTAAACATCTCCAACCTTTTTAGATTCGTTCATGATGTCGATGGAAAGTGTCATTTAAGGTGTTAGAGTACGTTCCTACGTTTTCTCACACGCTCGCTCATACAAAGTGGTTATGTTGAATCTAATCTCCAGGGTTGACAGCGCTGATGCCGCCTCATCGCCTCCCTATGCTTTCTCTGCCTTGTGCACACGCTGCACTTAGAGTGAATATCCTCACCAGTAGACATAATCAGTGGCAATTAGTTTTGCTTTAAAATGACATTACCAAGGCAGTTTGGCATGGCAAACCAGCAATGTTTGAGCATGTTTTTGTTACAATACAAGTTGTTCATTTCACTTATTGAAGTATTAGTTAATAAAGGAAAATACATATACAAGAGTCATCATTAACGTATGTGAAAGGAAGGTCCACTCAGTGTATTCAGTGGTTAAAATTGTATTCTCTGAGGGAACCGGTTGTGATAATCTAATGCAGTTCACTCTCCTCCCATCCATCTCGAACACGCTTCCAGTAAAACCTTTCCTGGCTTGCTCACATCTGTATTTCACACCCTTCCTCTTGTCTCCCATCTCTGCATTTGACCTATCTCCCACGGCGCTTCCCATCTCGTGCACAGACGCTAATTAAAAATATAGTTTACATATTATGAAATGTCACTCTGACTTATGAACACGTCTATTTTCTGTCCCCTCCTCTAATTGCCTTCAACCTGCCTGGGAGTTTGTCCATATCCCCACTCCTCCTTCTCCGTGCCCTTGTATCTGGTATCTGTTTGATGGAGAGAGTGGCACCGTCTTCTTGTGGAGAGGGTGCGTCTCTTTGGAGAGAACAATGGGAACTGGGATCATTCCAGCGGTACTTAATTTATCATGGCCTGACTTGTGCTCCCGTGGAACAGCTCCCCGCTGGTTTTCCTGGTCCCTAACAGTCATTTCAGACCTCAGCATCTGCACAATACGCACGCTAATATGTCGATCCACACAAACAGCAAATGGCAGTTTCATGAGCTACACCTGATAAAACACAGACAGTTCTCTCTTTTTGAAATAGCTGTGATGAGCTGTGCGGCGTGACTCCTATGCCAGTGTGGGAAGAGGGAGGAAAAAGGGCAGAGACCAAGAAGGAGCGTGTTTGTGTGGTGAGGAGATGTGAGCAATGTTGCAGGAATCCATTCTTAGAGTCTCCCACATTAAATATTCCATCAGAAGCTGCTCCAGATGCCTATACTGCTGGGAACAACTAACATCGACAACACAGTGTAGGGCTTTACAGACCTACTATAGAGTTCCCTGAGGATATCTAAAGGGCCATACGGTAAATTAGACCTATAACTTGCAATAGAACAGGATGAATGGAGGTAATGTCATTGAGAGTCCATTATTTCTTTTGCTTGACAAAAAGTGGTTGTTGTTTTTAAATGCTATTGTGTAGCTTATTTTTCAGTTCCTTCATGATTTTTTCAATCATCTCTATTGTGAGCTGCAGTAGCTTGTTCCATTACAATTTGTCCCCCTTTTGGTTGTAAAAAGCTGAAGGAGAAGGGCAATTACTCCACAGCTGCTTTTTTTTTTTTTTGTCCTGCAGTATCACTGAAGGGACTCGCAGGATTCGTTCGTCTGCTCGGGGACAGCAGTGTCATATCTGTTAGCACATCTCACTGTATGAGATAAGTGGCATCTCGACGAGTTCCAGCTACACTTTAGCCTTTTATCCACGCTCCTTAAGCAAAGTTTATCACTCACGACCAACCCCGAGCGCCTCCTTAATTTATCCCATCTCTCCCTTGTTATCGCGCTCCTTCGTCTGTACTTCCCCCCTCCGAGCCGATGCGCTCCTCTCTGTCACCTGGAGCTTGTTAGCCTTGATCCTTGCAATTTTCTGACAAAGCGATATTAAATTACGCAGGTTTTCAGCAGTGCCACGCTTCTTGTGCTGGTTTGAGAAAATTTGTGAAAAGATGGCTGACAGCTCATCTTTGAAAAGGAGGACGTATTTTGTTTACCTTTAATGCACCTGCAGCACTAAGACTTGGCCCTGCCTCCAAGCAATGAGAAGAAGGAATCTGGGTCAGCGTTGGCCTCTGTGGTACTGCTGCGATTTTCCAGGAGAGATTTCACCAACTTCTTCTCTGCTACTGGAGGAATGAAAATGGGGACAACTCCAAGGAGATAATGAGCCTGTGTGTGTGTTTGCGTGTTTGCATATTGTGTGTACTGGTGTAGGGACCAAAATCAGTTCACACAATCACATCTTGGTATTTTTTTTTTTTTTTTTTTTTGGAGACTTGTTCTCATTGTGGAAATAAAATTCAAAAATGTAAATAATTGTATGTTGTGGTGTAGACATATTTTCAGGTTATACGGATATTGTGTGAGGACATGCATTTGTTACTGTTGTTGGAACAGAAAGCTGTTAACACAATCATACTGTGGGGATTTGTCATCCTTGCTGGGTGAAACCACAGCACAGAATGATATTTATGTGAGCAGTGACAGATCTAGAGTTTCAGATTTAGTGTTACTGGATCTTAGTGCTCCATTCAACACAGTTGACCACAACATACTGCAGGACAGACTTGAAAAATGTTTGGGAGTGGTTTAAACCTTACATGTAAGGTAGGGACCATTCCGTGGCAATAGGTAATAGGGATGAGAGATACATGAGAGAGTATATCTAGGCAATACGGGCATGCATGAACGAGGCCAGACTCTCAATCCTCACTTTATCCATAAAAAGGGACTTTGCCATTGATAAGAACAAAGCGGCTGAAAAGTTTGTGTGGATGAAGGCGAGCAAGGCGGTACTATAAAACATCTGGCCACATTATTGTATATAGATCAGAAATACGTTTAAGATTTCCTTGTTCACACTGAAGTTTTTTTTTTTTTTTTTTTAATTGGACATTTTGTACTCTGTACACTTTAGGTAGACTACAATGGATTTTTTATTTTTTTGCTGGATTGGATATATTTTTTCTAGCATTTTTCTGGATCACTTTCAATGTGCTGGATGAAAACATCATTAAGTTATTCCATATTCAATATTTGTGATGACATAGGCTAAGCTTGTCATAGATGCTGGCTGTCTGGCCTTTTTCACAAATACTGTTGTTTTCATTAACGGCAGGGGGCCACGCATGTTGCTTGTACACTTGTGTGTTGTCCTGTCTAGGTTGATCATGTGTGACTTGATTATGCAAGCTATAGGACTGTGCGACATCCATCATCTTCTATCCTTTGTTTCCCACCTAGTGGTTTAGTCTGCTTAACTTTTTACCCTTCATCTGATCCAGCTTCGAGCAAATTAGAAAGTCCATGGCGCTGACGATGGTTCTGAAAAAGCAGATTGGCAGTTGTGGCGCTAGATTATTAGCAGGTCGCTGCTTATGGTGCGTTCACACTATGTTCACGGCAGCCCCGTTTCAGGCCACCGTGAACAAAACGGGATGGGCGTGAGAAAACACAGACGCAAACGTAACAGGTCGTGATTGCCGTTGGCGCCGTGCCAGACTTTTAAATTGTCAAAAAATTTGCCACGGTGGCCACGGTGCAGATGAGAAACTTAGTAGCCCGTAGCAAAACGGGATGATAGATAATAGAACTTGGAGGCGGTCCGTAGCGCGTTCCATCGTGGTTATTTCATGGTTGCTTTGCGTTTTATCACGTCGCGCCGCGCTTCATCGTGCTTCATCACGGTTCTCACGGCGCCGTTTCATCACGCTCAATCGCGGTTTGCCACGGCACGCACGGTCTGGGAGGAAGCCGACTCCGAGCCCGGAGGGGAGTTTAGTTCGAGTCTAAGCAATTAGCGACTGAACACCTTCTACAAGCTCTGCCGTCGAAAAACAAATCCAGAGGTATGTCTGCACCCAGCAAAAGTCTCAGGATACAATGATTGCCTTCACTTTTGGTGGCTCTTTGAGGCATAAACCTGCTTTCAAAATGGCCCCGGCGTCCACATTTCATCCGTAGAAAGCCTTGACAGAACGTGAAAAACGTGCCACGCCTTCCTCAGAATTCCCCAAAATCCCATGACGCAATACGATTCGGGCAAACGGGGCCGCCATGGCTGCCGGGAACATGGTGTAAACGTAACCCTTAATTATAAATCCATGGAACCGTCCATGGTCCTGAAATAGCACAACTAGTGCTGCAAAATTCATTGTGAACGACACTCTTTCTGTTTAGGAGTTCTCTCTCTGTTTCTCGTCATTAACCCTACTAATCAGTTGTGTCATTACAAGCTGTCACTGTGCAGTGTCTAATGTTGGATTTAATTTCTTTTACACAATTTCTGGCTGTTTACAAAGCAAATTGACAGATTTAAACATTAGTAAACATTATTTCATATGTTAAATTTACTTGTCAAATAATTTTTTTTTAAAGTGTAGTTGGCTTGTGATTTTCTAAACAGATCTTTATTTGATTCCTGAGGTTTTAAAAATATTTTTTTACAATCATTGAATGTCAAAAAAAAAAGAGGATTTCAGGCACACAGTAAAAGTAGTTTGAGTAACCTCTGAGAAGTCTATCTCAATTTCTGTCTTATAACAGTGCGATATGATTTTCTTACATAACTCAATTTTCTTTCCATAAAGAGAAGGCACACTTTCACTATATTAGATCAGAACGCTCTTTGAGTAAACTTTTAGTATTTTTAAGCATCTAGAGGCCGGGCTAAGTGTCCTCTTTTGTTGAGAGATAAAAGTACAGTCACCCTATAGTAAGTGTAAGTAACTGCATATATGTATTCTATGTGTGAGTGTAGTTAAAAACTGAAAGCTGTTTACACACTGATAGTATAGAGACTTGTTATATTTACAGGGACAAAAAGCATGTCACTATACAATACATGTTACACTAAGTTTAGGTTAAGGTTTAGATTAAGGGTTAAGGTTCACAGTTTAGGCTCCAATAGTGTCTAAAATATATAAATGCAAGTCATTGCAAGGCTCTTGGAACGTTTGAAAACATTCTGTACGTCTGTTTTCCTGCAGTTGTTGTGGAGGAAATCTCTTTAAAAACAATCGCTATCTGGATCTGTTGTCACTGAGGAGATAAAGATTGAGATCCATGTAGATATTGATCAACATATGAGGTAAGGACATGTTTTAGGGTAAGACTAAGGTGAGGGCCAGGCAATTCGAAGTCGATGCTGGTAAAGTGGAAGTATTGCTTTACAACCACGCCATCCAGTTGTTTGGCCTCATGTCTGCAGAAACTGAATGTAAGTCAGTGCAATGTCCCTGAATTGCATGGAAACGTTTGCATGTGTTTTTCAATATTAACAAAAAAGAAGTGATGCCAATGACTGGACAGAAAATCAACCTCTCGCACGTCATGAGACTGTTCTTGCGAGTTCAGTTTTAGAAGTTGAGCGAAGCGACAACAGCGGCACAATGCATGATGTGTGCAAACATCACAGGGGAAAGGCACGCAGCAGCAACAACAACAGCTGCTGTTGCAACGCCAATGACAATCACTGGAAATGTCACAGCTATCCGCCATGTAATCTTTGTGTATCTCATTTGTAGCCTGCCAGTTCCAGCCTCGGCTGGAGTGAGCTATCTGTTCAAGGTGTGTGCACAGAATCAAGTTAGCGTTTGGGAGCCTGAGCCCCTCTCATTTGGATTCTGTCAGACTGCTACCGAGGTATACAGAGAGGCCCTGATCCATTAGAGCAACACAGCCAAGAGCTGACGACCATAATTACACACTAATTTAGCCTCCCATCCAGAATGGGGAAGGCGGAGGGATGAGTGGATTGAAACAATGAGCAGAATGGGAGATTATAGAGAGTCATGGGCAGAGGGAGAAGAAATACTTGGGGAGTTTAGGTAAACAGCGAGGAAATGAAAAGCGGATGAATTTGAGCATACTGTATCACACAGAGACGTACAGAAAGCACTTTGACAAATATGCTTTTTCGCTTGCGTGGTGAGAGTTTAGGTGAGAAGACTGATATCGCTCTCAAATTGGCACATTTTGGAAACAAGGAGGAAATAGCTTGCGTGGCTCTTTCCCAAGATAATGACGTGTGCCAAAAAGCATAGAAATGACAAGTTGTGATTCTGCAGGATGTAAACTTGTTGGTTTTACACTTCTGTTTTTTTTGGGGGGGTTGGGGGGGGGGGTTGCACAGAATAAATCGAGACGCGGTTTAATTTGTGAGCATTTAATACATTTTAGCAGAACTGAGCTTTGTTTTTCTCTATTTCCAAGTTGAGCTACAGATTGTCACTTCACATTTAGTTTCGGTGTGAAGCACATTTAATGATGTATTTCTGAACAGATATGACATAACTGACTGAATCATGTTCAAACAAAAGCTGTGATCAATGTATAATTTGGATTTCTTTAGCGTTTTTTTCAACGGCTTCTATAATTCGTTGGGGCTTACATTAACTTAAATGCTCATGAGAACCATGTGCTGGTATAGTCATCCCTCTTGCTTCACAGTGAGACGATCCCTGGTTTGACACCAGACTTTTACCAAACAGAAGTAGCGCGGTTCGCACTCTGGCTGAAGGGGCTGGATTCTGGGCTTTTCTGTGTGCACTTCATGCACTCTCCATGTGTGCACGTGCATTCAGTCATTCAATCTCCCCATCCTGTCGTGGGACATATTTCGCCAATCAACCCTGTCCTGAGCTTTGGCTTGCGTTTCGCCCCATGATAGATCCATCTTCCAGCTCTTTCATCACATTCCTTCGCCAGTTGGTTTTTGGCCCTGCCTCTTCTCCTCCTTCCAGTTGGAGTCCATCTACACTCGCTCACACAGAGGAGCTCCAAGTAGTAGCTCTGCATTTCCTTGATGAGCCGAGCTGTTTTATTTATTTGTTTATTTCAATATGTAGTTTATTAGTTTTCAAGTAAGAGAAAACAAAAACAACAACCAAACTATAGACAAACAGGGAGCAACTTTCATACATAAATAGTCCTTAAAGTAAAGAAATATGATCAGGCCATATGGTTGTCGTGTCATTTTCCATTCTTTGATTGAGGTTGGCTGTAAGCTGCTTCATTCTATAGATTTCTGTCACAATGGCTGTCCATGAGTCGTGATAATAACCATTTACTAATGGTCTTTTTACTGTTTCATTGTGTTCATAAGGTATTTGTCCCCTTTCAACCAGTCTTCAAATATCCAAGGTTTTAAAGTCCACAGATATGTCCTTTCCAAAAATGTGTTGTAGAACCTTTTGTATCTGTTTTCAGACGTTTTTAATGATAGAACAGTCCCAGAAAATGTGATAATGGTTTCCACATCGATGTCCACACTTTCTCGAACACGTAGGGATGTCTGTAAGAGTTAGTTTTTTTTACCATCCAAATTCTCGCCTGCTCAATGAGCTGGTATTGGTACTGCCATACAGTTGTTCTTTTTTCAAATTTTTTTTTATCCCAGATTCTTTTTCCTATATTGTAGAATGCATTTTAAGAACCAGTAAGCAATTGTACATACGTGTTATACGTAGCTCCTTGAACTGTTTTAGAGGTTTTGAACATCTTGCAGACATTCCCAGAAAACTCAGATTCAAACTCCAGACATCCAGAGTGAGGCTTTGAACTGGATTTGTCACGCTGCCACTGGCTTGGCTTGAATTTCCCAATGGGCCAAGGCTTTCTGCGGATAGTGTCATTAAGCCACGCACGCTCCCCCACCACAAGAAGGTGTCCCCAAGCTGGATAAACCCAAAGTAGAACTTGATCTATGGACCATGGCATTGTCCTAGTCTCATTGTAACAAACACAGTGAATCTCTTACTTCAAATTTTCTCAAAATTATAGGATGAAATTTATAGGATTCATTTATGTCATTTAGTCAAAATGATGGGAGAAATTCCTTTAACCTTTACACCTGCGTGCTGCAGTAATCACTTCACACTTTTCTGACTTTCATCAGAAAAGGCAGGGATTCATAATTCACTGCTGAATAAAAATTAAACTTTAATTCTTACCGATGAACTATTGATCACGACAAATTAGGTCTGACACGACACACACCCACTAAATATCATCTTTACTACAGTTAACTGAGAGTCATTTTGAATGTACATCTATTATATAGAAGCTAATGAGGCCAGGCATGTTTCAATTTACGCTTCATCAACTGTGGCTGATATGAACCAGATTTCAGATAGCAATAAGACAAGAAAAAACATATCTTACTACTTAATGAAGCCTTGTTTTGCTATAATACACCCTAAGGACACATGTGATTTACTAGTGTGTGTTAATATATTAAAGCCCTACTGTAAGGGGGGGGAAATATATCATCTGCAGTTTTATATATTTAAATATAATGTGCATTTAAGTGGTTTTTGTTGATGACTTTTGTTTGCAGATTCTGCATGTGCATTTGCTTTAAATAGATTAAGTAAAGTCAAATTTACCCAAGGGGACCATAAAGTATACTGTATCAGTAATATATTACTTTCAACTTCACAATCTGCCGACAGGACCATTCCCCAGTGAGCTCACCTCCGAACAAATGAATCCCTGTACCACTGTACCTGTCTACATTCTCCGCTTGACGTTTTCAATGGGAGACTAGAAACCGACAATGTGACAGCTGAGCTCTGAGGCATTCGATAACTATCACAGAAGCTTAATAAATCATGAAGCTTGGATTATATCTGTGTGCACAGATTGTGATAAAAAATGTATGTATGATTAGGCGGTGAGAAAAGGTGTCACTCGTGGGCAAAGTCGTCGTCCATACTTTGGGGGGGGCTGCATGTGGGAAGAAGGCTGACGTGGGTCCTTTAGAGCTGAGGGGTCACATAGCCGGGAGGTGTCAGGTTGATTGTTGGAAGCGGCCGACTCGTCTTGGCCACCTCGATCACAGGAGCTCCTCTGACAGGCGGTCTTTGTTGAGGTTAACTAGATTCAGATCCATGGCCGCTGCAGGGCCTGTCACCACTTCAATCTGACACCGTTTAACTTCAGACAAGATATTCTTTGTCATGGGGAAATCTGCCCCCTTCGTCTGTTCCCAACATAGAGTATTAATCTTTTCCCCAATGTTTCTTAGTCACTTCCTAGAGTAAAATTCGAGCAGCCTGGTATCTATTCTGTTGTTCACACGGCTTTTCTTCCTGTTGCATGCCTCCACACAGTGTATTTTTTCCACTTCCATCCAGTCTCTCTTTGTCTCAGGTTGTTGATGGACTCTTTAGAGCGTGTTGTTATTATTTTCAGGCTTCTAATGGCCCACCACGGATGTGAGGCTGCTTATTAAAAACTAATAGGCAGCTGTGATTTCCAGAGGCACTTTTGTATGAGGTCCGAGGAGAGCGATGTCCACATACCGCCTGGCTGTGTCATGTAGTTCAATCTTTTTTTTCCCCTTCTGGATCCAAACTGTTTCTTTATATTATTCTATTTCTTTGTTCAATATTGTTTTCTTCAGTTGTATTAATACAAAAACAGGCTCAGGCTTGACAGATTTTGGTACATAAAGCCCCGTGGTAATTCAGAGTAACTACTTTCTGAATAGAACCACCCACAACTGCAGTAAAACAAAATGGGATGTGAAAAATCACATTTAATACCAAATTTAAGTAGATGGTATCAAAATTGGAATAGCCCTGACCTGTTCAATGTGTACTATGTATTTCTTTATCAGCATTATGCTATCATTGTAAAAGTTCTGCATCATGTGGACAGAAAGCATCTGTTTGCAGCTGTTAATTATTTAGTTAAAGTTACATAATCTTATTCGATTTAAATCTATTTCGTTTCTTAGTCTCGATCAGGGGTATCAAAGTCATTTTAGTTCTGGAGCCACATGCAGCCTAATTTCGTCAAACCGGTGAAATAGTGCTGTAATAACATTTAAATTTAAACTTTTAAGCTTTCGTTTGTTGCGGCACGGATTAGACATTTCAGAAAAAGTCTATTTTTACCCGAAGTCTGAATAATTAATACCAAAAATGACTGCAATCGCAACATAAAGCTAATTATATTGATTAAAAAATACAATGAAATGTCCCAAAAATTTGTATTTTGCAGACTTTTGCATGCACACTTTTACAAACTCACCCTGACATCACCGATATCGTAGCGTTATGTCTGCTCCTCTCAAGAAACGTGTGTGAAAATTCAATGTTTTCCTTGCAATTTTTAGAATTTGCTTGTTGAGTTCGTGGGCCTGATTGCAGAATCTTGCAGGCCAGTTTTGGCTCATGGGCCTTTTGTTTGACACACCCTGAATCAAGAAGGAATACTGACGATATTCACAGGTGAATATGAAAGGAGGAGTACGATTAGGTTAAGTTCTTCTACTAATTGACAACCGGTGGTCCCACATTGTGCTGTGTTCAAGCAAAACTGCTAATTTTTAACAAATAAAAGGCAAATTATTTGATCAGATGCCTATATTGAGATGTAAAATGGCTGTTTGGAGAGTAACTGCTGGAGCCAGACTGCCATGCCTCTCTCTTTCAGCGTGCACTTTTCTCTCTGCAGCTCACAGATCTGCCATTACTAATTCATGATATCCAAGGGAATCCTTCCTAAACTAGAAAGGCAAAATGTGAGTGGAAGTAGTCCTGCCTTGGCAAGGAAAAGGGCAGTAAAGAGATCTTATCTGTAGCCAGAGCCATGGCATATGGTGATGCAGATTTATTATTTAGTCATTTAAATAAGCAGTGTTTTTTAGCGTTAAAGATGAAACGCAGCAAAGACGTGAGTATCATTCATGAGATTGATTGTGATCAAAAGATTAAGCATTTATAGAACTATATTCCTGCTTGTCTTTTGTGCATCATCATCAAACTGGTGATGCAGCGAAATCAAAACAGTGACACAGAAGTTATATAAGATGCAGATTTGGACTCAAAGGAAAAGAAGGGAATTCGACATCTGAGGCAAAATAGAAATAAAAACAAATAAGTAGAAGTAGTTCATGCTGTGCAAGCATTTTATTGTAAACTGTAAATTCAAAAGAACATGGTTGCCGTTGTTCAGGGCAACTTGCATACAAAATGTATACAAGACTATTGGTGCTAACGCAAAGATTTTGTTTTTATTAATCTTGACAACCGGAGATCTCCAGAAGAGTATTCATATGGGAAAAAGACAAGCTCCCAATAACTAAATTCATTGCTTTGCTGTGGCTTGTTCTTTGTCAATATCTTCTTCTTGACCTACATACAGAAGACTTCAGCCTCGGTTTTCGCAATCAGCAGAACAGAAGCTGCTGTATCGTGTGTGTGTGTGTGTGTGTGTGTGTGTGTGTGTGTGTGTGTGTGTGTGTGTGTGTGTGTGTGTGTGTGTGTGTGTGTGTGTGTGTGTGTGTGTGTGTGTGTGTGTGTGTGTGTGTGTGTGTGTGTGTGTGTGTGTGTGTGTGTGTGTGTGTGTGTGTGTGTGTGTGTGTGTGTGTGTGTGTGTGTTGCTTCATTTTAAAAGCGTCAGTTTTTCAAATATCACTCTCTTGCTCATTACTAATGTGCTGGTTTATACATGTGAATGAACTGCAGCTACTCACTGCTGCTGTATAAAGTGTGATTGCTGAATTATTCCTAATAGGATGTTTTCACGTGACTGGATGAATGCGGGCTGGATCACGTCACATGCTGTGTGTACTCAACCAATCTAACTTTGCACTGAGTGGACTCGCAGTGAACCGTTTAAGAAAAACGGTTCAAAATCAATGCTGCGGAACCACAAACAGTCTCTCTTTCTTCCTCACATGCTTCCTAATCGACAAAGAGGTGCACTTCAATCCACGATACTCTGTTAAGGATCAGTTCCCACTTTTACACCATAATGTTTTAAATGGACAAATTTATTTTTGTTATTCGGGTGTTCAAATGTAAAGACCCTTCTCTGCTGTCTTATCCCAGAATGCTTTTTGTTTTTAATATATATATATATATATATATATATATATATATAGTCAATCCAGATCAGTAAACATAGTGTTTACAAGTCTGTGCTGAGTTTGCATGTTCATCATGCTTGGGTTTTCTTCAATTTCCTTTCCACACTCTGCAAACATCTAATTGGTGACTCTAACACCCCCCATAAGTTTGAATGTGAATATGTGTGACGGCCTTCATTGCTTGATTTGAATTTTCCTAAAGCCTCCAACACCCCTGAGTTGGATTATGTGATCAACAAAATGAATGGATGAATTTCAAATGGGATTACGAAGCAGTTTTGAGATGTTTGTTTGAAAATTAAGTTTGCAAAAACTTATTGAGGCATTTTCAAACCTCTCAATGTATGAGATACATGCAAGAAGTCATCTGTAAAGAAAAAAAATAATCAATGAATCACTGAATAAATGTACTTTCTGCATTCATAGCACAAGTGAATGCTTTGAAATTAACTGAACAATATTATCAATTGTAAATATTTGAAGTCATCCAGATTGGATTTGCCCTGGTGATAAAGAAAGAAACCAAACTTTGATCCAAAAGTTTAACTTGAACTATTGTTTCTGCATGTGTAGCTGCAAGCAAAAAGTGTCATTTATAGTTTGGATTTTTACTGTTCCTCTTGAAAAGGACCATTTTGTTTTTATGCAAATATGTTCTGAGAAACTTTCTTCAAAGGAAGGATCAGTATCGAAATGCCAGGATCCTGATTTTTAACAGCATTCAGACTTTTTTGTTTTGAGGGGGGCGGGGGGGTTGGGAGCAGGAGGCCAAAGTTTTGAACATTACTCAGATGCCATGCCATCATTTTTCAGGTTGAAATGGAAAAACAGCTGCTTATCATGCAGCCTGTAAAGGGCAGGATTAGCATTCATTTAGATATGTATTTCTTGCCACCTGGCAAATATATTTTCCCTTATTTCTGACTTTGTTTTTGATCTCTACCAGCTCCTGTGGGAGATTCCAGCCAGTCGTCACTTTGCCTGCTGTGTGCTGCTGCAAAGACACTTGACGGTGGCTTTTTGGGAGCTTTCTTTCTTTTATTTTTGCTTTTTTTATTTTTTGCTGGAAATAGCTGCCCGCTGGGGCTGTGAGACTGGCGATGCTCAAGAAAATAGAATGAAGCGGTAGGTCAAACTGCTTAGGAATGAGCTCAAAACGGATATAAACTTGTGTGGAGAATCACATTTTTCGGAGGTGATTCTCTGCTGATCGACATGATTGACCCCGTTTAAAGGCTCGGGTTGTTTTCACTTTGAGTTTTGTTGCCTTAAGGGCCCCAAGGCTTTAAGACCAATTTACTGGTTATTTGATTGCAGAGACCTGGGGATTGGCTTAATAGGGGTGACGGCAGTCGGTAAGATTAGTTTATCCATCAGTCCATAAGTTATAGTCAAAGAGAGCCAGAGTCTATCTCAACTGAAGACGGGCAAAAAGCAGTGTGGACCCCAGTTCATCGCATGCATATGATTTGATTGTGAGTGAATGCTGAAGCACATGAAGAGAAAGTCCATGCTTACTGTCGGGAATATCATCAGAAAACACTCCAATCCTAGGCAGATGATATATAAATATGTGTATCTATGAAACTAGAAGATGAGTGACTGAGTTATTATATTTGGCACCAAGACATCTGAGAGAGAAAATGTCTAAACATATAGTAACACTGAATGGTATTACTTTGAACTCCAGTACCATGGTGAGGAACTAATCCCACAATTAATCCATGTTTTTGTTACTTCCGGAGTGGACTATAGTAACTCCTCATTATCAGGGTGTCTGAATACCTGCTGTGCTCTCGCTCTCATGTAGTCTGTGAACGTGCAACATGCAAATTCCATAGAGGATAAACCAGGGTCTTCTCAATGTAAATGTCTAACATCAGTGGCATTGGACAAGCTCCAGTCAATCATGGACAACCCACTACATCCACTGTACAGCATTATCTCCAGAAGTTTGAGCCAATATAAACTAATCTTGGCGATGCCTGATTTAAAAGGGTTTTTTTTGCCATCATTGCACCCAAAATGCAATCTATGCTCTGCTTATGAGTTTTCCTTTAAAGGGAGATTATCTGCTTCTTTGTTGATATTGTTTTTGCTTCTGCAAGTTTCAGTTGGAGGCAAAATAGTTCTTTCTAATATATCCTCCACGTGTGTTCCTTCTCTGTTGATGACAGATAATTTCCAAACCTTTTAAACTCTCTTATGCGTCCCAAAGCTTTTGGAAGTGTGGCACTCGAGCTAGATTCATAACCACCATAAGGGTTAATAGCTGTCCAGAATTAGATCCCTTTCACAGAGATTGTGATTTATAGCAGGGTGTCACATTTTACCCATCCGTATAACCACAGCTACACAAGATGAATGGATCGTATATGATGGAGCGGCTCCTTAATCGCATTTCCCCGCAGTAGCTGTGTCTGCAATCCTTCAGTGGTGAAATGAGATATAGAGTGACAAGAGAAATTGTTTACAGGACAAAGTGCTAATTCATGTTTGTCTTCTCCGGATTGCTGTGATAAACAGCAGTGACCATTAACCTTAAACTCCCCCATTTATGAAATCCATAGTAAATATCCATACAGAAGCAACACATGTGACGCTGCACTGGGGGAAAAAAAAAAAGAGATTTAAAAGAGTTATGGGCTGATATTTTCATCCATTATTAAGGCTTTGGTCTCACTAGTTGTGTCTAAAAGGGCTCATGTTTGGACTTCTGTGCCGCGAGAGAAATGATTGGCAACCGTAGTGAAGCTTGTTTTGCAGCTAGTTTAGGTAAGTGTGTGTAACATTTGAGACTAATTTAATTCCTAATGTGCAAAAATGCCCAACCAGTAGTGAAGGACACTGATTCCAGATGTCTAAGATATGGAATAAACGCTAGAATGGCAGAAAAATATCAACTCCATCCATCTATACATACATCTGTTCTATCTCTTTATCCATCTAAGAGCAGCCAATCTCAACTGACTGCGGATGAAAGCAGAATAAATGCAGTTTACACACACTAATTGTCACACATATAGGCAATGACAGAGTCCCCAAATAACCTCAAATGCACCAGAACCAGAGTATAAAACACCATGCACACACAGGAAGAACATGCAAACTCAGCATAACCCCCCCAAGCCCAGACTGTAACTAATGATATTCTCTTTACGAGGTGGGAATGCTACTCACTATTTAACCATGTGGCCTTGGTAATCAAATGCAGAGAATCCGCAGTCTGTGAAAGCCATCGTCAAGGTCAAATCAGGGTGTCAACAGAGTTTTATAGTGGGCTGTGATTCAAGTCTCATCAGTATGCATTTGTATGTGTGTGTGTGGAGAACTATACAGGAGACAAATCCTGGTTCAGATAAAGATTAAGTGTGTCCTGGAGGTCATGGAAAATGCTTGAGTTAAGAGGAGGATTTAAAGGCTCAATCAGAACAGAAGAAAATTAGTTTCCAGTTTAAAAAAAAAAGAAGAAAAGAATCACTTCTTGTGGGCGCCAAAGTCAAAAAGAGTTTGGATTCTGTCCAGATCAATCAATCTCGTTTTAAAGTTTTGATGAGTTTGAGGGATCCACTTAGGCAGGACGGGATAAAAAAAAAAAAGAAAAGAAAGAATCAAGGCATGCTATCTGACCCACTGCACTGTCTGTCTTTTATGGTTTTATGTATTTAACACAACCAGACAACCCTTTCTCTCTCTACCCCCCCCCCCCCCCCCCCCCCCAATAGTATTTCTCTATGTCACTCACCTTACGTGTTGTTTACCGTGTCTCCTGCAGAAATGTGGCCCGACAGCTCAAATGATCCACCTGGAGAACAAGAGCGCCCTTGGATTATGGCTGCAGGGAATTCTAATAAGATGAAAAATGTCAGAAATGCAAGGACTTTCAGACAGGCTATAGAGGAGGCGAGCACAAATAAAAAGACAACTCGCTTATTCATCCATAGCATAAATACTGTTATTATGAGCACACGCTGTACTTTGTGTTTGGAGGAAGAGACCCTAAAGAATTGTTCTTTTGAAAGCAACCTTGGCCATTTATAAAATACTTTGACCCACTTTTCTATTGCACCAAAATACAACTATAACCTTAATGAAACAGAGATTTTATTTTGTGTGTGAAGATGAAATGTTTGTGTGAATGGAGGCCAGAGTACGTGATACGAGATGAAAAGCAGTAAGAAGAGACAATGGACACCTCTAGCACAGTGACCTACTGATACCCTAGCACACATTGTGGCTCGTTCACGTATGGACACACACACACACACACACACACACACACACACACACACACACACACACACACACACACACACACACACACACACACACACACACACACACACACACACACACACACACACACACACACACACACACACACACACACACACACACACACACACACAAAACAATACAAGGGTAGTCACCCCCAGATAAATGGGCAGAGAGATGTGGTGTGACAGGCTATTGAGCTCTCCACAGCTTTAATGAGGCCTGCAGCCAGTGGGGACTGACTGGAGTAGCTTTACCAGTATGTTTCCATTATTACAGTACAACAGTGGCGGCTGGAGATCCTATAGAAATGACAGCACACATGAGGCCGAGTGAGAGTCCTTAAAATAAGGAGCAGTTGGCAGCGGGGTGGAGAAACCAAATATAGATGCCAAGAGACAGACAGAGACATGACGATGGGATGATCTTATCAGCTTCCTTCCTGAAGGATGCCAGTGATTTGGAGAAGATGCATAGTGCTTCCCAAGAATATGAAATTACAAGCTGTATTAGAGCTATATTTAACGGGTAAACAAAATCCTGCTGCTCGCTCAGACATCTTGGAAATGAATCAGCGAGCCTCTAATTTGTCTCCGGCGTTAGACTGCAAGGATTTATTGAATCAAAGGGAAAATATAAGACATGATAAAGTTAGATACTCTCGGAGAAACGGTGCATATACATGTGGAGGAGTCACACTTGAAACACAGCAAATCCCTAATTCTGATTAATGTTGTGGTGTGCATCAGTGATTCCCAACCAAGATTACAGGCTGTCAAAACTCCGTTTGTACAAAAGGATCTCAACAAGACACTTTCTAGAATCCTAAAAACAGCCTTTTCCACTTAATTTGATGGAGAAACACGATGCATTTGCCAAGGTTTGGCTTCATTGTAATGTTTTGACAAGTCAAGAGATTAAAAAGTGGATCTGTAGCCCATCCAGAAAATCAGAGGATTGACTTGGTGTAGAAGATTGTTCTGATCATGCCAAACTATCAGCAGTATCCTGCCCATGCTCATCATCTGATACACACTCAAAGATGACATGTAAATGTCATATTGCTTATGCATAAAAAAACAATCTTATGTCTTCACTTTAAAAGAGGGGCCACAAACCGGACCAGTAAAAATGTGCCTTAATAACCACTCATTTTCAACTTAGAAGATTGTCTTTGTTGTGGTGCCGAATGAACATGATGGAACTGTGTATATTATCGCAAAAACCAAACAATTACTACAGAAAACGACTATAGTCTAAACATAAAGCCAATTATAATGATGCTTTCCATTGCAAACTACATCATGTCCCCATTGAATCAATGAATTTTGTAACTCACTGTCATTGCAGCATCACTGCTCTCAGCTTGGTTCTCGTTGTTGTGTTATGTCGCCTTCTCGATTCCAGTTGTTTGGGACTTCGCATGTTTTCCCTTTGCATGCATATTCTCCAGGTATTGTAGTTTAGTTCCTCAGTTCATGTTGTATGCACGAGAGGCTAATTGATGTTTCTAAATTACCAGTTGGTGTGATGGACTGGCACCCTGTTCGGGCTGGTACCAGCTTTTTATGCTCATACTGAGATAGGAGAATAAAAGCTGTAAAGAAGATGGATGGACTTTATAGCACACCAACACATCCAATTTTAAAAATGACACCTCAGCTGCAGCAACTCTTTTCCACGCCGCTTATATGAACGCACAGATATCAAACTGCAGATGAGATAAAAACTGGGACGGCGTCGATTAGCGAAGGAGCTCAGAGCAACCTCAGAAACAAAAAAGCAAGAGATAAACACCTCCTTCAAGGCAACAACACAAATTATCTTCACATTCTGCTTGATATTTGCATGAATCTTGAGTGTAAATCAGCAAACAGCTGGAGGAGGAGATAATGAAATCATTTTAGACGGGACACAGTCAGGGCGGCTGCAGGTTCGAGGAGAGGCTAAATAAAACTGAGCAGGAAATAATGAGTGGAGAGAGAAGTTGCAGGAAGTAAAAGTGAAGGTGTGGGAGAGAAACAGTGAGCTAACGTCTGATGTGTGACAGAGCAACGGAAGGGGGGTGGGGGAGGGGGGGGGGGGGGGGGGGGGGGAGCAACCTTGCGTATTTGCAATTTGAGTGTGTGTGTGTCATATACGCAAACACCGCAAAGACATTTTCAATATTATGTAGCAGCCTCACCGCTATTTCCTGTTCACTTTAGATTAGAAAAATATACTGTAAAAAAATACATACATATGTATGTTCCCATTTAGCTTGACATTAGATGAAAAGACAATATGAAAACACAGTGAAAATATCCTTGGTTTGAGTCCGGTGGGAGAATTTCTTAATGGAGATTGCAAGTTCTCGCCATGCATGCTTGAGTTTTCTGTAGGTACTCCAATATCCTCCCACAGAAATCCCCCCCAAAAAAAGGTAAATTCTCCCTTTTGTGTCCCTCTGTTGCTCCACATTGTTTAACTATGCTCTGCTTTTACACAGTCCACTGGGATCCGCTCTAGAGCCGTGTGGCTGTTTTGACGCTCCATAAAGTTTCCAGAAACATCTGACCTAAATATACAATTTCATCTTCTTTCTTTTTTTTTTTTACTTTTGATCATATTGGCAGACCAGAGTATTATTGTGAAGTACTCTTCCTCCTTGGCTCAGGAGAGATAAAATGTGAAATATCTCAAACCCAGTAAAATTTGCTGAAACAAGAAGAAAAGGTAAAAAGGAAAAACAGCTAAATAGCTAAATGGGTTAAAAATGACTAAAAGTTGCAAACTCCTGGTATAGAAAATAGACGGTTACATGTATAACATGGAAAGACTTACTATAGCCTCCGGGATCTGGTCAGTCGGTTGTGTTGCATAATACATTTTGAAGTCCATTACAAAAAGTCCCTTTTAAGCTTGTTTCAAACTGCTAATTGGCTTAATCAGGTAACATCATTAAAACTTGAAATTGTTGAGGCATTAGTGTTAACTACCTGCAAGGAAACATCTTGTACCGACGTCTCATCAAGAGCAATGTGGATAGCATCACAACCTGGCCTCGTTTTAACAATGCAAAGCTTCTAAATGACAACAGTGCAGATTGCAGGTGTTCCTCTATTGCTTCATCACTGCTCCGTGCGCACATGAGTTGGCCGTAGGTTACAATTGAGGAAAACCTCAATCCACTTTACAATCAGGTCACAAGGCAAAGCCTGTCCACCGTGTCATTATTCCTTTTATCCCCCCTCCCCTCGGCTCCATTTAGTTTCCCCAGAGCGAGAGCAGCAGTCCATCTGGGCCTCCAGGATTCCTGGGGGAAAAGAGGTAAAGCAAATAAAACAAAAAAATAAGAGAGAGAATGAGTGAACATGTGGGAGTGCTGCCATCAGTGAGGCAGAGGTGGGTAAGATGTGTACCAAGACGAAAAAAGAAGAAATATATCAATTAAAATAAAATAAAAAAGCTATTAGAAAGGTCCAAACCTTAAGCATAGTTTATTATAACACTTTGCTAAGCAGTGCAAAAACACAGAGAAATAAATAAGAGCGCTAAATAAGCATGTACTGTATATCTCTCAAATAACTTTAATTCACACAATATGCACATATTGCACATTATCACAGATACTGGTGTGTATTATTTTTTTCATATATTTAAGACCAATTAGTATTTTCCACCGCACTCTCATCTTTCTCTATATTGTCGTCACAGTTGCTGCAATGACCCAGTTTCTATACGGAGATCATTAAAGTTTCATATGAATCCAGCGGAAGGGGAAAAGAAACATAACAAGGCTTGAGATTTCAATAGCGCATCAGTGGACCTGAAATAAAACATCACAAGTTGAAATCAGATCAAACGAAGACAATCAAGTCATAGGTCGCCCAATAGGGCGAGAAGTTCTTTGGTTCAAGTCCAGGTTAGGTTTGAGGGGCAGTTTTGTGTCGATTTTTCATGTTGTGATTGTGATGGCGACTGCTGGAGTAAAAGAGTGCATGTTGTCATTTGCGAAATAATTTAAAAAGTTACGTTTTAGAGTTGTTTTTGCATGTATTTATTCATTTATTAGTTTTATATATCCACGACAGGTTAGCCGGGGAATTAGGCTAAGAGGGAGAGACAGAGAAGCACCTAAACATATACATTTAAACCCAGTTTACACTACATTTCAAGTGAAAACATATGTTACATTTTTCGTTTCAGAAATATTTTGTGTTTAAACTGCATTTTTACGACGACGTAGTTCATGTAGGACCACTAGTGGGTGCTGTTGTTTTATTTTTGTAATGAAGCCACACACAAGCAGAACAATAGGTCCCAGGAGAACATGGACTGGGAGCCATGACACTCTGGAGGCAAACATTGTTGTTATTGTCAATCTTCTCATGCATTTGCAGAACTATTTAAAGTTTCATGTTTTTATTCAAAACAGGGCCTTACATAATTTTTCAATTGTGGAAAGAGGAAAAAAAAAAATGAAGGAACCAGAGAGGCTGCAGCCTGGAATTGAATCACGTCTTTCATTCTGTGAGGCAGTGACACAAACCACTGTTTCACCACGCCACCCAAAGCAGGCAACGGTAAACTGCAGACCGACAGTGTTCTGTCTCGTTTGATCGGTTTGATTTTAAAATAGAAGATTAAAGACTAACTTATAAAACTTTTTTAATGAGTTCGCTTGTTAATGAGCTTCTATTTACAACACATCGATGATTACAAACTGCAAAATTAGATCTGTTTTTGTTGCAGTTCACAAAGCATGTGAGGAAATAATGTTGCTACGGACACGTGCTACACAGCTTCAAAGCTGATTGTCCCTCGTTCCCTCTTCTTTTATTAAAGGTCACATGTACAAAGTCAACTCAGTACTTTTATTTTAAATAAATCAATGAGGAGCAAATCTCAAATTAATACCAATACTGGTCAATTTCCTTCCAGAAGAATATGATGTAATGTACATTTACATTATATAAATACAGCAAAACCATAAGTGAAATTTATTTAGTTTTGGTTTTTTTCTTTCCCATCAAAGATGGCACCTTTGGTTACCCACAATGCAACCCTCCCACAAACAGTTGAGTCAGAGCGTCAGCTGTGTTGTGGTTGTAGCAGCTAATCCGGGCTTCCCTCGGGTTGTAAACTTTGAACAGAGGAGAGGAGCGGGCCGCAGGGTAAGCTTGTGACTCCGCAGCCACAGATGTTTCCACTTGTAGTCTCCAGGCTCAAACTGATGCTGCTTCAACTGAGGTAATCCACAGGACTGAGACGCCCCCTCTGCCACAGAACTACTGTTTTGAACTCCTTTTTTTAACGCTGCTCGACCTGTTAACAAACTTTGATATGTAAAATTTGTGGCGTTTCCACAAGAGATAAAATATTGCACTTGTGTATAATGTAATTTATGGTAAATTCAAAGAAATGATAGAAGATAGAGAAAAGTCATGAAGGATTCAGAACGAACAAACCAAACCTCGGATAGAATTTTGTGGTAAGTCTTCCTAGAAGAGCTGAATGGAAGCCAAATCCACATTGAAGTGCATTTTTCTGAATATAATGGCAATCCGGTCCTTGTTGGCGTCATGGTCAGATACATCCGTCCATATAATCCCCCTGGAAAGTGAACAAATTACCAACATAACACTACTTTTATCATTTATCGATAGGAAATTAGATGGATTTTTCATTTGAGAAGACTGTCAGATAAAACATTAGTCCAAACACACAATATTTAGGATGCTATTTGGAAAAATTAAGCCTAAGGCATCAGACATTGAAAACCTCACGTTCCAACTCTTGCAGTAAACAGGGAAAAATACAGAAGTTATCAATATGGTCAAAGGGATAAAAGTAAATTGTGACGTTGATGTTAAATTAGAACAAAAGGTACCGTTTGACTTAAGAATTAAGTTAACGACAAAGATTTGAATAAATAAGTTTGCACAACTTCCTACTCCCTTTCAAACATGTAAATCCAGATTAGCAGATATCGAAGATAAATTATCATACCTCTTCTATCTTTACTTATTCATTTAAATGTTTGTTTTTGTTTTGTTTTTTCCATGTCCGAAATACAGATTTATCAATCCATCAAAGCAAGTGACTATGTACCCAACACGTGTTATCAAAATCATACTATTGTGTACTATTTTGTTAAAAACTAAATAAATTTAAATTACATGATCTGAAGGGATTAAAGCCTATTCAGATAGTTGCAGGGTTTTTTCCCTAATAAAAAATAGTGAAATGTATGCATATATATGTATTTTAATCAGATCCACACTACTTTGCAAGAGATGTTTGTAAAATTGCCATGGTAACAAATTTAAAGTTTAGAAATATCCTTTTATTTTTATTTATTTTTTAATTTCCAGCGAGTGCCAAGACAAAGCTACCAACATATTTCAAATCCTCAAGGCAGCGATGAGCTCTGGCACAAGCTTCTTCTCCTGTAATAGCCACACAATAAGTACTTGAGACATTCACTTTACTAACTTCTGACCTCATTAGGCTTTAATTTGTTCTCCCTTCAACTCCTTGGGCTCCTGCATTGGTGCAGCGGAGGTTATTATAATAAATGCTCATAGCTGCGGTCTTCAGAGCTCGCTTTCTTTGTCAAGACGGAGTCGCGTTTCCAGTCGAACGGCTTCCTGGCGGTGTTAAAGCAGCATGGAGTTGTGCAGTAAAATGGCTTCTCGCTCACATTTCCCTCTCGCCCGCTGCGCATTGAGTGCTCCGACACAACCATGACAGATGCAGTCTGCTTAAGTGTTTTCTGTGTTTGACAGCTCTGCCTCCACCTGACCACCTCCATCAAGCTCTCCGTCGAGGAGAGTGGCCTCGGCGCCGGTAGGAAACCTCGACGCGAACGCACTCACAAGAGTGACAATTATAAAATACAATACGGGTGCAACGTACAAGAGGTCGGACAATTCATTAAGGCGTACGCCGAGATCTGGTTGTAGTTAGTGCATGTAAAAGAGCACCGGAACCGACACGTACTAGGTATAAACTCAGTAAGACGTCTTGTCTATCCGAGCTCACAAATGTACATTAATAATTCAGCCTCAGTTTTGTTAGGTTGTGCGCCGACGGACAGATTCCATCCCGTCTCCCACTCGCAATTCTCCAGGGCGCCTATTTCCAATGCCTGGAATCAAATTGATAGAGTCACAACGATCACAACACTGTCAACATTTACAAGGAAAGAAAGGAAAAAAATAAATAAATACAAGAGGAAATCAACCATATGCAAAGCTTTGTTTCGCCTAACTTCAGTGTTTGACTGGGAACGACTCATTTTCAACATATTGTTTAAACACATTGACAATGTGATCAGCATGAACAGCCTTTAAGAGATTTGGGATCATGATTTTATTTTCATTTTACAGAAATATATGTTGCTTTTGCTCAAGTTTTCAGTGCTTTTCCAACTGTTTTTTCCTCTTTGCATGTGACACCGTCATGTATAACGGATACTCCTTCAGCAACATTCGTTCAATAGTAATAGACGCCTATTGAAATTATCCAGTAACCCTACATGAATTGTATGATTCTGAAAATGAATTTCATGCATTTTTTGATGAATGATGTTTCAATTTAAATATCAAGTGCAGAATAATTCAAGATAAACAACTAGTGGTGCCAGTTCTGTAGTCAGATACCTTTTTAAAATGCAGCAACAAAGAAAAAAACGAATGAGCCCGCATCATAAAGTCAGCACTGCTGTTAGTGAAGAAGGCTTCGCTCGACAAAGGTTCAGATGCTCACAGTGGCGTTTTAGTATCATTAGCAGGCACTGAAGCCCAGAACAGAAGATTGTTGCAAGATGCTGCAGTGATAGTGGGCAACAGTTCTGCTTGCTAAATTGTATGAGCATGAAATCCATAACGTAGTGCCAATTTAGGAGAATCCTGAAAGCGACAGGAATCTTGCAACCTAAGGTCCAGTTTACACAACAACAACGTTTCAAATGAAAACGCGTCGGGTTTTGCATTTTCTTTTCAAAAAATTTTTTCATTTAAATGCCTATGTTTTGAAAACGGCGACTGACGAAGAAGAAATGTGAAAAGTAATAAAGTTCTCCAGAATTTTTTGCACAAATGAAGCCCATATAATTCCCTTATGGTGTCTTCAGCGGTGAAGGGAAGGTGATTTCACTTTTTGACTCATATATAAGATTTCAGCAAAGGTTGCTAAAAATTAAAAAAAAAGTAGTGTAGTTACTAACTAGAAACAAAAACAAAACGTGTGCATTCCCTTAATCCTCCTAATGTGCTTTTGTACTTTGGAAACGCTGCTGCGATGCATCGGTTGAGCTGCGTGGGTCAATCTAAAGCCTGAATTATTGATTAAATTCAGTGGAAGTTGGATGACTGCAAGTCAAATGTTTGCGCATACAAAACCAGTCATTATTATAGCCGGGTATCATCAACTGCACACATTCAGGCAAGGTAAATACACTTTTTAGTAGCCCTGCAGAAGGACACCTGTTCCTGGAAGAAATCATACAAATCAATGATGAGGACAAACAGCATTAAGATAAACAACAGATAAACATTCATTCAGGGCAGAGAATTACAGCTGTTATTCAGGATTATTTTTATGTTACTTACAGTTCTATTTATTCCAGGTTATTGTCATGAGGTCTGAGTTAGTTCAGGAGAATCAAGGCTTCTTTAGCAAACAAAAGCTTTGCCTATCTACTTAACTAGGGGACCATATTAAATTTGGCCCTGGATCAACACACTGCAGATTTACTCAGCGGCTTCACCAAGTGTTGGATTTTTCACCCGCTAAAACGGAACGTGAGCTGGGATTAGACTGTCGTGAGACAGGTTAGATTTAGCCTACTGATGATGTGTTGTTGCAAAAGTAATCCTTCATAATTTTATTATATTCAAACATTGACACCTTTTGATGGACAGAAAATTCAGATGTATAACAAAACGTGATTTCTCTATGCCTGCATGTACTAAACCTACCAAGCCATTTACATGAATATGAAGTCGGATAAATATTATGAAAGATTTTTTAAAGCTGCTTTTCCTCCTGTTTCCATGGAGACGAGTCGGTGTTTTTGAAAAATCTGATCTTGCAAGCCGCTTACAAGAATTTGCATTTTCAGAGGCTTTGACCACCATTGTTATGTAAACGGAAGCCCCAAAACGCAATGTAGGTTTTCCGTTTTTACTTGAAAAAGTCGTTGTGTAAATGAGGCCTTAGAGCGTTTGGTCTGTTCATGGTTATTCTGCTTTTAATTCTTCAACTTAGCGATCTGTTTCTCACAAAATAAACCCACAATTTAACCTTTGACTTCAGTAAACAACAGTGTACCTGTGCAAAACTGAAAAAATAATAAAGAAATAAGCATTTCTTATATATGCTCATTATTTCTTACAAGTAAATAGCCACATGTGGCCCAGGTCTGCTCAACTTGCTTTATTATGCCTAAAATAATCTGTCCTCCACAATTAATGATGCAGAAAATAACTCAAAAATGGCTGTAGTTGTTTAATGACAGTGTGTGTGTTTTTTTTAAGGTACTGGTGATGGAGTTTTACGGTATGAACTCGCCTTGTGCTGTTTTTTTACAGTATTCACCTGGCAGAAAAAAAGTGTACATACCCATGCAAAAGAACAGATGAACCAGAGACCAAAAGAGAGACAGCAGCACTGTGACAGTTAAAAAAAAATGGTGAGATCATGGAAACCGACTTCATTATAGCTGCTTACTTAAAAAAAAAAAGAATAATTCTAGTAATGCATAATACTGGGAAAGACAACTAGTCAAGTGAAAAACTTTACATTGAAGATTTGATCAAAACGTTGTTTAGATGCATTTATTCAGTCCCTGAATGTCACATTCCTGATGTTAAATAACCATTTTATGCAATTACTACCTGTTTGCTTCCTTATTCGTGTCCCTGTGTTTGGCTCCCATTTATCTTTGACTTTGCTCACCTTGTCCTGGGATTTATAAGATCCACTCTTGGATTTCCATCCCTATTAACGGTAGTGTTTTGCCTCGCCATCATCTGCGTCTTGGACCCATCTCCCGCGGAAAACCTGAGAACTAATCGGCTCCCAACCAGGTCTACAGATTCCATCTGCCGCCATGATTTTTCTCATCAGCGGAGTTGAAGCTTCAGTGGACATCCAGGCCTCCTTCGGGTCATGATTTATTCAGCGAATCGGTTTCCATTTAGTTTTATTGACGTGCCAACATGTCCCACTCAGACAAGTGGGAAAGTTCTGCAGGATCCCATCATTATTTAAGGAAATCAACAAACCGAACGCGAGCACAAATAACAAGCCCTGCAGGTCAATTAACAGGCTATCGCAACCAAAAGTGTGAAGTGAATGTGTTAATTGGTCCATTTAATTAATTCTGGTCCCTCCATCTTACATTTATCTAATTCTAATAGGAACATTTATACATTGACAGTGCTATTTTTTAGGCTTGTTGATTCAAAAAGGTGTTTTTATTGTATTTCTCTGGGTGCCTAATTGTGGCAGCCTTTGAGAAGTTTCCCCCCACCTCCTTTAATAATCCTGACACCTGTCACCTGTTGTATGATTTACCCACTCTACCAATTATTCGGAGCGCTGACTCCCCTTCTCGCTATTTTCAGCTGTTGAGATTCCTCAGGAGAGTCTGTGAACCGCTAAAGAAATTGCTTCGTTTTTTTCTTGTTTTTTTTTTTTTTTTAAACAAATAACTTTCCAGTCTTTGATCCACTGAGGATCACCTTAAGTTTTTTTTTTGGGGGGGGGGGGGTTTGAGTGGGGTGGGGGCTGCAGAGAGCCTCACAAATCCTCAGCATACGGCCTAAGTCCAGATCCGGCCGCATCCTGTCAGGCAGGAATGAATGGGCCATTAACTCGGTGCAATTTCTTCACCTCACAAATGCTGCCGCTAGAAAAGAATCTTACGACAAATCCCAAATCACCTGGAATACGTGGCCCCGCAGGCATGCCAGCAAACTCTCAGCCTTTCTCGAGTCTCTGAAGATGAAGATCACTTCAGACGGGGGCACTGTGGGTTGCAACAACAAGACACTACCCTCAAAAACACTGAAGGAAAACTAACAAGAAGAAACCTGTTTCTTCTCCACAAATCTCAATCTTCACATTCTTATTTCAATTAGGTCTCATTTAAATTAACTCAATCTGGATTACAACTGCTACCAGCTTAAACATCTCCAGAGATAAACAACAAATCGAGCTTTTTTTTCTTTCTAATATTCCGCATCAATCAACTCCAAACATAAAAAGAAACATATTCAAGGCAGATATTTGTAGCGTGCAATAAAATGGATAAACAAATCGAATCCTAAACAGACAGGTCTGTAATTTTGCTCCAAGCACAAGTATTGGTATATAGATTTATTTGATCAGTCTGCAAATCTCTTTTCGGAAAGGCGACATGTTTGTGGCAGCTGTAGTTCTGACACTTTGCTGCAGTGCCGTGTGAAACCGAGTGGAAAAAAAATAAATAAATCAGGAGAAGAAGTGAATTTCACCCTCCGTGTCTTCTCGATGGGATTTTAAATGTTGACTGCTGAGGGGGGAGAAAGCACATTTCCACACACGTTATCGGTAATAAGCGAACATCTTATGGGTCCCGTGTAATCAAACACACGACTTGTGTTTTGATAAGAGCAACACGAACATTCAACCGGAAAATTTTCCCTGATATTCACCGCCTTTATACTTGCTTGGACCAGAAAGCCATTTTCAGTAAATTAATAGTTGTACTGACTTGCTGAAGGCAGGTTGGGTTCACTCAGATCGTGTGGGCTTGGAGGCGTGGAGGAGCTTCTCGAGAGAAAACAAGCTATCAAAACCAATGAGCTGAGAAAGGCTAATGGCTGCATGGGGTTACTCAAAGACATCTTGCTTCCAAGCAGAATACATGCAGTCATTTTAATCAAACATGTAATGGGGATTATTATATATTACAGAAAGTTAGAGCGACTCTGACACAGCATTATTCTGCCATTTTGTAATAATCTCTCTGTAACACCGTTGACCATTATTTCAGTTTCAGTTTCAACCAACATTTTCAACCAGCCTTTCAGTTGATCTGTTTCCATTGTTAATGTTTTACACGTGAATGTATTTAATTAATTTAGATTCTACTGCTTTTGACTGATTTGTTGATGCTTAATTTTTCAAGATTTTTCCTTATTGGTGGTTCAGTTCTTGGGCGTGTGTGTCTAAGGCCCCGTTTTTTTAAGTTAAAAAAGGAAAGATTTTGTTGCGTTTCGAGTGTCTGTTTCCACGCAATGGTGCATGGAACCACTGAAAGTGCAACTTTTTGAAAACGCTGGTTCTCTGGCCATCTGGAAATGGAGGAAAACGCATCTCTTTTCTGAAACACAGTCGTACAGCCGTAGTAAATGGTTCTCCTGCGCATGTGAGTAGATGGACAATAATAATAATGGCAGCCTCCAGAGGGTCATGACTCGCAGTCCACATTCTCCTGGGACTTGGTTTTATGGTTAAGTCACCGTAATAGAAATACAACTTTGTCTGTCCATACAAACGTTGGTCTTCTTCCATTGTTAATCAATTGTTAATCACTTGTGTGTGTGTGTGTGGTTTCATTACAAAAACAAAGAAAAGCACCTAGTGGCCTAACATGCCGACGACATTATTTTCAGCGTTTCTGCCATTTTTGTGTGCAACGTTGTAAATGCGAATATTTTCTGAAACGGAAGTGCAAAAACCATGCATTATTACCTGTAATGTTGCAGAAACAGGGCCTAAGGGAGTTTGTTTTATTACCTAAAGCACATAGTTTTGTGTAGAGGCTCCTCATGAGACAACATTACAGGTCTCATCAATGTGGATGTTGTCTTTTCCAGCTCAAGGCCTGGCGCAATATCCTACCTTGCCTACTCTTTTACAACACCGCCGTCATCTTTCGCACCTGAGGTCTAACCCTGTTCGATAATTTTTGTCAAAATTGAGGTTGGTATTTTTGTACCGATTCAAGGATTCACCTCCAGGTGACTAATAAAACGTCATTGTTTTGTTGATCCTGACATTTGCATGCGGAACACATTACCTCATCCTCGCTTTGTGTAAAGCTGACTAACAAAAGTCCGCGTGCTAACATGATCAATGTTGGGAATGGAAAGCCTCCATCGTTTTTTTACTACGACATTCCCCCTAATAGCAACATGAAAGACGTCCGACTGGGACATTAGCTGGGATGTATTTGAACCCCTAAACAAACCTTTATAGGTGCTGTTTGTCTGATCGTTGCTGCTGCTTCTCAGCTGTTTCTGTCATAAGCAGATGTTCTATGTGACACCTGAAAAGTGCCCCCCATTCCAGTGCAGTTTAAAATAGCAGACTTTGATGATGAGTGATTATGAATGATAGTGTGTGAGCAGCTCAATATGACTTCCAGATAACTGATGTCTAACAACTTGAATCAAAGTTTCAGTTATGAGTGATCACACAGCAGTGATAGCTCATGTGCTATTACCCAAATGTGTACACTATATTTTAAAAACACGAGTTGTACGCCTGAGAAACTAGTTCGTTTTCCATCAAGGGTTTGCATTGTGCTGGAGATAATTCCAGTTATCTATGGGTGAAGGTGGAAAGGTTGCCACCAATCACAAGGCAATCGGACAATCCAATAGACCGACATTCACACAGATGGGGTCACCAATAATCCTCTCATGCATGTTTTTTCTTTTGGACTGAGAGGATACCGGAGCACCCAGAGGAAACACATCCACAAGAAGAACATGCAACATCCACACAGAGAAGCTCAAGTTCATTCCTAAGTGATCAAGTACCACCGTAACTTTCACAAAGCTGCTCGAAGGACATTTGCGTTTGGTGATTTATTTATAGTAACACTGCGTTCTGGCACAAATTGCAATGATAATGTACTTATGATGTATAAATCTGCTTTTTGTTTCAGGAATGCTAAAACCAGGCTATACCATGGTGTGATATTCTCTGGCAGGAAGCTTTGTCAGAAATAAATAATGTGTCAAACAGGTTTTCTTACTTTCTGTGCAAAGGTCAGGACGCGTCTCAAAACACCCATAGAAGACTTTCTGAAATGGCAAGGAACGAAATATTAAATGCATATTAAGATAAGTGAAACTATCACAATAGAACTTGAAGATACTAAACATTGATTGCGCAGCAAGTCTTCACATTATTGCTGCAGGCAGAAAACTACGATAAATGATTTCGGAGGTAAATCTGAAGCAGTAATTTATGCAAATACATGACAGCCGGCAGCCAAGAAAACAGTTTTAACATGCAATTTATTTCAGATGAAAATGACCTCTAAAATGTTTTCTTTCCTTCTTTATTTACAATGTGTGTTGACGTTAGTCAAATCTTATGACAACGTTTAAACTCTAAATTACACATTGAATAAAAGCTTGAATTAAGCCTATTTGATTTGCTCCCGACTTCGGCTTCCGCGTTCGTTCAGTGAGGACGACGCTAAAATTGTTGCGCCCCCAAAACCTTTGGGCGCGCGACTTAATGATCAAAAGGAACAAGGAGCCATGTTTTCCATCTGTAGTTCTAACGGCTAAACCCACAGTTTCCCCACAGCCAGTCATTTTGAAGCATGCGTCGAGCCCGTGTGCACACTCTGCTCCTCTTTGTCTGAATTGTCAGACTGATATGAAACCTTACTGGTAACAGCTTACAGCGCTGGTTCACAGCTTGTCCTCCTTCTAGGCAGGTTTGTCAGTTTACAGAGCAGATATTAAATTGTGCCCGTGGTGCTTTGTTGCTGCATATCTCTGAATCCTCTAGCTTAGGAGGCCATGCAATCACTGGAAAGGTGTAGATGATGAGCAAGAACCTACTGATAACACACGCGGAATATGCATGTTTCATGCATAAGAGACTTTTCTTTTTATCTTTATTACCATGTAACCATGAAGGATCAAGTCTGAAGTTGAAGATAGTTGCACAGAGGTAGCAAAGCACTGCTTAAATAAAGATCTCTGGTACATTAGGATCCATTTGAAATGCACATTATTATATTTGATTTGAGAATAAGTTTTTGCCTAATCATCTCCTTTAATGCTTTATCGAACTCAGGATCCGATCCAAGCTTGATATAAGTCACTAGTTATGCTCAAATGCATGTTTTTAGATCAGAAAACCCACACATGCAAAGGAAAAATGTGCAAGTTCCACATCGAAATACCATTTAAATCCCAACCTGAACTAGAACTGTAGATATTGTAGCTTTAAATTTGCAGCTCCTATTCTGTTCTTCCTTTATTTGCAAATGTCAATCCAACTAATGCATTTCATCTGAAATGTAAAAAGCCATTGTGGTAAAAGTGGAATGAATCAAGTTTATTGGATGACATCAAGGCTTTTACACTCAGATTGCTTCATCAGGAGAATAACCTCTGCTAATTACTTAAATAGCCTGCTGTGTTTTCGGATCAAATCAAGGTCATCTGCAAAGGGAACGCCGTCCAGACTCTCTGCACATGAAGCTTGTTTTTCCCCTCAACTTACTGTTATCAAAACAAGATGAATCCTGCTCCTAAATCTTACATCCTACCCACATTCCCCTGCTTATCGCTCTCAAGGGATCCATCAGTTAACCTTAAAAGCACCTGTTTTTAGACAAAGCCTGCAGCATCTCTGGTCAGACACTTGGAAAAGTGTCAGGATCGTCTACTGTGGGTTAAGACCAAAAATTAAGCTCTAAATGCTTGTTGGCGGATTAGTGTGTTATTTTCTCTCAAAAGCAGTCAAATGCACACTGCATTGCAGAGAGCTGCTCCCTGTTGAGACGCAGCCCTAATGTGAAACAGAATGTCTTTTTGCACGTATGATTTTTTTTTGGGGGGGGGGGTTGGTTGTTTGTTTGTTTATTTATTTGGCATGGGAAGGTTAAATAGGAAGGAGATTTCACGAGCACTGAACAGCCACCTGGGAAATACCTCTTCCCCCAAATTACTGGTTGCCAATGAACTGCCTGCTCTGTTTCCACTTCCCTGTTGTGGGTGCTTAGTTTGAGAGGATAGACAGAAAATTGAAATATAATGAGGAGAAAAGCAAGGCAAATGAGAAGAGCAAGGATGCCAATGAATGGGTGTCAACCTGAAAAAGACCTTTACTGCCCCCCATTGGTGGAGACGAACGGATCAGTCACAGTCAAGAAGACGGAAGAACAAGTCTTTTTTCTTCTTTTTCTAAATCCTGGATTTAAAAATTTTTTTTATAAAGTTTTTGTGATCATTATGTTCTATTGTTTAATTTGCTGTTCACACTGCTGTAAAACCCGTCTCCGTGAGCTCTTTGCCACATGGCTCAGAGGATGATACCTGCTCGTAACGTCCTCACGTGTTGGCGGGCTCACTTTGGCCGATACACGTTGTGTTTTTTTTCCTGAGCATCTCTTCTCACACTTTAGCTGCAAAAAGTAGGGCTCGAGAACACTACACCATATCTGAAAACCTTTAGGCACTACGGTGTTGTCTCCTAGCAACCAAAAAAAAAGGGGGGTTGGCGGTGTAGCGTGAGGTGACATTATCCCAAACCACCATCTAGAAATTCCATCTTTATATCTGAGTACTCGTGTGTGATCGTGTTTCATTGCAGGGAATGTGCAGGTTAATATTGTTTTATCCATTTTTGATTGAGTTTAACCAGTGCTTTTCAAAATGTGGGGCGTGTCTCCTCTTGGGGGACGCCAGGGAATTCTAGAGAGGGGATGTGCAGAAACTGGAAAAATAAACCAAAGAATAAAAAGCCTTCAGGGCTGAATGCATCAGTGTTTAACATTTACAATACTCGAGGATGTCTGCTGTTGATTCTCAAATTATATATGCACGTTCCCTCTCGTGGTATTTGCAGTGGAGTCCGAATTTGAAAATGACATATTTAAAAATAGCAAATAACGCGCAACATGCGAGCGGCACTGGACAACAGTTTGCTGAAAACGCCAAAGCAAATGTATCTACCACAATCCTGTTCATCTCACCCTAAGGATTGTACCACCACACAGAGAGTGAGTTGCATGAATAAGAAAAGGTTTCACGTCCTGAATGTCAATTACGAAATCAGGGAGAACTCTGTTCTGCATTAGTGATCTGCACCAATCAAAATGTCACACCAGCTGCCAACAACTTGAAAAGAAACAGTAGTTATCCGTTCAGCCTATATTAATAATTATTCTTGATAGCTGGAGTGTGTCAGATGTAGTCACAGCCATGTGACTTCCCCTTAAACGTCTATTATTATCTGTATTGATCTTAATCATTTATTTGGACCAGCAATCAATATAGCTTGAAGTAGATGTGAGGTTTGTTTTTGCACTTCTACAGGGCAGATTGTAAGCTATAATCTACAATATGTATCATTACTATACGATAACGTCATTGCGATGATGTGATAATGTTTATAACCCAGTCTTGTGACAGCTATGGTACGAAATTTTAAATGAAACATGAAATCCAAGATGAAAAAACATCTGTTAATAATACTGTTTTCACTAGTTGTATTTCCAGTTTAAAAAGAGGTTCTTGTCCTTGTCGTTTGCACGGTTTAGCTGTGGCTGGCAAAAATGATCGATAAATATTCCTCTTATTAGGAGTAAACATGCCTCCTATGGGGGACTGCCCATAGCTATTCGGCTGAAGCTGAAAGACCTCCTCTGATATATGTTCAGGATGGTCATGTTGGCAGTGTTTGGAGAGCTCAATTTTTCTCAGGTGTTACTGTAAGAATTTTAACAGCTACTGCTTGATTACACATTTATCACCAATAATGTCAAAGCTTCCTGCAGGCAAACACTAAATGTGAGGAAAGGAAAATTCTAATTCATGCACAAGCTGCAGGAATAATATAATTTAGAGATACAACCATTTACCAAACTATCAAAACACACCACAGAAAATTTGATGGATAAACAGATTACGCCAGTAAATTACAGCTGATGTAAAAAGAAAACAAAAAAACAAAAAACACTGTTCTCGGACGGTATTGATTGTGTTGAATTTCTTCACAGCAAACCATATCTTACCCAAAAGCAGAACAGGGAGCACAGGAACAAATGCTTTTGTCTGCAGAGGCAGCTGAATTCATATTTCATGCCGGCCGCATTGCCGGGGAGCTACAGGGAACCTTAGTAGAGATTTCACATTTCCGTTGTACTGGCACTGTACTGCCCTTACATTTCTATCCTGCCTGGTTGAAAGGACGAGTTGGCTTGGTGCTGTTATGCAGGAGGAGAGATGTAGTAACAATGTGGAGCACTGCAGCTCAGCTGGGAGCCGAGAGTCCGGCTTTATCTGGAAAGTTGGTTACGCTCGGCATGCTTCTCAAGAACCGAGAGCATATTTTATACCTCATCAGTCAGTTTCCAATCAAGGAATCAATGTTTTGTAATGGCAGGGGTTCGTACAGTTCACGATACACGAGTTAAGATTACTTCATGTGGTTTTATTAGTCCAATCAGATTTATTGGGAGCATGGTGTGTGTTTGATTCAAACAACCTCCAATGCCAATGCTCTGTAAGTGTAGTTTGTTAATGGAGTTCGACACATTCCAATCAGAACCCTTTTATAACACAAACTAGCAGATTGTGTGTATCTCAGTCCACTTCCAAATAAACCTGTGCTTTGATCGAAGTTTCAAGGCACCACAGACCGGACACATCTAAACAGACCAAACACAGGATGTAAGAGGCGTCGGTACCTCGGTCTGGTTGGTGTGTGTAACCGAGGGATTCCTCCCTCTGTTCTCTTACACTCTGAAAAAAAGAAAAAGCCTTTGCAATAATCCCACAAGAGCATTTAGCCCAGCTCCAAGCATCCTTTCTGAGGCTCTGTTGCATAAGTTGCATCATGAAAGCACCCTTTTCGCATCTGTTGACAGCTTTTTGGCTCAGTGGTGAAAATGTACAAAGAAAACCAGGGTTAAAATGAGATCTTGTCTTTTTGTTTTCTGCACTTTGCCAGCGAAGACAATGTGCACTGTGAGTTTGTACACATCTTATCCTACTGTGGCTCATTTTGTGCTTATGCCAGCATTTGCAAGATCAAACCCAAGATGTAAACAAAGAGCATTCTGGGTTAGCAGGTGTGATCTTTATTCTCCCGCCTGATTTTCCCGACGTGTGTTGAATTGCTGTGGTGATATTTTTTAGAAATCTCGGTTCTGACAATGGGAGGAATGTCTCCATTGTGCACGTCAATCACGATCTGTCTCCAAGGACACGGCACTTCTGAAGCCCTTCACAGCTTATGTGTGGTTCCTTTAAAGGTCGTCGGTCCATGTTGCATTCAACAATCAGCTTCACTTCAAATTATCTCCGGTGCCGTTTGAGGCCTGGTTTTCAAATGGAATCGGTCTGCTTGTTTGGTGGACCCAAAGGGGTTTTTGATGGCAATGAAAGGGCTCAATGGACCGCACTAATGCAGCAAACACACCAGGGTCTGTTTTAATCGCACCAGCGCTGGCAAAGTGTGAAGCCACGCTAGGAGACCCGAATTCTCAGACCAGCATCCCAGAATGAATCCTCCAAACATCTGATGGCCCTCTGATTAGAAAGAATCGATCTTCTAATTTCGAAACACACATTATAGCTGCACTAATCAATATCTTTGTTTAAACAGGCAGCTAAATGACAGGGTAATATACAGCATCTAAGAGGGAGAATCATGCTTCAACTCGGTCGAAAAAGAAAGTTTGTGGCAGCTTTTATTTTACTAATTCCTTTCCAGTTCACTAATCTCGTCAGCTGTGTTTGCAGGCAGCAAACAAAGAGCATTTACCTGATACAGAGACTAGTTTCCCCTGATAAGAAAGAAAAAAAAAAAAAAAAGCTAAAAAGATTAAACATTCACTAATGAACACAAATGTTCCCTTGTAAGGCTTTATAAGGAGATGAAACTTTAAAAAATAGAACATTTCCTATCCTGGGAACTGCTATAGCCAAACATCTGTTTAATAAATTGTTTAATCCAACTAATGGACAGGTTGCAAGTTCATCACAGAGCAAACACAGACTCACATTCATGTCTATAGGAAATCAGTTTAGCATCACCAGTTAACTTCAAAGTGTGCATTTTTGAACTATGGAAGGTAATGAAAGTACCCACTGTCAACCCATGCATGCACAGGGAAAACATGCAAACTCTGCACACAGATGCAAGTGCTCACAAAGACATCCCTCGCTTCAAATATTCCATATATATTTTTCACTATATAAATAGTCTCAACTTGCAACTGATTGTTCCCATGCGAGCTTCATTGTTAAAGAAATACAGTATTTTTCCATAGGTTCAGTTTAGACAAACACGAAGTTTGTCATGAAATCTGAAGGAAATTCTCTGCAAGTTATGTACCTTCAAAGAAGTCAGCAGTAAATAGCATGTGTACTGGTCTTTGCCATGAGAATGAAACAAACAAAAGAGCTCAAACATCATCAAGAGAATGACGGAGAACTCTTTGGGGGGAAAAGACTTCACATATCAAACACCAAAATAAATATATTCAAGGATATTTTTTTTTTAAGAACATAAAAATTTCTAGGGATCAAACTGAAGTACCTATTTACAAAAAAAAAAACAAAAAAACATGCAACCTACACAGAGAAAAACCCAATGCCAGTATTCCGATTGGAGTTTGTCCATGATTGATTGCTTAACTTTAACCTCAACACTCTGGAATGAGCGTCATCTCTGTTGAATACACATATTTCGATATTCTGTTTATTTTTCAGCTGTGAAGCACTCTCTGACTTGAGTTTGAGAATTACTAAATGAATACGATCGATATTACAAGATGTAAGTTGGTAGATTTTTCACAAGTGGAAACAAAGTTCTGCTTCTCTGTGACTTTGGTCACCTTTATTAAGCCGGATTCCATTTCTGCGCAGTCGCAACATAAATCTACTCCCAACTCAGGAGTGTATGTTACACTACACCTCCGCACCTCTGTGACTCTTGAGTACAATCCCCTGGCGATGCAGCCGTCACACACAGACACCCAGAGGAGGGACGCTCACACTTGCACCACCACTCGCCCCTCATGTGACATGCATATTTTATAGACAACCTTTCACTCCAATCCCAGTCCTGAACCCACGGGGGCACTCTGGTTAAAAGTCACATTGACTGGGCAAACAGTTCCTTCACAGCTGCCAAGAACTAAACAGGACGTGTGGTAAAATTCTACCACAGTTAATCAGACACGCTTCTACAAATAAAAAAGATCAAAAGAAAAGAAGAATCTACTTTCTCAAATGTATTTCCATTGTTAATGCAGTATTTTTTAAATTGCTTTAGGCTAAATTTAAAAGTATTTCTATTCTTGCATTTGCCCCTTTTTTTGGCCACATTCACTGTATCCGATGACATAATTCCATTTAATTTACGCTGTAATGTTTTCCCATCAAAACAAATACATGAATGTAGTAAATAGCCTGACACATCAGCAAGTTTCCTGTGTTTATCCGTGCTCCGACCAGGTTTTTTGTTGTTCCATATTGGGTCCACAGGGAAACGAAGGAGGGCCGCACATTACGTCAGCCGTGCTACTAATGAGGTTGGATGTTGTTGTAAAAGCCTCAGAGGTTGGATCGCTAGGAAATATTTTAAATAAAAAAATACAGGATGCACGGGACTGCCGTCCCTTCAGAAGACATAAGGCTATACTTTGAAATTCACAAATACTCCCCAAGGCAAAAGGTATCAACCCCTAAGAGCACAGAAAATTTTGTACACAAGCATGTTTCCTATTGTACTGGAGTATTTAACAATTCATATATAATCACATACGTTGGAGAAAATGAGTGAACTTGTCATAACTGCAAACAAAAGCAAGATTGTGAGTCTCGTACTCCGTCCATCAATCTTCTTTGCCGGTTAGTCCATCTCATACTGTGCTGTTTGAAAGGAGTTATGCAAAATAAACTGTGTGGCGTTGGAACCAGAGCTGTTATTAAATATGAAATCAGGACAAGCCGTGCACACGTTTCCATCGCAGACTTGAAAAGATTGGTGGTGTTTTTGTGATTGTTAATGTAGTTTCAGCTCAACGATCAGCTAAGATAAATTTGGTTATTTTGGAACATTTACTGTAAATCTTCAATTTGAGGATCTGATTTAATTTAAGATTCACAGTGCAATTATGGGAGCTAATTCTCTCACAAAGTCAATGCTGTGACAAGAAGAGACTCTAGGAAATATTGTGAAATCTAAGAAACCATTATAGCTTAGAATATATCTTAAATTAAAGTCTGCATAGATAATAGTTGTGGTGAGCCAGCTGAGAAAATGCTCACTACAATAAGAGCTCCTAAAGCCTGAGTTTATATGCACCTTCAAAACAGACACAATCATAAACAAATGTTTTCAGATGTTTAAATCAACATTGCATGTTAGTACATTAATCTATTAAATAAATTCAAAACAGATATTCCATATTCAACAAAGGTAAATGTATTCAATTGAGAACTGTTTTTTATACAAGCTGACCTTCAGGAATAATAAACTGGATTGGTGGTTACTTATAGTACTTATAGTCATAGAAAGATGGGTGTTTGGGAAGTTAGAAGTCAGGATATTCCCATTTCCCAGTTGTGTATGTTTACATAACAACAGGAAAAAGGTCTCTTACCGTTTACACGACAACAAATTCGAGTGTATCCGCAAAACTTTCTTCACTTTTGGAGGATCCGTTTACACGGCACCAGTTTGCGGATGCACTGTATCCGCGAAGTTTTTAATCCGGCTCCCAAGGTGGAAAGATTCTTTCACGGCGCAAATCCCTCCTGCAGAGACTGATGGCGGCTACAGAGCCTGTTACTGCGCATGCACATCTCTCCTCCTCCCTCCTGCTCATTCAGTTGTAAACAAACATGGCGGCCGCGTAGTGGTACGACCCGCAGTCTATATTCTAGTTTCATCGTCCAGATCAGTAGTTTAATAGTTGAGACTCACCCCTGATGGCATCCGATGCGTCATCAGTCCATGCGGATGTCGGGTTCTCGCCATTTTCTTCACGTTTATAGTGTTTTGTTCTCTGCACACACGTCTGTGTAGTTTCATAACAAAATTAAGCAACAGCGCCCTCCAGTGCCCCGGCATACTAACTACATCTTTGTCTCTGTGTCCGCTGCTGCAGTGTAAATGCACTCCTTTCTTTTTGCGGATTAGGTGTTGTCACGTGAAACGTTGTTGTGTAAACAGGGCCCTGTTTACACAACATTTCAACTGAAAACTCGTCGATTCAGAAAAGCTTCTCATTTCCACGATAACAGTTTGAAAACAATGTCTGTTTCCATGGATATGGCAGAAAATATGGACTGGGAGTCATGACACTCTGAAGGCCTCAATTGTTGTTATTGTCCATCTTCTAGCAGTGAGAGCCATTTTCAAAAAAAGTTTTCAGTGGCTTCAAGCACCGTTGTCTTATAAACCGACATCCAAAACACAACAAAGGTTTTGCATTTTCACTTGAAAATGTTGTGTTTTGTTGTAAAAAGGGCCTAAATCAGCGCTATTTAGAATCACAAAAAACATTTCATCATCCTTTTAAACCAACACGTGGATAAAAGGAAAGTTATCTATTGACTTCAAATTCTACTTAAAGAAAAGTCAATGTGGTCGCTGGCTATTTCCTTTAACTCTAAGATTTATGAAGGAGGGTATCATTAAACATCCTCATGTGGATCCACAAATGCCATTTAACTGACATGAGATCTTTATCTCAAAGGTCTCCTAAATGTCCTATCTTCCAAGTAGATGTCTTGAATTTTAAGGCATTCAATTTCTTTTCCTCCAGTTTCGAGGTTTGGAGTTTCCCACCTCCCTGCTCTAATGCAAGCACCACGCTCGAAGCTACCTCTTCTTTCACACGGTAAAACTTCTCATTCGTGATTAGTGTCAAACGCTTTCCTCGATTCATTTCCCTTCATTTTCCCTCCATTTCTCATGCATGTCTCTCGACAGCTAGCAGTCTATGTAACAAGTTGATATATCCTTCACTAATCCTCCCTTCTAAGATGTAATGTCATCAGGAAGCACAATAGCAGACCCAGACAGAGCTTAAATGAAATCGGAGCTTCCTGGTTTGGTTCCAGAAGCAAAGAAAATCTCTTTGAGAATCCTCCTTATCCCACCAGACATTTTAAAACCGTGATAATGACTAAAAATACAGCTCTGGCACACAGTCTGTCTCCACTGGATATTGTGTGGGTCGCTTTATGTGTTATGGCAATTTTTCTTTCCGCTTCAGTCATTTGCTATTTTGGTATCAACGGGCTTCCTTTATTGAATTGTGAAATGATGGATGAAGTACTCAATGTTACATCGCTTAGAGTTGAGCAATGGTTCACAGTTTTTGAATGAGAAAATAAATATCTATACACATTAACTGTTCCTTGACGGAGAATATGCTGGACAAAACACATATTTTAAGATATCGCTCTATTTGCTCGATCACGACAGTGCAAAAAGACGATTTCCGGCGAAAGTATTGTGTTTTGCACCTTCACCCGCTCCCCTTCTAAACTCTTAGAGGTACTGGGCATGCGAGTTTAACCTGGACAGGTCACTATGTCCATCGCAGGAAAAACACATCGAGACAGATAACCACACGTGCACTAATTCACCTCTACTTCTACATGCAATGTTGAAGTCGCCAATTTACCTGAAGTGCATATTTTTTAAACTAATACTTGGCTTTAAACACAACTTCATAGTCTACTCCTAATGTATTTGTTGCCATTTTATTGTTTGTTTTTTTATTGATCGTACCTTCTTTTTGTTTTTTTATGTCTATTTATGTACAACCCTTTGGTTCACCTGTGTTTGTTTTGAAAGTGCTCTAGAAATAAGGTTGAGTCAACCTGAGTAGGAGGAAAAACACGCATGCACAGGGAGGTTGAAGCCGGACCACAGCTTGAAACAGGGATATTTGCACCGTGGGGTGAGAGTCCGAAACCTCTAAACCACTGTGCCGCCTCCTGAAGTGTCTCCGACCAGGTTTAACTTAAAGTAACCCTCTTTAATGACAAACAGAGTTTTCTCCATCTATACTCTTGGTAAAGGTCATAGATTTGCATCATTATCTTTCCCCATTGAGACGCATCATTGTGCCAGAATGGAAGAATTCCTTGTTGGTTTAATTGCATGAATTACTGATGATTTGTTTTTGCAACTCCATATTTTGTCTTTGCCTCTTTATCGACTCAACTTTTAAAAAAATCTAAATTAAAATAAATTTCATCTGATTTTACAAATATGCTACATCCGTAAGTACATCCATGTCTGCTGAGCTTCTCTTTGAATCGCTTGTATTGTGTTGGGAGGACAAACGGGATTTGTAGCATGAACAATAGCAGATGATCTGCTGTAGGCTTCGTTCTCTATGAAACATTAATCATGTTCTAATGACGGAATGAATGAGTGGGGGAGTAAGAAGAAAAAACAAAAAACTCCCAAGTGCATAACTTCCCTGTGATTTCCATGACAGGAACTCATCAAATCAGCATCTCCCTGTGGGGTGGATGTGTGGGAAACATACACATCCTTATAGTGTGTGTGTGTGTGTGTGTGTGTGTGTGTGTGTGTGTGTGTGTGTGTGTGTGTGTGTGTGTGTGTGTGTGTGTGTGTGTGTGTGTGTGTGTGTGTGTGTGTGTGTGTGTGTGTGTGTGTGTGTGTGTGTGTGTGTGTGTGTGTGTGTGTGTGTGTGTGTGTGTGTGTGTGTGTGTGTGTGTGTGTGTGTGTGTGTGTCACGCTCTGTTTTTTTCCGGAATATTCCATTAAGCAGAGAAATAGGGGTCAGACGGACAGCTGGGCACGGCCAACCTGCTGAGAGAGAAATTAAATGTACTTTCCTCACCAATCAATAGCCCACTGTGTGGAGATGATGGAAGGTTGTTGAGGTTAGGAATACAGTGTTAATTTGAGGCGGCATTGTCCTCAGAGCTCCTGAGGGTCATGGCACACTCTGCATCTGAAAAACTTTAGCTCAGACCACGACAGGGCTGTTTAAAACCCTCCGTCATTTCGTCCGCCTCTGACTGAGCCACAATAAAGTCATTCATGAGGGAGATTTTATTCAAGTGCTAAATTTATTGATTGTCCCCCCCAGAAGGAATTATGCGTTACAAAGTGTGTGGTAATGAAACAAAAGTAGATGTTGTACACCCTGGGGTGTTCTCACCATTTGTCTTTTTATGTTTCTCATTTCATCCATTCTGAATATGGATTTTAAATGTCAGGGTATTCGGGGGCACTTCACTGCCTTCAGATTGAAACTGTGACTGTAAAACACAGTGTTCAACTCCTTCCACATGCTTTTTATTGGTGGGTATGTGTATACCCAGAGAGGGAGGAAGCAAATAAATAATTACTTAGGTTGAGTATTCATTTCCGGCAATGTTTTACAATTCATGAATTGACCAAATTGACATATTCAGAAGCGATTCTAATGTCAGTAATGGTTGAATAACAAGATCCGAACTTTAAAATGAAATGGTGACTTTTATATGAAGTCCTTTGGTTTCGAAAATAATGTTTCTTCTGACTGAAAACAAAGATACAAGTTGAATAGTGTGTGTGTGTGTGTGTGTGTGTGTGTGTGTGTGTGTGTGCGTGCGTGCGTGCGTGCGTGCGTGCGTGCGTGCGTGTGCGTGTGCGTGCGTGTGCGTGCGTGTGCGTGCGTGTGTGTGTAGTGCATCACTATATGGACCCACCACCAATTTGCCTTTAAAGGACACTCATTTAAATATTTGGGGGGAAAAATACCTTCTTTTATACATTTGTGACTTTTTAGGGGTCAGTTTAAAAAAAAATACAGTTAAATTGTATTTATATGTAATTAAAATAGCTGTTGAAATTATAAAACTGATCAAGGCTGCTTCTTATACATTATAGTTTTACCTGTTTAGATTTTTTGTATTGTTCGTGTTTTTCTTTTGTATTCTACATCTTTTGCTTCTTTTGACATTGTTTCATGTTCACAGCGCGTGGACAGTCGTATTTACATACGTGACACATGAAAATCTCATTTCATCTTAACATATAGTTATGTATTTGTCACAACTTATTGCTTGGAAAAAAATCTCTGAACGGGTGCTTTCAGAAGGCAGAAAAATTAAGAAGAAAAGTTATTTGTTATGTAAAGAATATGTATTTTAAAGAAACATCTCATTTGCCTCATAAAAGGTTAATGAAGGACAACTTGTATCAATGATCTACACAACTAGGTTTTTGTCTTTTGGCCTCGTGACAATAAGTTAAATAAAAGAAGTTGTGCATCTGCCGTCTGAATATGTGAAGAATACCAGACGACTTTGCATATACCCATCACACTCGCATATTTCAATGACGATGTACAAAATAGTGTTAACTGTAAAATCAATTTTTAACGAATGTCTGCTAAAATCTGCAGTTTAAATGCATCTTATCGAAGTCATTATGCAACATGGCCTCCGAGTGACATTGCAGAGCATCTCAACGGCCCGGCTGTGAGAAACCAAGGACGTCAACTCACTCGAGCAAAATAGTGCACAGCTGTGAAGGCCTGAGAAAGCTGCAGTACCAGGAGGGCCAAATCCGATAAGATACCCGCTCACGTTCCTTTGTTGGTCAATCACAAACACGCTGCCAAACATTACTCTCCCCTCAGTGTGATCCAAAAATAAATTTAACATGGCACAAACTCAGAGCTGAATTATTCAGATTCATATCCGCGATCATGTTGGAATTCGTTTTTTGATATGAATGCGTTTGCTTTTTTTCTGCGGAGAAGATCCCCGAAAATGCCGAGAGCAAACAGAACAAGTTTCATCTGTCGGGGCGACAGTTTGCTTTTTCATCCCCAACATGCTGCCGCCCTCTGCCATCATACATCCCTCGTGCTGTGTATGTTTGGTGGCGTATGCATCAAGAAGACGTCATTTCACATTTCAGACCCTGCAGAAACATTGATTTTCACATGAGATGTTTAAATATAATGTAACCGGAGCCAAACTATCGGGGAAATATAATTGCAGCTTGTAATTCTATCAAAAAATACACTTGAATAGAATTAGTCCTTCAAAAAAACTTCAATTATAATGTCTAGTAAAATGCAAAATACACCAACAAGGCATCCCAATGCCTGTTTATTGGTTAGCAGGAGCAACAATATAGTTCAGTGCCTTTAGGTTAAAATGTTGTTTTGTTTAGTTTTTTGCCAAAACATTCAGTTTCGCAACAAATTATTTTCTCTTTGTAAAAAAAAGAAAAAAGTTGTGGAAATGGTTCCCAGCTGAAATTAGTTACTTGTGCCCTCTTAAAAAACGCTGTCCGTGTGCTTGCAGTGAGAAATGTTGGTTGTATTACTGGTTGGCTAAAAAGAAAAAGAAGAATATGCTTTTCGAGACACAAACACAGCACTTGCCTGCTGTTGTTTATGTGTGTGGGTGGAGCTGCATATGTGCATACTACATGTGTGCTGAGTGGGAGCAGGAGCACAGCTGGGGTCTTGGCTTTCGCTGTCAGCTCCATCTTCAAGCCTTTTTACATCTCATTGTGAAAACCTCTGCTCACCAAACTCTTCAGCTCCCAGTCGGGCTCAAGCACCCTTTGTTTTCTCCCAGGGTCGCCTCTTACTATTGTCTACTGTATGTTGTTGAGCTCATGGATTGTATTGGCTCTGCTGAATCTGGCTATGGAGCCAACTGCAGAGCTGCAAATCAAACACCAGCTGAGCCCCACACACCCTCATCTGTGCAGGTAAAAAAATAAATAAAAAAGAAGTGTATAATCTCCCTCTTTCAGACCACCTGCAGCGAATGCACAGATTTGCCAGAAAAAGGTTGTTTAGGGTGGGGTGTTTGACAGCTGCATTATGAAACTAATGCCGCTGCCAAGTGGCATTTCAAGCTGTATATCAGTTTAACTTTGGCGAACGAACATCAGCCTTCACATCATGGCTGTCGGCATCCTCTCAGGAGAAGATACCGAATGAGAAGAGACAAACTGTGATTGACCTATGTGATTTAATTCAGGCTGAAACTGTACTACCTTTGGCTCATTTGAATACTACCAATCTGGCTAAGGGGGTACCAAAGGTTCTAAGTGGGTCTCTGCTGCCCCCTGTAGCTCTCTTACTCCACACTGAAACTTAATTTGATTTTATGCCATAATGAATTTATAAGTATTTACAGATATCACGTGAAAATAGAAAAAGTAATGATTAACGTCAGGAAAATATATATTTTTTTGTTATATCTATATGCAATTTGCCTATAGACATCCTTATATCGTCTCTCTATATGCTCTGCCAGTTCAATTTGCTTGAGCTGATGTGTTGTGGGTAAACGTAGGCATGCACAGGGAAAACATGCATACTCCACACAGAATGGCCCCGAAGTCCAACCTGGATTTGAACCGGGATCATTTGTGCAACGATAAACAAATGTGAACCACAACAGCACCTCTCCACAGTAGATGGATGTAAGTGAAATTATCTGTCAAATTTTAGGATATAATTCCATTTTTAAAAGATGAATAAATAAATAAATTGTGGGAAACCAAATTATTGACATTTTTATATGCAATTCATATGATCTACATCTTTTTATCTTTATGACGTTCAAGTCTGAAAATATGATCATACATCTGTTTTTGCACAAATCTACACTGCCATCTGGTGGAAATTATCCGCATTTATGCTTCTGAATTTGATAGATTTTAGACTTTGGGATGTTTTTTGTTTTTGTTTTGTTTTTTATGACCCAGTGTATTTCCAAAATGCGTTTCCATCATGGTGTTTGGCATGATTACCTGTCCTAAAACACTCTGAGTTGCCTTTTGGATTAAGTGGGCTGCAGTGTTGGTGAAAAACTCCCCTCAATGCCTTCCAAGCTTCACTGGGGCGCCTTGTTTGTGCCTTGAGGTATTTGATTCAGTTGGCCATGGGCTGTCCCCAGGCAAACCTGATGTTGTTGTAAGTGTCTGTCAAGACAACAAACTGGTTTACCAGCCAGTTGTCTGCGCAGATCGTCCCACACAAAGTACATTCGCACTCATTGCTCATGGCAAGCCTTTTCCAGATTGATTGTTTTAGAATAGAATAAATGATTATTGCTATTTCCACAGGGACAAAATATTACAGGTACACTTCATTAATAGAGTCAGCTTTACGGGTAAATGAAATAAGAAATTTGTCCAAATGAATCAATGTTTAAAAAAATAGACAGGTGGGAAATAAGAAAAAGACACGTAAAAGTATATGCTCATATAAAGAAAAAAAGTGGTGAAAATGAAATAGGTTACGTGAAATAAGGGAAGTTTTGTAAATATATATTAATCTACTTCTACCTCTGTTTTTCTATCTCTATGCAATTCGTATTACTTGTTGAACTAATGTAAAAGCAACATACCATCAAAGAATATTCATTGGAATTAAAATGATTACTCTTGTATTGACCAATTTCCAGACGGAATCTACAGAGCTGCACCTATTCATGCTGAAATTAGTCTAAAGGCAAGACATCCCTTTTAATAATTCCTTTTTATGTATGTACGCATGCTTTACATTTTTCTTTCGCTCACTTTTGAGAACATGTTCTGCAGCATTGACTCTGTTTCCACTTCTCCCAATTCTACCTAATTATGAACTCCAAGTGATCCATTCCTGCATTTATGAGCACCCTCAGGCTCGCCTGCTAATGAGCACAGACCACATGTTGGTAGAAATTAACTGTGGTTTTAGGTTTGCCTGGACTCGCCAGACCTGATTCAAACATTGCATCAAACGGCCGTTTGTTGAGCCAACATTGGTTCTAGTTAGTGAAAACTGGATATAGACGGGAATAGGCTGGGCATCGCCTTTCCAGCACTGATTCGTTGGGAACCTAAATGCTTGGTTCAAAGATTATCTGCTCCAGAGAATCTGGATATATGACCAATCTGTTACTGGACATGTTGAGAATATCAAGTAGTCGCTGTCTGCCTTTTTGTTCATATCAGAGTCTGAGCATCTTCAGCTGCAGCCCGAAAACATTGGAACGGTCTCTCCAGTCATATCAGATTATCTTATTTTGAGTTGAAAACATATTTATTAACCTTGGTGTTTTTAGTCTCGCCCACAGTAATATTAGTATTGATTATCTTTTCTTTTTTTTTTTTAAATCCCACTCATCCATCCATCCATTCATCCGCTATGGTGCTTTAACCATCTTAGACTTGCATAACAGACAATCACGCTCATTCACATCAATCCCTACGTGCAATTTAGCATCACCAAGTAACCTCAGATGTATTATGTGTTTGAAAAGTACAAACCACAACAACCCTCTATTCCATGTGTGCACCGCTTTTTAGGTTTTTATTTGGTTTCATTCAGCACTTTGGTCAATGCCTGCTTTTTACAAATGTACAATAGAAATCATTTACTTGACAATCCTATACTTTACAATGATGTGAAATATATATATGTATAATTGATGTATACTTCAGTGTCTATAAAAATAAATCGAAAATGACAAGTTACAGAAATGACAGCTTATAGATGTTTCATCAGAAAGATTTTTTTCAAATGTTAGACGGGATGTTGAATACATGGGTTTTTGGGGGGGAATGCTGCACTCTAACTCTGGTTAAATTTAACGTAATCATCCTTTTCCCCTCTGGAGTAAATAGCGCTGCTGTCCATGGTGCTGAACCTTGTTTTATTTTGTTTTTTCACTCTTGCCATTTTGGTGCCTGTGCTCACAGCATACAGCAGATTTAGGGGGAAATGAAACAGCGGAAGAGGAGAGTAAGCAGTTTTATATTTCCATTATGCCTTTTTTTTTTTATATATATATATTGATAATCAAATGAGTCTGAACTACAAGCACAGTCTAGTCTCAGGACCGTGTCGGAATCAATTATTCCCCAGTACCAGAAACTAACCCGTCATTTACTCATTTGCATGCAAATGAAAACACCAAATGGAGACACAAAGTGCAAGTCAAGTTCAGGAAAAACAAACACAACGGTTCAGGTGCTAGTGCACTTTTCAACGCAATGACAACAGAGTCAATTACCAATAGGCGCAAATCATGCAACTTCATTTCTGACGTAAATGATGCGAAGGAAATGCACCTCAGTCCAGACTGAATATTTTCTCATCAAAATTGTGCCATTCCTGTATGTTAACCTTCTATATCAGTAGAACTATGCCTGAGGATATTGACTTTAATCCAAAAACAACAGGTGCGAATACTTATTCCTTATTATTTTTTTATGCAATTACCCTTAATAGGATATGTGCAGCATATTTAATAGACAGCACTACATTTATAACGTATGTGCTCCTTGAACTCTGACTGACTTTTAATGTAGATTTTAAATTACACCCTACCTACATTCTATGTGTGCAAAGAAAGCCATTAGCTCTCCAATGAACCTTTCATTGGACTTTATTTTATTATTATTAAAAAGGAGCTTCATCCCTGTCGTGGCTAATTGTGTGGGAGGATGAAAGTAAAGCTCAAAACCTAACTTTATTGTAAATTGATGCCAGTTCTAACCTAAATGTCCTTCCATGACTATGGCCCGAGAAAATTTACACAAACCCTGAACAGGTTGCCACGCCATGCGGGGAAAACACAAGCACTTCATCATAACAAAGCACAATTGTAAAAACCCTAATTACAAAGTCCAGACGCAATCACTCAATAAGAGTATACAAACTCTGCATAAAGATCCTCTAGACGAGAACTTTTAACGTTGTGATTAGTGCTGATCACAAAACTTCTGTGCAGCTCTGATTTAAATGTGTATGGCCCTAAAGGTATTAACAGTGATTTGTGTGCCCTTGTCAAAGACATTAAGAAAATTCAAAGTGATTCCTAAATAACCACAGATGATTGCATGGATAGTACAAGAGAAATTATAACAAATATTTACACAAGATACTTCATTTGACCAAAACAAAGCGAGAAGTGACATGCGTATAATATTGCACTTATAATAAAAGCACATTTAACATTTTTGCCCCAGCAAATTGGTGTAGTTGTGAGGTGGAGAATTTCTTTTCATATACCCATGAAAATCGGTGAAGAATGTGTTTGCAATGAAATTAAGACGTTCCAACTGAATCTATTGTATGATAACAATGGAACTGTTAACTACAAAATCGTTCCCATACTCTATCCATCTATCCATCTATCCATCTATCCATCTATCCATCTATCCATCCATCCATCCATCCATCCATCCATCCATCCATCCTGCAGTTTCCCAATTCGCTGCAGCAAACTTGATTGATAGATTGATTTCACTGTGACATAACCATTTTATTATTCACATGGGTCAGCTTATGATACCAATAATGATCAAATTTGTTAATAATTCAGATTTACAGTAAATTTTCCACAATAGGAGGAAGAGGAGGAATCTCTTGAGAAAATGCAGAATTCTAAATGTGAAAAGGTTAAAAGGTGAATTCCATCTGGGAGAAGCATAGCTCACGGTCAGAAGTGAATTTAGACACTCTGATTTAATCTCTCATTGTGTGGAATATTATCCAATACATAAATCACCTAAAAGTGCCAGCAGACTACTGATCTCCAGGTGGATGTTTCGTTGTATTTAAATGTTGTGCATTACATTATCTGTGTTATCACCTTTTGAAAATATGGTACAAACTTCTTCCAACTGCAACACATCAACTCAGCGCATTGATTATCGTATAACATAAAAACTGCTTTTGAGAACTAATAGGAGATGAGGAGGCCAAATTCTAATTTAAAATGATAAGGCATAACAATAATTGATTTGTGTTAACAATATACACAAATCTCGTGACTGAAATACAGACAAATAGTCTGAAAAGACCTGTTGGTGGACAAAATGATAGATTTATAGAGATTTCATTGTCTGTTCAGTGCAAGTAACGAGAGGAGTCGCTGGTTCAAATCCCAATGTGAACCATCAAGCAAGGGGTTTAACAAATAATAGCTTCAACTGCATCACAGAGTTAAAGTCGTACTCAATCAAATGCGTGGGATCCTCTGATCTACTGTGGTGTAGTAACAGGAAAACAGCCCTGTCACTTAACATATTCTATCTTAAGGCCTGTAGCGCTGTATTATGTAATAATGGTGCAGCATGTAATAATGGAATACATTTTCAACTCATTATGTAATAACATCGCATTTTGTAATAATCTGCCACATTCTGTAATAAAATTCTTGAACACATTTTGTAAAATTCTTTGCCGCATTTCGTAATAACTTCTTACAAATTGCAACAGTTATTACAAAATTCGGGTTAAATGCACTCAGTGGCACTAACAATCTAGTTTCATTTCTTCAAGAAAAAAGGAATGGCTGGTGGAAATACTGACTGACTTGTAACTTTAAAAATCTAGCAGCCACAATGGCAGGTGATCTAAAAAGTTAAACCGGATTTAGAGCCCCGATTCTACCATTGATATGTTTGCAGGACATGTGGTTCTAGTCCAACTGAATCTTAATATTTTCTCATTAGTAAACATAGACCCATGTATAAGGATAAAAGGCCGAATTTTTTAAAATAATGCAGCAAATTATTACATTTTCTTAAAAAAAAAAAAAGGTGGAACACCCACATTTTGTGAGAACTGTTGCACTATGTAACAAGGTGTTACAAAACGTGGCAAGGTTTATTACAAAATGCGTTAAAGAATTATAATACAAAAAGCGGCAGATTATTACAAAATGTGGCGTGATTATATAATAGGTCAAAAATGTAATACATATTACACCAATATTACAGAATGCGGTGGAACAAGGCCTACGAAGTTCACAGTATGTATTCTCAGCGCCGATGATAACAATCCATCCTGTAACATGCCAAGTCTTTGCACTTTGTGCAACAACTTTTCTTAAAAGCGTATATAGAGAAACAAAAGAATTAAAGAATGAATAGACATTTAAATTGTTCTCTTGAATGCTCAGAAATTCAGCTGATGGTCTTAAACTGTACTTTACTGATGCAGTAGGTGGATCCTCCCATGTCTTTGTCTCTTACTGGGGAAGAAAAATCTTCCATCTTTATTCTATAATCTGGGATTTTTGTGAAGGATAAGCGTTATCTGTGTCTAGCGGTCCCAGTGAAACAATCCTAAATTTAAAAGAATTTTGATTATTTTTAAAAGCGATAACTCCTCAAATATTATATAATAACAAGTCTCTATCAGTCAAATAACATGTCCCAGCAGGTACTGTTAAATTGTTTACCGTCAGGTGACTCAGCAATGAAACACATTCAGTCAGTATTTAAAGACATTTGCATCACATATCACTTATTTCACTGCAAACAGGTAGTCGATCCCAAAAAAGAAATGCTTGGTGAATACACTGATTATGCCTCCTCAATATCATTGTTTCAAATGTAGTTTTGTACCCGTGCTCATTTCAAACTGTGTCATTTTGAATGGTTCTGTTAAGAGTCGAAGTCCAATAAATGATTTTATTGCAATTAACTGTCAGTTCTAAGAGTAACTTTCATTAAAATATACATTTATTGTTTTAACAAGGAATTTCCAAACTATACTTTAAGTAGAAATGCCAATTCAGCTACATGATGGTTATTTTGATAATTGAGTAAAAAGGTTGTCTGGTTTTTTTTGTGTGTGTGTTTTTTTGTAATCTTTTGGGGGGGGTTACAATCAAGAATCACATTAGAATGTGCTAAAATAAGTGAAATAAGCCATGTATCATATAGTTGCTGCATGTATTTGACTAAAAAGCATAATCAAGTGTTAATCATTGTATACAAAATATACAAGGATGAGCATTTTTCTAGATATTTTCACAATTCCTAGTGAAAAGTATTAATCACTCATCCATGAAATTGATCTGGATTATGGATAATGCAAATAATAATCAGTTGCATGCCTGCAGTGATGTCTTGGGGTTGTCTCTGTGTAACACTAAAACAAAGTTAAAATCAATAAATCAGCTACCTCAAGAAAAAAAAGTTATTATCCAATTAATAATTAACTATAATCCCTGCAAATCCTTGTATACATGATTTCCAGGTGAGGCGGTGTATAGCCTGTTGCAATGCAGTACAATACATTTGTCAGTTGGTGCATTTTAGAGGCCTTTTAAGGCCTTTAAACAGTAGATATATGGTAGGTCTCTCTATGTAGCCTGCAAAAATGCCTTTTATTTAAAGAATTACAAGACAGAATTCAACTTATGAGTTCCCTTCCACTGCAGTCCTGATTTTTATATGGCACATTGGAATAATTGACTGCCTGTCCATGCCTGAGGTCAAACCTGGGTATTGTATGGCACAGGGACCACGTTGGTTGTCCCAGACCAATGAGAAATTCATGCACCAGACACATGCAGTATAACTGCCTTGCACTTGTTTTTAAAGATGTAAGCTTTACTATTTCAAAGTTTTTGCCTCGCATCTTTTCTCACAGAATTTTGTACCGTGTTTGTTTTGTAGAACGTATATTGCCATGTTCAGGGATTAACAGTTGAATCTATATTTACGTGACATTGTACAGTAGTCTCTAATGGTTAATGTGGCTCCTCCACAAAATCAAATCATCACTCATGGCTTAAATCAAGCCTGTCAAACATGTGGCCTGCAGGTTAGAAGTAGTCTGCCAGGGGATCTTATTCCAGTGACATGGATCAAACTGCAAAGGACACTTAAATCTTCAATAAATTTGAGGTTTTAAAAAAGAAAAAAGCAGGGGGGGGGGGGGGGCGGGGGGCACAAATGTGAACATTTCAAGAATGTCCTAATACTTTGCTGTTACAGCTAAAACAGTGACATGATAACCTTTAAAATTTGTATATGCGATTAGATTGTCTATACATTCACAACACCAAACAATTAATGTGGGAAATTACTACAATCTCAACAAAAAGCCAATTTTATTGATACCTTCTGGTGCAAAATACAGTGAAATGCTTAAAATAAACAACAACAAAAAACAACTTCTATAGATGTTGCATTATGGATGTTTTGATAAACTCACCCTGACAGCATGGCTTTGTGGTTAATGAGATAGATAGTTTTCATTGATATCTCAGCTCGGGTCTTAGTTTTGTGCTGCCTCCACTACGCCTAAGAAATTAGTTAAAAAAAAAATAAAAAATTTCTATGAAATATTTATGATTTGGTTGGTGGATTGGCTGGACCAGATTGGAGCCTCTGGCGTGCCAGTTTTGGCCCACGGGCCTTATGTTTGACACCCTGGTCCAGAAAAAACTGAGATTGACACCCCAGTATTAGACAATAATAAAAAAATTTAAGCATTATACGTGGCTCCATACAGTTACAACATTAATACTTTACTTGAAACCAGACTTGAATATGATCTTAAGAGATACGACTTTCAAATAAAATGCGTTTTCAGTCGTTTTAACCTGCCCCTGATGCACTGTCATACAGGAAATAATCGATTTTAAGGCTTAATAATGGAACGAACAACAACTTCCTTGTAAAGTTGCGACATTTTAATGAACTGAAGGAAGAAACTGTGATAAGAAATCAGGTTAAAATGGGGGGGAAAGAAAAAAGAAAAAAAAAATAAGTGAGCTGCATTTTCCGGTTAAACCCGCTGGAGCCATGTTTGACCGGCCCCACGCTTCGCCCCGGACGCTGGCTTGGAGGAGACTCGCCCGCCCGCCCGCCCGGCAGAGCAGACGCAGCGGCGGAGGGGGGAACTCACTCGATGGCGAGACTTCCAGGCGGAGCTCGCTAACTGCCGACCTGAAATATCTCCGAGCCGCCGAAAAACCAACCCCTCTACGTGCAAGTCTTTCTTCCATTATTCGTCGCGACATCCAGGTGGGTAAAAAAACCAACCCAAAATCCCCAACAAACCGTGTTTTGTGGCTGTATTTGTAGCCGGAGCGAGGAGAGCTTCGCTTCCATACAAAGGCTTTCTGTGCCGGGCTGCAGCAGCCGGGAGGCCCGCCTGTGTCTTTTCAACTCGCCGCCTAGCCTCCAACCTTTTCGCCCCTTCTCAGCACCCATCTCCTCGTTTTTCTGCCTTTCTCTCGTGTGTAACACGCGTCGGCTCTCTCGCGTTCATTTGCCGATTACCCGGAGTTGTAATTTTAATTTTTTTATGTTGGGTCTTGTGATAACCGTGGCCGGTACCAAGAAACATGGTTGCTCTGCGGAGTCTCCTAGCGATGCACGCCGGGCAGCGGTGCAGTCCGCGCCGCTAGAGGGTTACGGGGACAGCCGGGGTTTGAGCTGTCGCAACCGGGAACGCGTCCGGGAGGGCGGGCATTAAAAAAAACAAAAAACAACACGCACGCAACGACACGGTTCACTTATATAATGTATTTCTAAAAAAGCTGCACGTTATTGTTTGTTTGCGTGTGTGAGAAAAGTTTCTTTGCACACATTCATATATCTAAGAAAGTTGGTTTAAGACTGCGTTCAGCTACGATGGTTTTTATATTTTTTCTCCGCTTTTTTTTCCGCCAGGGCGTCTTCGGCGATCCGTTGCAGATATTTGTAGTTTTTCAACGGGTTATAATTAATCTAAATGGTGAGGAGTTGTGTCTACGATTGCCCCCTTTGCAGGGTGAGCTTTAAGGGGTAAGAGGGAGAGGAGAGGGGAGGGGGGTGGGGTGGGGGGTGGGGGTTGCAGTCCTGGCGAACACAGGCTGTTGCATAGCGACTCCCGTGCCGGGTGAATGTCCTGGAGGATGCCCGCTCGTGGAGCCACAATGCCCGGGCTCAGCTCCGGACATCACACCGGTGTGAATGCCAACCTTGCCAGCCGTTAGGAAGTAACGGTTTGGTGTTAGTGAGCCATCCTCTCTAACAAATATTGGCACCATTTAACAGGCTATAATTTTTTCATCAATGCTAATTTAAAAAAAAAAAAAAGTCTTAAACTGACCTAAAAACACGTAAATCCATTGTATGTGAGACAAAAGTTTGGCAAGATGTTAAAAAAATAAAATAAAAATCAACATCCATTAGATAAGTTAAAAAGTGGTCATGATTATTTCATGAATATGATTTTAAACCACCAAAACCCAGATGTTTTCCTCCAATGTAGTCATAGTGGGTTTACAACAGAAGTGTCAAAGTGCATCTTAATTCAGGAGCCACATATTTTCCAATTTCCTCTCGATTGGGCCGAACCAGTAAACAATTGCCATAATAACCTTTAATTTTAAATTTTAATGTTCTTTGATGCGGCACAGCGTATACGTGATTGAAATATCTTTATTTAAAAACAAAACAATTCCGACAGAAAATGACTGAAATCTCAACATAAAGCTAATTTTGATGATACAAAATTCAGTGAAATGTCTAATAAACTTCTACAGTTGTCTGATTATGGACGTTTTTACAAACTCCTGACAGCGTGACTTTGAGGCTAATGCTAGTTTACCAGCTTTCATGGCAGCGGCATCGGTATCTCAGTATTGTGTCCCCTACTTGTTCAAAAATTCAGTGTTTTCGCTGAGATTTTTACAATTTGCTTGGTGGTTTGGCAAGACCAGATTGGAGCCTCTTGCCGGCCAGTTTTGACCCACAAGCTTGGGGTTTGACACCCCCAGTTAACGAGATCAATCTTGAGGATTCTTAGATGGTCTCAGTAAAATATACCGTTTGTTTTGTTTTTATTTGGAGATGTTCTTTCTCCATTCTGTTCACATTTTGCCTCATTTTGGGGCTTTAATACGAGCCATATGTAAAAGAGATGTGTTCTCAGCCGGCATGAATGTAATTGTTTACATTTGCCCTACTTGAAGATTTATGAGAGGAATTCATCATAAACATGTAATAAACACTAAACTGCTTTATTGATGATCTATAGTGCGTAAACTACATGGTAGGGCTTATCGTAGTTTGAATTAGCGCACGAAAGCAGTTGAAACCCATAATGTGTTTCAGGTCTCAAATGGATGCAAATCAAAGTTCTAAGTCTAGATTATAAGGAGCAGGTGACTCAATATTGCTCTGCAGCTGAAAGTGAAATAAGTTGTTGAATGAACAAACCACCAGTTGGATGAACCGAGTAAAGTGCCTGTTGATTTGGGAAGGTGTGTTCAAGTTTTGAAAGTAAGAAAACCTTCTGGCTGTTCCTGATAAGCCGAGGCTCCGGTATCTCTACTTTCAGCTATAGGGTATATAGTCCAAAAGAAATAAAAGAATTTCAGTTTTTGTATTCCCTTTCACTGCAAAATAAAAAGCTATTACATAAGCTTTTAATCAATTTGAAAGGACCAGAGAGTACAATGCCATACTTCAGTTTTCTCTATGGGTCCACTTGCAGGTTAATGCAGTCATGGGGAGCTCTGTGTTTTATTTCAGGGTTGTTGTTTTTTTTGGCAAGCTTCAGTGATTTGGCTTCGACTCAATGTCCTGAGGTTATTTGCCATACTTCATCAAAGCTGTGATAAAATCCAATCTTCCTCTCAGCATGTGAGATTGTTGATGCACCTGAATGTACTTTTCAGCTTTCTTCCACTTCGCAGCAGTTTGTTTGGTCATGTTAAGTTGTTATTGGAACAGAAAAATAACTTGAACTAGAGGTTTGCATTTCCATATGAAAATGCAAGTATGAATGCTGAAGGCTGAATAAAGTGCTGAGATCAAAGCAGATGAGCTTTCTTTTACAATTTGCTTAGTGTTTTGGCGGCCAAGATTGGAACCTTTTGCGGGCCAATTTTGGCCCACGGCCCTGATGTTTGACAACCATAGTTAAACTATATTAATTTCAGCCAAATCTAAGCCGTGTAGATCATTAATTCAACGTCTTAATTTTGCTTTATTTGCATTGATATTAATCATAAATGACCCTTAAATCTCTCTTAAATTTTTAATGAAATGAAAGGTGAATTCAGAGACTGTTGACTGAATACTAGACTCTGGAAACCACGGTAAAGACCTGATGCTCTTAGGCCTCGTTTACACGGCAATGAAAACGAGTGTCACCACAAAACATTATTCACTTTTGGGGAGGGCCTGTTAACGCGACACTGGTGCTTGGATCCACTACAACCGTGACATTTTTTTGTACCAGCTCCCGAGGTGGAACACTTCTTTCACGGTTGTGATTCCCCCACCAGGCAGAGACAGCCGGAGGCTAGAGAGTGCTGTTACTGCGCATGCACATCTCCTCTATGATAAATAGTTCCTTCTGCTCATGTGTGAGTAACAAACATGGCGGCCTCCATAGTGGCGTGCCTTCCAGTCCGTATTCTAGTTTTATTGTCCATATTGGTTGTTTCATATTTGAGACTCACCCCTAATGGCATCCATCAGTCCATTCGAATATTGGGTACTCTTGATTTTGTTAGCATTTATAGCGAATTGTTCTCTGCACACTTATGTGTGGTTTCATTACAAAAGCAAATAACAGCGCCCACTCGTAGCCTGGCACACAAACTACATCATTGTCACTGCTGCTGCAATGTCAACGCAACACTTTTTTTTTTTTTTCAAACGGTCAAGGTGTTGTCACTTGAAACGTTGTTGTGTAAATGGGGCTTTAATTTACACAGCTCATATGCACTCTAAAATATTTTACATTTCTTGTTCAGAACAGACTATTCATGTTACAGTCTGACAGACACAATCTCAAATTGGTATAGTTGGAACTGCATATGATGGCCTCTCTTTCTGTTTTCTCTTCAGATTGAACGATGTGATTGTGATCGGAGACAGCAGCTCTCCAATGGTCGGCGACCTCACCACACTTCACTAGAATGTACTTGATGAACGTACCTCCTGTCGCAGCGACGCAAACAGAATGGAGAGCATGTGGCCCGCCTGGAGGCTATAGCCTTCCAGTTTGCTTCAATGACTCTGACACAGAGTTGTCCACCAGAGGCACACCTATATCAAACAAGGTCCAGATGATCATAGAGAGCCTCAGGACCAGCCAGTCCTCACTCGAGATGGGCGACGAGATCGAGGGAAATGGGCTGTCGGGACAGGAAGGTCATCCCCAAGTCTGCAAGGTTGCAGTGGGTTCCTACGTGGCAGCCAAATCCAAAACTAAAAGTCCCACTGAAAACCCACAGGACGACGTTTCCTCCCAAAACATTCACGAGACCAGTGACTCTGATAGTGATGATTCTGTGGACAGAGGAATCGAGGAGGCGATACTAGAGTACCTGAAGGAAAAAGATGACCACAAACGCAAAGGGGAACCATGTTCCGAGTTTCTCCAGTCATCCAAAATTCCCAGAAAAAGTCCACTTGATCCCGAGGTCCCCACCCAGAATTCTGATGGCAATACGTTCTCGTTTGCTGCTGGCCAGTTTGCAAAATGTGTGCAAGTAGAGACTCACACTACACCAGCCGCCATACCTATTAAAAAGTATATCAAAAACAAGGCATCCCTTAATGACAACACCTTTGAGAGCTTCGATCTGAGTAAAAGTGCAACCAAAAGTTTGGTCTGTTTTTCAGAGCAGACAAAGGGCTCCTTGACAACAACTGCCAACCAAACAGTTCATTGCCCAGTAGAAATTAAGATAGAGGAAGAATCCAACGATTCCAGCAGTGATGACGGCATCGAGGAAGCCATTCAGAGATACCAGTTGGAAAAAAAGGAGCAGCTTGTAAAAAGGGAACCATTCACTCCCCTCGCGTTTGACGACGAGTCCGACTCCACCAGTGACGATGGGATTGAAGAAGCTATTCGCTGCTACCAGCTCGAGCAGCTCAAGGAGAGGAGTGCCCTGAACTCATTCCTACACAAGGAAAAATCCTTCAGTAAGTCATTTATACACTCTGTTGGAAGCACGAGCACAGAGAACACAAAGAAACACAAACTGAAGAAAAAAAAGGCCAGAACGGATAGAGAAAGATCTTCCCAAACTCCCATATCTGGATTATTATCAAAGACACTTTCAGACAGTTCAAAAGATAAAGGGAATGGACTGCATTCAATTAAAATTGAAGGTTTTCGGGAGCAGCTCACACCTGCTGCCCCAAAGGTTAATACAAGCGCTGAGCTCATGTGCGCTGAAGCAATACTCGACATTTCGAAAACTGTGATACCCGGACCCTTCCAGCAAACTGCTGGCCTCAGTAGTTGCGCTACCACTGAATCTTCTTTGCAGTCTTCTCTCCCCGATAATTGCCCGCATGAAAGCAACGACAGCTCCATTGACAGTGAAGACGGCATTGAGCAGGAGATCAGGAAATTTCTGGAGCAGAAGGCTCAGATGCAGAAGCAGCCATCCGACGGCTCCTCTGTGAGTAAGGAGCCTCGTAGTATCAGTGAGCAAGAGCAAGTGAAAGCAAAAGAATCTGTGTGTCAGAAGAAACCACAAAAACTGTCTTTAACGCAGAAGCGAAAACTCAAAGAGAAAAGCCAGTGTGTTTCTGGCATGTCGGACAAAGCTTACGCCGATCAAGAAAAAGCCACAAAGTCTGTACCAGAGCCGATAAAAGAATCAAACACCCTGATGTTATTCCAGTCAAGTCAAACACGCCCAGTTTCTGGGTTATCCAAGGCAGAGCAAAGTGGAGACAAAAGCAGTTCCCTTGACAGCGATGAAGATCTAGACACTGCAATAAAAGACCTGCTCAAGACGAAAAAGAGGTCAAAGAAAAAGGTGCGGGACCTGAAGCGGAAATCAAGGAAGTGCCTCAAGGATGAAGAATCACTATCGGGAAGTGCTCTGCAGGCCAGAAATTCGAAGCCTGATCTTGTTAACAAGTGTAGTCAGTTCCAAAAAGCACAGAAGAGTAAGGAGGACATGAAAGATAAGTTTGGACTGAGTGAGATGAGTGTTTCACAGCATAAGCAAAATATTCAAAGTAAAGAGCTTGGCACGCTTGAAGATAAAGGGGCGATAATAACAGGACCCAGGGTTCAACACACCCAAACGTTGCCCAGGGTTGAAGCTTCCCCACAGATAAAAGAGGAGAGCAGCTCGGTGGACAGTGACGACAGCATCGAGCTGGAGATCAGAAGGTTTCTGGCTGAAAAGGCCAAAGTTTCCACTGCAGGAAAAAGTCAGGATGAAGACGTGTCAACGAGCAGCACCGGGGCAGTTTGCAACCCACGTCGGAGTGAAGATATTAAACAGGAAAATCAGCTGGCTGAGATTCCAAGACAATGCGTCAGTCCCCTCTCTGGGCTTTCTCCTCAAAGTAGTCCAGCTCAAAACAGACCGCCACTCCCAGCATCACAGTCCTCACCCCAAGACATATCCATCGTCGGCGGACAATCTCGCCCGTCCTCAGTCCAGCCGTGCAGCCCCAGTCTTCTGGAGCCTGCAGATGGGGCCGGAGCAACCAGAACTGGGCAAAAGAGGCCTCACACTGGGAGGGATGATCTTCACAACATCAACGCACGGATGGAGAGAGTTCGACCAGTTTTCAGTCCAAATATCGCAGATTCTCGCTCTGAGTCAATCAAGTGGCGCCAGAGCCTGGGACTTCCCATCCCCGCCGTGAGGGCTCCTAGTCGGACTCCATTCCAGATCACCTCGTCGGACGTCAGCGAGCCTGCTACGGCGTTGCCTTATCAAAGCGGAGGCGTCGGTCACAAATCACAGACTCCTGGTGCTGTTTGGTCTTTTGCGAGAACCGGCAAAGCACCGTTTCCCAGCTCTCCAGAGGTGGCTGTAAATACCGCGTACAGATCTACTGTGTTGAACCTTTTTTCCACTGCCAAGCAGCTTCCGAGGGTGTCCTTCTCACAGAGCCTTGTGCCTGGCCACAGGTCCCAATGCTCTGCCGAGGGGGAGAGAGAAAGGACAGTGCACATATCCAAGGACAAAAGTGTGTATGTGGAACTGGAGTCAAATAGGACCAACCACGTCCAGGTTCAAAGCAGGGACAGGGTTGAGGGCAAGCAGAGGATGGACTCTCTGAGTGAGAGACAAAGAGAAGGCGAGAACGTGAAGATAGATCATAAAGAATTGCATCTTGAAAGAAAAGAGGAAGAATTTAAGGATGAGGCAGATTGTGACTCAGTCGACAGGAGAAATCCAGAAAAGACGCAGGGCTTTTCCACATTGTAAGTATTTTCTTTGATCACTATATGCCCCAATAGCATCTTAAGTTTATTACCTAATTCCTCAATTTTGCACTGCTAATGGGGAAAAAAGAAAAAAACAATGCAGGCTATAGTCAAACTCATTCAGTTAAAAGGCTCTGAGGGAATGTTTAATATGTTATAACAAAACAGGCTTTTTTTTCCCCCCAAGTGTATTTGTACATTTATACTGTGACGTAACACATTGGTGCCATCAATAAAACTTTATTTATACATAGAGGTGAATTCATATCATCAAGCAATATAGCAACAGTTACTATAAGACCTATCACCAGTACCATAAACCTTCTTTTGTCACCACATATGTTATAAATCTAAATATCTTTTCAAAATGAAAGTGTGTTTATAAAAGCTAGGGGGAAAAAGGCTATTTTAAGGAGAATTGGAGAGGACGATCATGTTCGAAGAGAAAAAATACAAGCAGGTACTACATGTAATTTAATCAAAATTTTTATTTCCAACATTTTCATCTGAGTTTTTCAGTAAAAGTAAAAAAAAAACCAACCTATATGTGCTATTGAAATTCTTCAGTTTAGTTTCACAGTAAATCAAAATATTCATATTTAATCGCCTATATTTCAAGCAAAAATGCCAAACTTTTACTCATATTAGCTCATCAGATAAGACATATACAGGTCCTCTTTTCATGACTGGACAGGAAATATGTAAAGAACGAATCAAATTAAATACAGTCAATCAGGTAAACCACTGTAGTGTAGAATAAATGAAAACTAAAGCCCTAAGCAATAATGTGGGACCATAGGGTTATTTCTAGTATAATTAATGTTTTTTGAGGGGGGGTTTTAACCTTATAATTTGGCTATAAATGTTGTTCGTTGATTAGGTGTAATGTTAAATTCTCATTATACTCTCCCTATCTAACTTTCAGCTGCACCGGTTTATTTCTTACCGCTTGTGTCATCAGACCATCACCTCAGTGAAAAAGGGCCATTCTTTTCTGTCAGCACCTTTGCATTAATTTTAGCCTCATCCTCTGCCTTTTCACACACTCACCCGACACCTCACAATAACCAGTCCCGATAATGATGATGATAATTTTAGAAAATGTCCCTCTCACCTTGCTTTCAGATTCAGTGAAACCTTTCTATCTTTTGCATTTGGTGCAAAAATAGTCGAGTTTTGTACCGCAGTCGGGATCACTTTCGATTAGTCTTTGAACACGTGGGCAAAGGGAACAAACCAGCAATAAATTACCCCCCCCGCCGTAATGTTAGATGGAAATATAGAGCTCAGTCGATGGATAAAAAGCCACTATAGTGATCTCGGACTGGTGTTGTTCCAGATTCCATAGGAAACTGCATAATTACTCTCATCTGTCTCGCATAACCTGATATTTAGTGTGGGTTTTTTGTTGTTGTTTTGTCATGGGAAAGTTTTCTTGACTTTCCTATGTGAAGAAAAAAGGCTATTTATTTTGGTTTAAAAAAAAAATAAACAGGTTGTTACTGAACATGCTGTGCATTGCCAGTTTTTTTGTAAATATTTTGTAAAAGGTGTTTTTCTTTTACTCTTTCAGATAAAAAAAAAACTTGCTGTGTCTTTTAAGTGCATCAGTGTAATAAAGATTTGAGTCAGAAAATAAAGTCCTCTCTTTCTGATTTTTTTTTTAAATGTATTGTTTCACACTCATTTTTTATCAATTTGAAAATATTTATCAAAATGTCACCTCACCACAGAGTTCTGGTTTGATGATTTCCTGCTCTGCCTTGCTCAGGTGTTTGTCCAGTGCCATTGACCCTGGCATCACCATCAGACCTTGCATAGCTCTCACCACACAGGAGAGAGGCAGCATGTTCACCAGGAGGTATCAGCAAGAAACGTACAAGGAGGTACAATAACACAGGGAAAGGGAAGTTTTAAGACAAGTGTTTATTGCTCATTAATAGCAAGAGAACCTTTAAATGTTTTTCATCTGTGCTCTGTGAAAAAAAAAAAAAAAAAATCCAGATTGTGATTTGTGTGAAATAATACTTGTAGGATACAGGTCTTCTCAGGAGTGTCCCTGTGCCCCAGAAGCAAGTTCAGCCTGTCAAAAGAAAGCTGCAGTTCATTCCGACAGGTATGCGAGTGCACCCGAAAAACAGTAAGACATTCTGATTAAATTTGACACATGTTCAATTTTTTGTTTCAAACAGGAGAAAGGAGAAACCCGGTCAGCACCGTGTAGCTGAGTCAAACTTCATTTCAGTGCTCATGATTCATGTAGAGGATGTTTGATGTTGAATAATGTTCTGGCACCATGCAAAGTTCATTTAGAAGTTGAGACTTCATACTGTTGAAGGAACAAACAAACTTCCGTAAAGGCAACATTTACAAGTCAAATCCTGCAACTTTAAATTAATTTAATTCATTTGCTTAGACAGAAATTCAAATTTGTCTGATATGTGTTTGTACTTATTTTCCTCATTTAATGCATTAAAGGTATTGGAATAGAAAAACACCATACAGAATATATGTTTATGGATTTAAATGTTCTGTTCAGTTTGAAATGAACTCCAAATTTCGTATTAGGTTCCTTTTTACCAAAAGGCTGTTATAAAAAAAATAAAAAAAAGTTTCAAGCTCAAATGTTTTAAATTGAGTTTAATTCTTAGGTCTTTTAAGCCAAGATAAGACGACATTGTGCTGCCAATTGTTTTGGTGTTAATAAAGTTCTATGTTTCAAACGAAAAACAGCGTTGCATCATGGGTATTGTAGTGTTCTTGGACGTCATCGCGACAGACTGTTGAGTTTTACGGCATCTCTTGGACGACAAACGCGCTGACCTTCCAGCTAGCATGGCAGCTCGAGCGCTAACGAGAGGTAACCGCTCTAAAGTCTGTGTATATCTCTAAAACCAGCGTTATTTGAATAATATATAGCTTACACGTTGTTAAAAAAAATAGTGTAGGCTTTATAATGAGTTTTTTTTTCTCAATGTGTTTAAATTCCACGTCACATCGTGCATGCAGACTTAGCGGCTAGGCTAATTGCTAGCGGAAGGTAGTTTACTATGTTGATTTATTTATACTTTGCGTGTTGTCTTCAGGGCTGTTGGGGTTCCGGCCCCGGGCTGTTACGGTTGGATACTCCTGCGGTGGTCCTCGTTATTCCACCGCACCGTCCATAGAAGTTCCTCAGCCTCAAAGTGACGATGTGACAGGTGAGCTGGCGTCTTGTGTCAGTGATGGAGGTTTGATCTGTGGTTGTCTGCTGCTCTTCACATTTTTCACTTCTCCCACTTGCAGACGTGATCTTGAACAAACCGCTGGAGAAGAAGGACTTTTTCCGTGTGTCTGAGCTCTTCACGTTGAAGGATTTGTTTGAGGCCCGGGTGCATCTTGGACACAAGAAAGGTTGCAGGCACAGGTTGGTGTGCTTCCCCACAGCTTTTACTCTCCACTGTTGAGTTCACTGATTGCCATGCAAGTTGTTTTTTTTTTTTTTTGGCATCAGTAGATTTGCAGGATCAGGAACTTGAATTCAGTCTGGCTTGTTTTCTACTGTAGTAGACCTGCACAGCCATTTCTTTTTCTTGTTTTGTGTTTTTTTCCCCCATTGAGCCTTTTACTTGCACAAAATAAGAATCCGTGCATCAATTTTCCACACTGTTTAATCCTGTGTAGGGTCACTGCAGTATGAGATCAAGTGAAGAGCAGCTAAATTTAAAAAAATTCTGGTTGTTCCTTTCCCATCAGTATTTTGTGATAATTTAATGTGCACAGTCATACATTTTTTGCTTTTATGAAAGGAGGAAAAATAAATGAATGAATTCTATGAAGATTATTTCATTCATATTGTAATTTAAAAAGACTTCTAAGGCTTCACGTGTATGTCATGTTGTACTGGAATGCTGAACTCTAAGTGAAATTGGGGGAAAAGAAAACGCGTTTACGTTCAGAAGTCAATAAGGCTTATTAATATTCTATATATCTCAGTCTTATCTCTCGGATTCTTTTTTGCCCAAATCTTTTTTTTTTAAATTGGTGAATTGTTTTGCAGTGAAAAGTTTTTACAAGTTTGCCTGCTGATTTTATTCTCGTGGTTTAATATGTAGTTTCAGTTAAAACCATAAAAAAATTTAATAAAATTACATTTCTTGCATTTCAAGCAGAAGAAATTGAAAATACTCATGAATATTTTGTGCAAAATCTTTAGACTTGTAAACATTTATTCAAATAGAGGAATTGATTTAAGTTTTTTTCAAGCCCTTCTCTTAGTATTTTCATTCTTTTTTGATTGACTATAAAATGGTAATTTAATTTACTCATATTTTTTTTTCCTTTTTAAGTTCCATTTCTTATTAAACATCAGAAATTCTCTTCATATTTATTTTATATACATCTGTAATAACTTATTCAAGTTTGCAATAATAAGGACAAATGCTAAAGTGCATCCATGTCTGGGAGAAAGATAATTACAGTATTTGTGAAATTGCCACCAAACCAAAAAAGTAGAGCAGCAACGACTTTCAGTAAAGATATTTTTGTGACTTGATTTAACCGTAATCTCTCAACAGGCTCATGGCGCCGTATCTCTATGGCTGCCGTTTGGATCAAGACATAATTGACCTCGACCAGACCGTAGAGCACCTTCAGTTGGCCCTCAACTTCACAGCCCACATCGCGTATCGCGGCGGCATCATCCTGTTCATCAGCCGCCGCCGCCAGTTCTGCCACCTGGTGGAGAGCACGGCGAAGGACTGCGGGGAGTATGCGCACACGCGTTACTGGCAGGGCGGTCTCCTCACCAACGCCAACATCCAGTATGGCCCCGGCGTCCGCTTGCCGGACCTCATCATCTTCCTCTCCACTCTCAACAACGTGTTTCAGCAGCACGTAGCGATCAGGGACGCCGCCAAGATGAGCATACCCACAGTGGGCGTGGTGGACTCTAACTGCAACCCCAGCTTAGTGACGTACCCCATTCCCGGGAACGACGACACCCCGGCCTCGGTGGAGCTCTACTGTCGCTTATTGAAGATGACAATCAACCGAGCCAAAGACAAACGGAGACAGATGGAGCTCCTTCATGGCCTCTCGGCACCAAACGCACAGCGCTCGTGACCAAGTGTGTTAGGAAGAGACAGTGGAAGTGCGTTTTAATGTCAAGACTGTGTAACCCCCACCAATCTACACCTGGAAACAAAAACCTGGTCTGAAGAAGTTCAGTTATGAATAAATGTGTTCTGTGACATTAGGTTTTGTGGGGTTTTTTTTTATTTTGCATGTAGTAGGAGTCGAATGAATTTTATGGACCTCAGATAGAACAGCGGCTTTCTATACTCACTCCAGACATTTCAATCTCCATGGACGTTTTTGTTAAGTGACTCAGCTCGTTCACATAATGTGACGCCTTCTAGGTCACTCTACAGGAATCGCCAAATGCCAAAATCTTTACCGGACACTGGTCCAGTAAGCGTGCAGTTTTTACTGGACCAAAGTAAAGTTTGATGGAAATATTTAACTACGCCCCGAGTTAGTTTATTGAATAATAAGACAGGTTTATGGTAAAATAAAGTTTATTAACAAACTGTCAAAACAGATGTGAAACAACAAACGATTCACAACAATAAAAACAAAATACTTCAGCAGTAAACAACTTATCTGACTAATTCAGTTCCAGGAACCTTCATGTGACGTCACCATTCAAAATAGCAGCGCCCATCGATATGAAAGACTGGGAGGTGATTCTTGGCTTTTTCAGAGTGATGAAGGAAAAATTTGGACATGGCACCAGTTTTAAGAGGATTTTAACTGGACCAAGTGGATTTTTATCGGTAATGACCGACTATCCGACGTATTTCACGATCGCTGCTCTACTTTAAATTCAGTTTTCCTGTCATGCGGTCAATTTTGTGGTGTTTGCAAATTGCGCAACATTGCTTGAAGAGACAATAAATGGATTATAACTGGCTACCATATTTGAGTTCAAACATTTGAGCCAGAGAATGGTGGTTCTTCTTTTCTCTTGAAATACCTTTGCTCGATACATGGAGCGGTTATAAACGTCCATTATTTAAATTCATTTATTTCCATATGCAAAAAGTGAAAGAACCTGAACCAAAGGTCAGGCCAGCTGACCTGGACGACTAACAAGCTGTATCGTGATCACTAAGCCCCATGTTTAAAGCTACCTTGACGGATACGCAAAGTGACTGGCGTGCGCGCCGTGGACACTTGAGCGGTTTTGAAGAAGATGACGTCTGACTTCTTAAATTGTAAAAACACTTTTATTTACACACAGTTGAACCCAAACCAAGTGTCCTCAGGGAATCCCAGTGTGTCCCCAGCAGGTACGAAGTAAAGTCGGACCTGCCGACCAGTCCGGTCCCATTCCGTCAAACCATCCCGCTCCAGCGGAGCGACGTGTAGATGATGCCTCCGTCCGCACCCGGCGAGCAGAGCAGCACCGTCTTCTTCACGTTGGAGCCCAGACGAGCCACAGACAGGACGTCCAGGAGAGACAGGCAGGTGTCCAGTTCTACACACACCGCGATGAAGTGGGCGTGGAACCGCAGGGGGTCACCTGGATAAACCAAGAAGTCTCCTCCGAATTTTCCCGCCGAGGTCAGGTAGAAGCCCCGCCCCCGCAGGTCTGAGAACACCTGGTACCTGGCTTCCCGTCCAGGCTGCTGCCACGCTCCGATTGGCTCGTCGGCCCGCAGGAACGCTCGGGCCTCTGGGCAGTGGCTAAGCCCCGCCCTCGCCGTGCTGAGCTGGACTGCCAGTGCAGACTGAGGGAAGGTAAAGCTCTGGTCCAGGGCCTTCAGGCGGTCCTGCTGGGCCTCCAGGTGGTCCTTGCCGGCCTGTTTGAGGGTTCCTGCTCCAGGCTCTGTACCTGTGGTCGTCATGGCGACACTTCCACCTGAGGTCGTCATGGCTCGGAGCAGAGCTGCTTTCCGGTCCTCCAGCGCTAGAACACTCTGCTTGGAGAAGCTTCGCCTCTGCTGCTCTTGGTAGCGTTGCTGGAGTTCCTCTCCTGGAACTCGCTCCGGCGATGCAGACTGCGTGGCGGCGGAGCGGCGCTCCCTCAGCAGGCGTTCCTCCTCCTCAAGGAGCAGCAGCGGTCGTCCGAGGCGTCCGTTCTGTCGGGGCATTCGAGGGAGTGAACCCAGCAGCGACCCCACAATGCCATTGCGCCTTGCTGTATGCAGGTCTTGCACGCGCCAAAGCAGGGGGGCGGAGCCACAGGAGCTCACGCCCACCACCAGGGCGGGCTCTTCCTTCACCTGCTTGTGGACCACCTCCTCCTCCTCCTCCTCCCCCTCATTGCTGACCTCCTTCACCTCCTCCATCCCGTTGGATGTGTGCAGAGATGGCGTTTTCCACTGTCCTCCTCCTTGGAAAATAACACCTTCGCGTCACTCTGGAAGCGCACGTGCTCTCGCCGGTCCTCCACAATCAGTTGGTTAAAGTGACCGACGCGCGCGCCGTGAACCCGGAACTGACGGTTGATGACGGTCGGACTTCGTGAATTGTAGATTCAATCTTCTACTTACTCACACAGTTGAGTCCAATCCGAGTGTCCATTCGAACGAACAACCGGCGAAAATGAACTTCACGCAGTTGGTCTCAGAGTTGCAGTCAGAAACCATATGTGCTCACCTCCGTCGAGCAACCAGCCTGATCTCACAAAGGTTCCTACCTCTTTCATTTCCCTCACGGTGTAGTTACCCTCCCCTCTTGTGGATTAGTTAGTGTACTACAGCCACACTTGTACAAAAAATGGCCATTGCATGCATTTATTAAGATGTAAGTAAAAGCGTTTTCAAAATGAGACGTGTTGTTGTTTGTTTTTATATAAATATATATATATATATATATTTTTTTTAAATATCTGTCACCAGTTTATCACAGGAAAGAGACAGACAGCTACACACACCCACATTCACACTTATGGACAATTTAGGGAAACCAATCAATCTCACATCCATGGGTAGAAAATATTTAATTCAAAATAAAGTCAAAGTTTCTCCTTTCAATGTCAGGTTTGGTATATAATTCTCCCTGGATAAGATCAAACTATTACACATCCATCCCAAACTGTAAGAAATTCAAAATAAACATTAATGGAGTGATTTTGTTTTTAAGGACTGTTTGCTCTGTCTCTGTCTTATCCTTTTCTCTCCTTCTGTCTCCTAACAACTACTGTAACACCACAAAGTCTTCACCTCTGACTCTGGCTTTGCATGTTTCTTCCTGTTAAAATGAAGTATTTCCTGTTTTCTCTGTAAAAGTGCCATGAAATTACTGTTTTATCTTTGGCACTATATAAACAAAATCGAATTTAATTGAACAGAATTACATCCAATTCTGCAGCCTATTTTTCATAGTGTTAAGGGTATGGAAATATCTAAAATGCATTTTCTTATTTGTAATTGCTTGATTTCATGAATGTGGCAACCAACTACAGATCTGGCATGAATAAACCAACATTATATACGGTTTAAGATGTGGCTTTGGGTGTTAAATTTGGTTTCTCGACTCTTTTATGCAAGTCTTTAACGGTATTTTGTTAACGCGTTTCGCTGAGTGCTTTGGTCGCTCTCGGCTTCCGTAATTCTTCTTATATGTAATTCCCCTCTCTGGTCACTAGGGGCAAACACTTATGGACAACCAGACTGTCACGTCCAGACGGTGAGTCGGAGACTATTGATCATTAAAAAGTTAAATACTTCATATTTTAAGGTTTAATTTAACGTATTACAACTTTAAAACCAGTTTATTTAACGTGTATTAAACGTGTCTATTTCGCGCTTTGACATATCTAAACAATGTCCACTTTTCTGTTTAACAGTACGTATTTTAATCCTTTTGGACGCGTTTCTTCAGGTAAATGTTGGTGAAAAGTTTATATTTTCGTCTTTTGTTTTTAGTTTTCCTCCTGAACAGTTTGTTCTCTCAGGGCTGAGCAACAGGCTATTTTAAGCGCGTCTTCTGAAAATGGGAAGGCCATGAGGAGCTTAACTGCAGTGACATATTGCAGATTTTTAAGGATTAAGTCTGGAACTGCTCGATTTTAGCAGGTTATTTTAGTGTGTGTGTTGGTTGTGGTGTCTGTGGGTGAGGTCGCTTTGGGGCATTTTCGGCCCTAGTGTTTAAAACCTGTTGCTAAACCATTAAATATGAACGATTTATTGGTGTGACATAATTCAAATTAACTGTCACGTGTGCTTGTGTTGTGCAAAGACTCTTAGCTATGAAAACAAGCCTGCAAGTAATAGTGTTCATTAGAGGTTTGATAGGGTTCACAAATAATAATGCAGAGCAAAAGAACCTCTGAGAGTTGCTATTTGGTGCAATATATTCTTATATTTGAGTAGTGGAATCCATACAACTATCATATAACCTTTCATTTGGATGATTTATCCCTTCACATTGTGTTAACAAGATTTAAAAAAGCAGTACAATAATGGCAAAACTAGTTTCTTTGATGAAATGATGCTGTAAAACGATGTAGATCAAAAAGGGCAAAAAAAATATATGTAAACAAAGAGATTGACACCTAAAACATAAAGAAAGATTGAAATTACACAGAAATGCACGTACTGCTTTTTTAAATCTGACAAAGTACGACATTAAAAGATGTTACAAGTACAATGACACATTTTAAAAACTGCCTCAAAAGTTACATTCTGACCTCAGATGGTGCTGCTAATGGTGCTCCGAAGAAAGATTTAAAACAATAGTCCATCAGCTGACTTGTTCTAGGTCATTTCTTCTATTTTAGACATGAGATTCAGCTCTAGTATAGCAAGTATGTGAAAAGTACTTCTTTACTTCTTGTTTTGTTTCACCAGATTCACTTTTTTTTTTTCTTTATGATTTGCTGTGATCCATTTACGGAAGAGTGGCGAGTAGATGATGGGCATCACTTCCATGCCTGTGAGGACTGCTCAGGTCACACAAAGCTGGTAAGTTTGACCATCAGTAGCCATAAAATGAGTATTTGACACTCGAGGGTTGTCGTTGCCCCTTGAGACGCAGCTCTGACTTCAGTGTCACCGCTGTGCAAAAACGAGGGCAGAGAGCAACTGGCCCACGATAGCTCGATTTCCACTGCGCAAGTGGACTTTGGGTATGGAACCGGGCCAGATATTTACTTGCATTGCCAAGTTGTGTGCGAATTTAAACCGTTTACTTACTTTATCACTCGACAAACTTCGGCGAAAACACTTTGATTTTCGTAACTGCAAAACAGGAATCGCACTTCTGACGATCATTTCTCTTTCCAGAGTCGTTTTCCAACATGTGGAAACGTCCACCTGCCTCAGCGTCGGGGAAACGTTTAAGATGTCTGCAGATACGAAGGCCTTTGGCGACGTGGCGGAAATTGAGCGATTCACATGCAAAAATCTGCCTTTTTGATAGTTTCACAAGAATTCAATTCAATTCAATTCAATTTTATTTGTAAAGCGCTAAATCACATCAACAAACATCTCAAAGCGCTCTTACAATGATAGAGTACAACAGGACCCAACTAAACCCTTCCAAAGCAAGCAGGTGTAACAAGCAACAGTGGCCAGGAAAAACTCCCTCGCATGGAGAGAAGTTAAAGAACTCCCTCTTCAGGAAGAAACCGTGGGGCGGACCCTAGACTCTGGAAGGACGGCCATCCGCCTTGACCGGTTGGGGGGAGAAGTACATGGGATAGGACAGGGAGAGAGAGGAAAAGAAGAGGGAGAGAGAGAGTGGCAGACAGGCCAGATAAGTACAAATACTAAGAAAAGTATTTGGAAAGAAGGAAAAAGTAAGATCAAGTAGTGTGTGTGTGTTATTCAGAAACACAATTAAAATTGCCTAAAGGTTAATACTTAAAGTAACTACTTTTTCCTTGTTTAATTAAGGTTGGTATTTGTTTATGTAAAAAGATGTTAGTTATTCAGCTTTTTAATGTCCTTGCTAAGTCAAACAAGCATTGAGATACGATATTATATAGGATTTGATTATTTAGAGGCTATTAGTCCTTTTCTGTAGTTCTTTAACCAGGTAAGTCCATATATAGATATAGATTGTTTTTAATCAATAAAGTTTTTAAAGACAGTTTTCTGCGTTGTCACATGTTCTTTTTTCACTTAATCTTGTTTTCTCCTACAGATGTAATAAAATCCTTTAACTGAATGAAGCTGCAATATATTATATATTTGATCTCCACGTTCGTGTTTTATGGCAACATTCATGGGAAAAAAAGAATGTTAATTTACAGATTATAGTTAAAATGTCAACAATGAAGTCAAACCCAACTTTTTTGTATGTAGTTAAAAAAAAAAAGTGAATAATAAAGTTGAAATACCAATTTGGGTCAAGAGTGATAAAATCAAGAAGAATTTGGAAATGTTTACATCGAAGTCAAATATATCTATATATTATTATTATTATTTTTTTTTAAAGAAGTCAAAAGAAAGAAGGATATGCGTGGTGGATAATTTCTTAGATATATAAAAAAGTCGCATGCAAAAAGAATCTTCAGTAAGTGGAATATCTGTATTTTTTGCGAGGAATGTACATTTGTGTGATGAGCAGCAGTATGTTGGTCTCACCCGTTAAAAAATGGCCAGATTTATAAGATGTTTTTTTTTTTTTTTTTTTTTTTTTGTTATTTATTGATTAATTATGAACATGTATCTTTATTTTTCTCCCATTTCTTGGCAGCCCCCCCCCCCCCCCCCCCCCCCCCATCTTGCTGAAAGCATTGATTGATAGTGCTCTGGCACATATGAAGCAAAACAACGACAAACTATTGGTTGTCTGCTGCTTCTCCTGTTGTACAGGTAGATTACAGGGACATGTGGCTCAGTACTGCCACATTGTGGTAGCTACAAGAACTGATATTTGAATTATCGCTATAAATATATATAGAAATTGAATTTATTTATATTTGGGGGGGGTATGGTGAAAAACATTATTAATCAACTAATTAATGACTAAATTAGTGAGCAACTATTTTAATAATGTAGTTTTAGTGACAAGGTCTCTGTGTTGTGTTTGAAACAAAAATGGTTGTTGTTGAATTGTTTTAGAAATTTGCTTGATGGTTTGGTGGACCCAGATTGGAGCCTATTGTGAGCCGGTTCTGGCCCGCGGGCCTTATGTTTTGACACCCCTAGCATAATGACATTTGCACAAATCATTGCTTACCTGTTTTCACACCACCCTCTCTCATTGCGCAGCCCACCTCCGGATGCGTATTATTAACACTATTTACGCACGCTTTCCTCTGTGCACCCCGAGGTGGTTTCTCCACAAAAACGATGCTGCACAAGAGAAGACACACGTGGTCTGTGATATTAAAGGACAGGAAGTGCCCCCCCCCCCCCCTGAGGGGGGGGGGGGAGAGAGGAAAAAAGACGCCCTCTCCCTTTAAAGAAGCGCAGCGGCGAGTCGCTGGGATACGGAGGCTGTGCGCTCATCGCTCGACATCACCGGCTTATTCCTGAGCCACAATCACCGCAAAACTTCCATCTGATGGGTTAATGAACATGTCACCTTCATTAATCGGAGGGGACTCGCGATCACAGCCGCACAGTGGGGGGTGAGGACTTTAATCGGAGGGTTTTTTTTTTCCCCGGCCCCAGATGGAACCCAATATCGCTCCATTTCAAGGACGCGCGCTTTGATCATTTCTCACCCGGCGAGTGACGCGTGATCGCGAACAAAAGCCACCCGTTTTTATTCGCTTTCATTATACATGGCCAGCTTGTAGATGCGATGCCCCTCGCTGCGCGTAATAATTTCGCCGGATTGCGACGCGCGGCGGTGAGGATGTGATCAGACCGGAGAGCTGCGCTTCTTTTCTCGCTCCGCTGCGTCCAAACAAGAGTCGCTCATGATGCCCAGGGCATTGCGGAGACTGGTCCATCTGATGCTGTTCTGTCCTCTGTCCAAAGGCCTGCAGGTATGTGACCGCGCTGCCAAAAATCACCATTGTGCATGTCAAAATGTAAATACTGTGGTTAGAGAGCCCAGTTCACGTGCGTCACAAAATGTCGCGAGTTCTAAATTTCGGAGGGGAAAAAAAAAGAAATTCCTCCTTTTATAGTTAAATTTTCCAAAGGTCAAAGAGCAGCAGCTTTCCACTTCAATGTTGATGGTGGAGAAAGCAGTCCAATGTGTTATAATATTCAGAGTTACGCGTTTTATTTGTCACCATGGACACCCCCCCCCCCCCCCCCCCCCCTTTTTGGAGTCAAGTTCATCTTACTTGACGGGCCACAATTTGATCTTGACCGCAAAGTAACGTCTCAATGTTTCTCTATCATTAAAAATACTCAACATTCAATTAAATGTCTTCACAATATCCAAGAGTTTGAACAAGTGAAATTCCAACTGTATGCCATGTTGCCTGATGCCTTTTGGTGAATAATTTCAGCAAAATATCCATTTGCAACCCCTAATTTGTCTTTGAAATTTCTGTGATCCCTATAATTAACATATATGAATTGACTTTTTGCTTCTTTTGGGAAGATTTAATGGAAGATGTGATATTTGATGAAGACGCTGATGCTTTTTCTGTTGTATCAATGTCTTGGCTTGGCACCCTGAGATGTGTCACTTCTTCTGTTCCTAAAGCTGTGTGATTTTCAGTGAATATATTATAAACAACAAGTCATATTGTGGGGAAAAAAAACAACCTAAAATGAATTTTATCTTTGTTAATTTTACTCTTTGCGAGCCCAGTTAAAGTCTGCGGGCAGTATGTTTAACACCCTACCACAGTAGCAAACTTGCCAATTCACTCTACACTTCCTTATTAACCTGCCATTCCCTCTTTTTCACACTTTAGTGACAGTGAGTGATTTGGGCGGGACGGATAGTTTCAGATTAACACGTCCTGCCAGTCAGTGTTGCTCATTGATTATTTATCTGATGGAGGTTTTACGATAGAGAATCTTTGACCCCAATAATGGCCGGGCAGCTTTGCTGCATTGATAAAAAAACCCTTGTTGCTCCCGTTGACCCACTTTGCCTGCAACATAAAACATGTGCATTGGATTAAGCATAGAACAGAATAGAACTTCATTTATATAACACGGTTCACAGACATGAGTCACAAGGTGCTTTACAGCGCTAAAAACAGAAAAATCTAAACGGAGATAAGATCATTAAAAAATGTAGAAGCAAGAAAAACATACATAGTTATACAATAAAAAAAAGTAAAATTGAGCAGCTACAGATCAAAGGTCTGCCTGAATAAGAATGTTTTTAACTGCTTCATTAAAGTGCCAGAATGAACAAAGCATGGCGTCGATACTAAAAACATTAACCTTAGTGTTAAGTTATTGAAGCCACTTTATAGCTGAGGTGGTGTTTTTGCATGATAGTTTCATCTTATTAGTTGGGGGAGCCCCCTCATTTCTGGTGAATATATACATATATATATATATATATATATATACGGTCTCTCTCATTTCCTCTCTTTTTGATGGATGGATGGAAGTGAAAGTGTGTCTGCACATTTTTTTTTCAGTATTATGTTGCATAATTGTACTTCGGTAAACCACATTAGATGAGCATAATCAAACTTACATGAAGTAAAGTCAACCTTTCAATCAAACTAAATAAGAAAATAAGTGGAGGTCAGATACAGTTAACACAGAGTTACTCGCATACTTTACCTTAGAGAAAAAAAGTAGAAAGTCAGTTCATCTTTAATTTGCTTAAAATATCCCCACAGTTCATTGATCACTGCGGATCAGCTTTCATGGTTTCAAGCCGTCCATCTATTTAATCGGGTGTCATGTTGCCTTGTTCGATGTTTCTCCTCTCTTTCTTCATCCCAATCCGTCCTCCTCTTCTTTTTTTTTTCTTGTGTCCCACCTCTGACAGAGTCGTCTGCCAGCCATTAAAGTGAAATACCTCCTGCTGGCATGGCTTGGCATCCTGGTCGTCGGCTGGATCGTGTACATGCAGTACGCCTCGTACTCGGAGCTCTGCCGCGGACACGTCTGCCATATGGTCATTGTGAGTATAGAATTGCATAAAATCGATAGGAGCGCCGTGAGGGGCAAATCAAATGGAGCCACGGGAAGATATAAGCGTGGCCTTATAAGATGTTTGTGAAAAGGTTGTTTTTTTGTGGTGTTTTTCTGTCTCTTTTGATTAAAAGTACAATCTCCACCGCAGACTGACACTCTGGGGTTGGCCTCTTCTTCTTTTTTTTTTTCTTTGCACGGTCAGTGTGTTCTGCTGACTCTCATAGCTCGACGGCTCTCCTGCTGTTTCCAGCTGTTTTCAAAGCCGTCGACTTTTGAGAACAAAACAGGCGGTGACATTTGAGAGCCCGGAAGAGCAGGACAGTGATTAACACAATAACAAATCAGAGTAATTACCACAGAGTAATGGAGGTTCAGTGCTGTGACCTCGTTGTTACAAAGAATTACATCTGTGTGGGTATGCACACAGAAATCTCTCTCTCTATCTCCGTAGACATCTGTTACAGCTTTGAAGGAAAGTTATGCGGGTGGTGAACAGTCAGATCTTTTTTTGTGTCTGCAGGTGACAAAGACGTGTGTGTGTGTGTGTGTGTGTGTGTGTGTGTGTGTGTGTATTTGATGTTAGTCGATACAGGACAAAATCTGCTTCCAAGTTTACATCGTGCAAAACACCCACATATGAGAGCAGCGGTCTCTCTCTCTGGAGTGTGTCGGTGAAATGTATTCTGCATCTAAGAAAGACAGGAAACAGTTGAACATTTTGTTAAAATAAGCTTATTCTCTTCTGGATTAATTTGCTTGTTGGCTAAAAGAAAGCACGAAAGTATGAGGCGCCAGTGTCTCCTCCTTTTTCTTGCGAGCAAGCGTTTCTGTACGAAGGGTTGGGCGAAGGTTACTACCTCCGGGCCCCGGAGGAATAAACACACACAGAAATCTTAAAATACCTGACGTTTGAACGCTGGATTATGCATTGCAGGAAGATGAGCCACTTGGAAGGTCTTTCCTGTTTCCTGCCGCTCACGCCGCGACTTCTCTTGGCTTTGTTTTTCCCAGTGTGACCACTACAGACGAGGCATCATATCAGGCTCGTCCTGCAAGGCACTGTGCGACCAGAGAACGCTGACGTTTCACCGCTGCATGTCCACCTCCTCCACACATCAGGTACAAATAAACACACACATTGTTGCACATTGAATGAATAATACACACCGACATGGTGGACCTATGACTGAGGAAAGTACTTCTACATGTATGCCAGAGATTTGGTTTCTCATTGTAAAAATGAAATGAGTAGAACTTGTCATGTTATGTGTGCCTGCATGTTAACCCTGGCATAATCTCAAAATATGTATGTCAAAAATGTTTTAAGAGGAAACATGATTGGAGCTAATTCTTCTTCTTTTGTAAAATTACCTCCATGAAATGTTGCCTTATTTATGACTAATTCATTTATTTTACTTTGTACTATTCATCCATTCATTCAAAAGTGTAATGTTAAGAGTAATCACTTCATCCTGTGTTACAAATTTTAGTTCAAAGTTATTTAATGCAGAGGTGAAACTAAATGAAATATAATTTTTTTTTAGGTTTATGATTTTATACCTAGAGTTAAAATGATAGGGCATCATCCGTTAATAAGTTACCTCATGTAGGTCAAAGGGTATTCACATATTTCACGAGAAATATTTATTTTCTATCGCAATTATTGACATGTTCTTTGGATAGGATTTGCAGCTTTTGCTTTGACTCACTAAGTATCACCATAACATACGTTTTCAATCATTTTTGGTCAATAGGCTAAAAAAAAAAATATATATATTTTTTTTGAATAGTCAGAAGGCCTAAATTCTGAATTTGTTGACATATTTTCAAAATAAACTTTCAAAAACAAGTCTTTTAAGTTTTAAGTGTAAATATTTGTACTGTGACATTTTTGTATGCACTGTATTAGCCGCACTATCTTACACACTTCTGGTTGTCAATATTACTGCACTATCACACTTTATATTCCTATTGGTTTTTTTATTTTATTTTATTTTCACTTATCGCTATGTACACTGCTTGTTCTGAGTAACACATTTTGTTTACATGTGAAAGCATGAAAATGTCAAACGAATACGTTGAACCTTGACAGATAAACCAAAAAAAAAAAAAAAGATGTCCCCCTTTGAATTGTTTTGCTGCAGAAAATACTACAAATGGTTTTGTGTTTTAATTTGCGAATCTGATGCTGCTTTATTCCACCCTGACATTACTGATCTTGGCTTTCCCTTTGAGTCTCAGTGTTGTATTGTTTCTCTGACGAAACAGTTGAGCAATTTAGGACTGGCAGTTACTTTTATTCAAAATGTTTACTTAAGATCTTGGGATGTTTATACTTTGTAGGGGTCATATTTTAGGCAGGATTGGACACCTCCGCTCGGCCATTTTTGGCCCATGTTTCGTATGTCTGGCACGTTTGTTAAAGATAAGACCCATGGGCCAAAAAATGACCTGCAAGAGGCTCCAATGCAGCCCAACAAACCCCCAAGCAAATTGTAAAAAATATATATTTTATTTGCTTTATTGAAGAGTACAAGTTTTACACCTGATCACTGTTTACGCATTTTCATCTACTTGGCATCGTAATATTCAAGATCCTCCACCACGGCAGAAGAACTATAAACTATAAATACTCCCAACGTTCATTTTTTTGCTTATTGCTTTTCCTGCCCATCCCACCCCCACCTATTACTGTGAACCATGGGGAAGCCACATTACCACAAACATTTTATAAATAAATAAATAGAAAACAAAAAACATTGGAGGGATAATTAAAAGAAAAAACTAGAGTGCCAGTTTTTGTTTGTTCATTATTTTAGTAAAGTATGTAAAGACTTAAAATATGTCAGGAGCACAGGTGAACATTTCAAATAATTTCCTAAGAGCAGTGGACACAGCACAACGCGCACACCTGAAAGTTAACTACCTCGTTGTTACTAAACTAACATCAGCCTCAAAGCCATGTCGGTTATTTGGGATGTTTCACTGCGTTTTGGACCAAAAGTCTCGTTAGAATTTGCTTCATGATGAGATTGTAGTCGTTTTCTCAAACAATTGTTTGTTTTGCTTTAAATATAGACCTTTTTAGCACATGTAATCAGCAACATAACAAAGAAAAACTTTAAAGTTTTGAAATTCAAAGGTCGTTATGGGACTGTTTAATGTTTCTGGCCCACTGGAGATGAAACTGGGCAATATGTGGCCTCTGAACTAAAAAGAGTTTAACACTGATGGTTTTCATGCTTTTATCAGTGTGTATCAGAGTGGTTTTTTTTTTGTTTGTTTTCCCATTTGCAGGTGTACATTGGGCTATGGAAGGAGAGGCCTGTTGTGATTAAATGCGGCATTGAAGATCCGGTGAAAATGGATGGAGCGCCGGACTCTATACTGCGACAAGAGATGACCTTATTCGACAAACCCACTCGTGGAACCTCCATGGATGAATTTAAAGAGATGCTGCACAGTTTCCTCAAGGTAACTACACTGTGTAGCTTTTAACAGAGCAGCCATAAACATAGAAGCCATAATCCTTTCATCTGAAAGGCAACCCACTTATACACAATATAGGAAATGTTTGAAATGGCTCGGATTTAAAGATTTAAGGTGAACGTCCGTGGCCTTTAGCAGAAGTTATGCAGCCTTCAAACTTTAATATTCACTTTTAACAGTATTTGATTCATCCATATCATTTTGACTGCATAACGACCAATAAATCTAACCCTCTCCCTGCAGGCGAACCTCGGCGAACAGCCCTCTTTGAACTCGTTGGTGGACCGGGTCATTACTCTGGCTGATGTCAACTCGGATGGAAAAGTTTCCCTCGCCGAGGCCAAATCTATCTGGGCCCTGCTCCAGATAAACGAGTTCCTGCTCATGGTGGCACTGCAGGAGAAAGAGCACACTCCCAAGCTGCTGGGCTTCTGTGGCGACTTGTACGTGACGGAGCGGGTGAGCCACAGCTCTCTCTACAGGGTCGAGGTGCCTCACTACCTGAAGGCCGTGATCCCGGAAGCCTTGAGCACCGGCTTGAATCACTGGCTGGCCCCGGCCTGGCCCCGCAGGGCTCGCATCACCATCGGCCTGCTGGAGTTTGTGGAGGAGGTCTTCCACGGCTCGTACGGCAGCTTCCTCATATGCGACGCCAACCCCCACCACGTGGGCTACAACGCAAAGTACGACTGCAAGATGGCCAACCTGCGCAGCGTGGCATCCGAGGCGGTGGTGCGAGGGTTCCTGAAGGGGCGGCGGTGCGAGACGAACGCGGACTGCACGTACGGCCGGGACTGCACGGCCACCTGCGATCGCCTGGTCAAGCAGTGCAACACGGAGGTCGTGCAGCCCAACCTGGCCAAAGTCTGCGTGCTCCTGCAGGATTTTCTGCTGTTCGGAGCGCCCTCGGACCTCCGCGGGGATCTGGAGAAGCAGCTGCGCACCTGTGTGACGCTGAGTGGTTTGGCAAGCCAGATGGAGGTTCACCACTCGCTGGTCCTTAACAACCTGAAGACATTGCTGTGGAAGAAAATCTCAAACACCCAGTACTCCTGAAAACTGGCCGAGGTGATCGTGTCAGCGCTTTTTACATTAGGAAAGAAGTATTTTATGGCTTTTTTTTTTTTTTTTGCTTTATGCGACTTTGCCAAATCTTTCAGAGGGATTGTGATTATTCATATATTTTAACTCTTCGTTGACTGTGAATAGCGAGAAACTGTGAACTGTTACATACACAACGTGAACCGGGAAGTGGAAAACCGAACATAAGACCCCATCATGATTTTATTTCAGTGACATTAATATGTTTGCACATAATATTCTCAGGACACTGCCTATAACTTTCTTTGTAAAATTCTGTACAGAAATAATTCAAAATAAAGTGAGACGGACACATTCTTTTGGGTTTCATAGATTTTGTTTGACGGGTTTGCACATTTAAAAAAAGATTATTTTTAAAGTGTTCATGGATCCAAATCGATTAGCTTGGGGAGCAAGGAGAGGATGCACTCAATAATGAAAATATGCAGTGACTTTGGACTGCCCTTGTGGACTTTATATTGATAATGTATTTAAACCAGACTGAACAAACCTGTACTTCACCAGATAATAAATAGTTTTTGACTACTTATTATGAATAAATTTAATTTGGTTTGGTATAACGTGATAACTACATCAATTTAAAACAACATCTAGATGAGCTGTTGTATTCGGCGCTATATAAATAAAGTTAAATTGAATAAAATGTAAAGGATGTTATAGGTTGATACCACCTACATTGAAGTATTATATACATTTCGAAACTCCATCTTAGTACAGAAGAATTTTAATTAAAATGCAGCAAATTGAGCCCTAAAAATGTAATATTACCCTCGCTAATTCCCCATTTGGTGGTCATATTGTTGAACTATTTTTATGAGTGTGTTAGCATGCCGTGATATTCTAGTCGACTATCGCAGATTCAGACTGCAACACATTTTTATTCAATAAATGAATCGTAATAAATAAAATAAATAAAAAACATTTATTTGGGGCTTGTTATTGAGGAGTGACGGTGCCAGATTGCACAGATGATCGTCGATTCCCATTTTATTGTGTCTCTAATGGGTTTGTAGAGATTCTGTTGCTTCTGAAGTGGCGTTGTGGCTGGTTATGCCTCTGAAATGGTAAATGGGATATAACTTTTGTGGATGTGTGGTGGATGGATGAGGCTTGTGAATATGAATTATAAACCACAAAGCCTTAAACTGGAACTAATGAAAAATACATTCAAAACTATGCATATATTTTGTACTTTGCATCGCTTTTTTAAAAAAACGTGTGTTCAGAAGGGCCACATCATGAAAGTCCTTGAAAACCTCTCTTTGCCACTGTAAAACTCCAAGTAGAAAGTGCAACAAAACTACGATCAGGGTGTACAAATAACTCAGTCTGCAGCTCTTTGGTACTTCCAAGGTGATGTTGTGCATGTTCGCACTGCAATTCCGAAGGTTGGATTGCTGTGCGGGCATGGCCTGGCATCTCCGAGTGTGGATGTAACCTGCTAAAGCGGGGAATTGTGTGTAGAGGATTGCGAGGAAACTGTGCATTTTTCATCCTCTGACACAATTCCTAATCTACTATAAGCAAAGCAAAGGCCCCGTTTTGAAATAGTTGTGTTCTGGTTGCCATTTATGTCTTTTGTGGAGCAGATCAATTGAGTGATTGTGGCTTTGCTTTTGAGTTTTGAAGACGTTGATCCTGCTTCTGCTTTAGGCCCTTCGTTGGCCCTGAATTGTGTCTCCATCTCTCCACGTTCTGGGTGCTTGTTGGTTCGTACTCGATATATAGATGAGAGGGTTGTGCCTGCTCTGGTGTTGGAAGCTTCTTGACAAACTTTCCGCGTGGTTGGACTTTGTGGCCTTTCGAAAGGAACTTTAGTGGGTGAACACACACTCTATTCAATACAGATTCAGTTTCTTGCATTTCCTGTCTGGCAGGTGATACGAGGAAGGATTCAGACTGGACACGCTGGATGAAGAAAACATCAGCACGGCTGTAGTCTTCCTCTGTATTTCTTCCTCTATTTTACACTTTTCTTGCAAGGAACTATTCTTTAAAGAGGTCAACAATAATGGCATTTTTTTTTTTTAAATGCTTATGGGAATGTAAGCTTTGAATGAGTCACTTCTTTTAAATTATTGTAACATTACAGGCCTGCCTCTCATTTTTCACAGATATATGTGTCTGTTTCCAAAAACACAGCTTGTGTAAATGAGGGCTGGAGAAGTTTGCAGGGGGAGGAGCGTAGTTCCAGTCTGATGACATCACAGGAGGATTCTATTAGGGAACACGCATGCAAGCACGCACGCTGTATCAGTCTAAACAGGAATACAATTGTAATCTTTGTAATCTCTTTTGTAAAACGAGCCTCAAAACATCCAGTTACAATAAACCACGTTAATCCGGATCATGGTTAGAAAAACGTCATTGACCCTCACCATGAAATCATCATTAAACTTGCCCTCGGCAGCGTGGATAAATGTATGACATTTTTACAAATGACTTCTTTATTCAATAGAACAAGAAAAACATTCCTCTCGGGAGACGCTTTCTTGTAAAACTGATGTCTGACCTTTATTTGCTTTTTCCGCTTATAACAGCATCCTCTGCATTAATAGTTGTTCTTTAAGAACATGAATTACACGCGTTTTCATAACTTGTTCTTTTTTTATGTCAATTGACGAGAGTCTGAAATTATATTGTCTGCTTATAGATTAGTACTCTTGATGCCAGATTGACGCTAACTGGTGATTCTGAATTGCCCTGTCAATATGAATGTGGCCAATAATGGCACAGGTGATCCTTCATATATCAGTAAAAGCTATTTTCTATTTTGCTGGTGAAGTAGCATTGGCGTCAAAGATATACTGAGTGTGGATTTGTGCATGATGAAAGTTGCAAAAATCATGTGTTTTCAGGAGCTTCAGGGTCTTCCCACATTAATAGGAATTTATAATAATATGATTTAGAGAGCCAAATTTAGCACGTCATCTGTTAGTTGTTCGAACAAAACAAAATTGTTGGTAATTATGGGCGAAGGCAGGGTACACCCAGTCTATCTCGACACACACTCACTCATACGACTGTATTTTGGTAAGTTTCTTTATGTGTTTTTGGTACTTTTTCATTTCACTTCACAATGCGCTGCTTGTATCCTTTGTTGACTAACTATTCTAATCATGTCTTGTTTCGTTTCAGATGTCTTTATTAAGAAGCCAAGTGACAGTTACATATTGGTTCAAATTACATCATGGCTTCATTTTGCCAAAACTGAACGCACAAGAGAAAGACACAAAAACAGTCTCGCAGACAGATTAACAAAAAAATACACAGAGCAAAAAAAAAAAAGACCCCACCTTCATTTATGTCTTATTTTAAATCAATTGATTCATCTTATTTCCCCCTCTATTCAATGAGTCACAAGTCCATCAAGGGTCAAAACAGAGACACACAAACTGACATTCACCCCAATGAGCAGACAATCACCAAAAGGCATGTTTTTGGGCCATTTGAGGAAAATAAGTACAATTCAACAGAGAGAATTCTCCCAAACACAATCTGAACTTAAACCGAGGCCCTCTCACCATGAGGAGAAAGTGCAAACCACTATGCCTCGTGAAGTGGTTCCCCTCTCATGTAATACGTTAGAAATATACACTCTGTAAACATTGTTTTTTTTAATTGCCTAAATAAAGTTTTCTTCACAAAAAACGGACATAATGCCACAGATGCATGGCGTCACAAGTTACCTTCATGGACAGTGGGGAATTTACAGGAATCAAATGTGACGATATGCAAGTCAAATGAATTAGCAGTACTGTCTAACATTATCTTCTTTTACTTCACGGTAAAGTACATATTGATGGGTACAGGTTTGGTTGGTATTGTTGCGGAAGCTACAGTTATTCAATATTCAAACAAGCTGCCCTACAGCCCACACTCGGCGTGGAGGAGGGAAATTTACGAGGAACTTCAAACGCATCATCAGCTGTGTTGAAAAAAAAAAACAGATGGAGGCTGGACGATGGGCAGGTTCTGCCTTCTGCCGCTTCACACTCACACAGGCGGGGCACCGGACCGTAAGCAGCGACTTTAAACCCGGTCACCGCCACGCTAACTAGATAACGGTACCAGAGAGGACACGTCTGCCTTGAGTTTGAAGGGAAACTGCAGCTAAGTGAAGTTTGACAGGCGGGGTTGAGCTCTCATCATCAGGTAGCCGTTAGCAGTGTCGGCTACAAGTGCCGCTTCGGAGCCGGCGGCTAAAAGCCCCGTTACAGCCTCCCGGAGTGGCTCGTTTAAAAGCGCACAAATGGCTTCGACTCTTTAAAAGATAAAGGAAAAACAAATCGTCCTACTCGCTCCAGCAATGCGTGCCTCGCCGCTTGTGGATAACGCTAGCTTCGCCGGATTATTGCAGCCCGTGGTGCGGCCGTGCCCTGCCCGGCGGCGTCGTTTCACATGATGGGCGACCGCTGTGGTCAAGTCACGGTTCAACTCGAGCAGATGAAATCCCTCGGCGAGGAGGACGCGGAGAAGCAGGGTGCGGATCCAGAAGGGCAGGTGCCGCTGTCTTCCCCCTCTGCTTCTCTCTCGCCGGACCCCTCCGGCACCCCGGTCGCCGGTAAACACAGAGGGAGAGGTCGAGGCAAGCCGGGGAGAAATGACAAGACCCCCTGCGACAGACACATCCCCGATCTGTCACCGCACGGGTCCGTGGCCGCGGCTCACGCCGAGAAAAACTTGAACAAGCTGGGCTACGAGCGGGCCCTTCACGTCAAGGGAACCGAGAAGGTCCTGCAGGGCAAAGCGGAGCCTAACGGGAACTACGTGACCGTCCAAGCGCCCAGAAACCCCCCGGGAAGTCACGGTGAGGACGCATGCAAAGTGGCAAAGAAGAGGAGACCTGTGACCGTGGACACTTCGAAAGCCAAAACTTCGCTGGAGGCCCTGAAAATAAGCATCAAGCAGCTGAAGTGGAAAGAGGTGTGCAACAATTCACTTATTTCATTTGTTTTTCTGGGTTTCTTTTTTAATCCCTTGTCCCAATCCAGAAAGGACCGCTGGCCATCTGAAATCAGTCTTCAACCAGCTTATGCATGTGGCACGAATGTTTATTTGTGTTTTCCAGCTGAGTGCCATTGACTCACGTCTGTGGTTATTTGCATCCACTCAGATCCAAACACCAGTAATCTTCCATGGCTTCTTGTTTGACCGAATGGTCACTTTAAGAGAGACACGACCCTCCAAGATCTGTCAGATGGTGTTTAAAGTGATCATCTGCTCAGATTATCTTCAGTTTTTAGACATTGAAGCAACATAAAATCACGCAATGGTATTTATTTCACCCAATTGTGGATAAAATTATACAACATCCTGTAGAGTTTTGTTATTTTGGTAGTAGTGGTTAATAGACAGGAGCATTTTTAGCACTGCAGCACTTGAACAATATAGCAATGAGCTATTAAATCAGTTTCGTAATGATAATAACAAGCTGCCCCACACTGTTCATCACTTTAACCCATTAGCACAATGGCTGCCATTCAAGGGCCATTTGTTTCTTGGGGTTACTTGCTTTGCTCAAGGACACTGATGATGGGGGGGGGGGGATCAAACCTACAACCATGCATTTGGAAGAAAACCCATATAGTTTCTTCACCATTCCAGCTTTGAAAAATGTGACTCACAATGCAATAATTGCAAACGCTGGATGTTGTAATGTTGGATTGTCTGAGGTTTGTTGGTTTTAACAATATTAGACGAAAGAGAACAGATGAAGAAATCCGAATGTACCCTGTACCTGTCCATTAAAGAGAAATACTGCACATTGTCCATGTATGTTATGCATATATTAAGATCTTGGGAAGTTGATTTCTTAAGGATTTTAAGATGGTACAACTGTTTGTCCATTTGAAATGACTGATTTACATTATGCGACTGTTTACTGTAGAAATCTTTATCTTGACCCTTAATTTGACAAGTATATTTGATGACTTCTTCATTTCTTCTTGTTACTTCAAAACTTAGAACACATCAGAACAAAGTTGGGCGACACATTAAATGAGGTGCTGTTAGGTGGGAGATTTTTGGAGTTTGTGTGAATAACAACACAGCAGGACACTTTTGCTTTAAACTTCCCATAACTTACTTAAACACTGATGTGTTTTGCTTTTCAAAAGCAAAGAAGCAAATCTTGATCCTACTTACTGTACCAAAATATGTAATTTCTGTAGGGTTTCTATTGAATATATTATAAATGAATAACACATAATCACAATAAAGTTCAACTTTTGTAGTTTTTTTTTCTTCTTTTTAAAGTATTGGGTTAGAATTGACTCTTGAAATACACTCAAAGTGCTCAGGGTTGAAATTTGTTATTGAGTGATCCTGAAAGAGTTAACTAAGTCTGGTTAATTATTTTCTCTGGGTAGCAGAGCTACGAACATTATCAAGGACAGCTCCCACACTGGCTCTGACCTGTTTGACCTGCTGCTGCTCGGGAAGGCGCTACAGGGTCATGAGATCATAAACAAACCGATTCAAAAACAGTTTTTCCCCAAAGCCATAACCACTGTGAACTCTCGTATGCACTGACTTTACAGATTACCCCATAATGTGCAATATAATTTTAATAATTTTTTATAGTTTTTTATTTATTTCCTGTAAATACACTGTGTACAGTTCACAGGTCTGGACCGTGCACCTTACCCCCTACACCCCCCACCCTCCTCCTCACACTATATTCTGCTCTTTTTAACTGCTGCACTGTCACTGGAGTTGTTTTTAATCTCGCTGTACCTAGTACAAGTGACAATAAAAGGCATTCTATTCTATTCTAAACTAATTTTACATTTGCTTATATATTTTATTTTAATTTATTCCCCCATTGATCTGAACTGATTATGTTTAGTTAAGGACGGCTGGTTCAGCAATTTAATCATATTTGTACCATTTTGTGAAATTCAAACGCCACACATGGTTGAAATTGATTCAAAAATGACTGATAGAGGGAAGGAATTGTTAGTTACGGCTTTAGAGTTTATGTGCATTTGTGTTACTTTGCATCCAACCTGCATAATGTACTGAAACAAGCCCACATTGAGGTTACATTACTATTTAAACTGCTGAAGTAATGGTTTGATTTGTAACTTTCTCATTACTTGTTATATATTTCACTTCACAAACAAACTTTAGTTAAAAAAGTTGTAGTTACAGTTCTCATTCTATATTACCCATTCAGTTAGTGATTTTATATATATATAACTTAGCAACATCATTACTATTTCACCTCTCCTAATTCAGATAGGTTGAATGACAGGTACTTCTAAAAGAAGAAAACTAACAACTTTCAAACATTTATAAGAGAGCTAATTGATCCAGTTTTTCTTTCTCCGAGCCATAAACACTATCAGGTCATTTTCAATGTGATGCTATTAATCCCTGCCATCAGCCATTATTCATGCGGCATTCATAATACATGAGGGGTAAAGAAAGGCAATTGGATGAGACGGGATAAAGACTCCACTTTTCACCAGCGTCCAAGCAGGGACATTCAAGCCCTTTCAGGTCTGGTATCACCAACAATAGCCTGAAGGCCGATGCATTACCACACGTTAGTCCGCACCGTACGCCCCCCCCAACAAAGTCCAGAGCGCTGTAGTTGTGGCATCGCTCTGAAAGTACTTGTCAGCATCTTCTGACAGACAAGTGGAGCAAAGCTCCCTGGTGTTTCATCCAGGTCAATTATAAAATGAGTATAGATTGTGGAACATTTGATTTGTGATGGGGTGGGCGTGAGCGAGTTGGAAAGATCGGCCTGCTGGGTGAAAGTGGTCTGACCCGGTTCGTAGGGGAAAAACCAATAACTAATCAGACTTTATTAAACCTCTTGGGAAAATTACTATGGTCCAAGTTGGCTCATCCTGGGGACTCACTGTGGTGAAACATCACCTGTGGGATTCGAACCTGCAAACTCCCACATCACTAACCTCTAGGCCACCACTGCTCTTCTGTATAAGTCATGTAAAATGATGTTTATTAAATGTAGATTTTTTTTTCTTCTTCAAAACAAAGTCATATATATATATATATATTGTTATTTTTCCCATTTTCCATTCAATAGATGGATGAACTACTACATTTCTACATCTGTGGAAGCCTCGAGAGACATCTGTCCAATGACTCTCAGCATATGGCATTCTGTTTGACAGTGGGAAATGATTAGCCTTAAGCCGTTCTAATCCAATCGGCCCGTAGTCCTCTTTGAGCCAGAGAGAAGGGCAGCTTGAGGGTCTGAGTGACAGCTTCAGAAAATTAGACTAATAAGCGTAGAGTTAATCATCAGCCAGGTATTTTGATAAGGATCCTCTTATAGACTCAGGTGGCATTTCGAATTGGATTTTGAAACTCCTCACAGCTGAAGGCAACCCCCCCCCCCCCCCCCCAAAAAAAAAACAACAACAAAAAAACATGGAAAATGGCATCTCTAAGAAATTGGACGTCCTTCCCTGATGCAGCAAGGCAGCTATGTATAGCAGGTCTTTCCCCGTTTCACACGGTCTTACGCTAACACATTAATGAGATGCGTCGCTGCTGGGGGGGGGGGGGGGGTCTTTTTTGTAACTTGGCCGAGAGCCATTTAGGTCAGTGACGTGGCGCCGCCGACTTCCCAACGCAGAGTCCCGCCCCCTGAAGAGGTCAAGTCCGCGATTCAAACCTTTCCAGTTCCGTGCTGATGTGGGGAGATTCCATTTTAATGACTGATCGAGCGTGCGATGTGCGGAGCAGCAAGCTGTTTGTTTGAGATTTAGGATTTGGTGACCGAGATGAAACAAACTAGGAGCGTTGAAGAACTATTCTTGACTTTATTCAACAAGTTCACTCAATGATTTTTATTGTACACATTCCATACATGTCCTGGTACAAAATTCTGTTCCAGACAATATAATGAAATACAATAAAATACAAGTAAAATGGAATAGAAAAGTTATGTAAACTAGACACAATAAAAACAAACAAAAATAACAATTAAAAAAATATTTCTTTTATATATAATATACTGTTTACATAGTAAACAGATGGCAACTAAATAGGCGTGTGACATTAGGTAATTTAGGTTATTTGCCTACTATTAAGACAATGTACTATTACCATATTAATGTATAAACTTAAATTGTACAAATAATAGAAATAAGTCATCTAAACCCAATATCTTGTTAAATCAAGTTTCCTTTTCAGGCATTTTTTTTATTTTCATTTAATTAGTTTAGTGAATGAGAGTTTTCAATTATATGTCATTTTTGTTGGAACAGATTAAAAATGACCATATATGACTCAAATTTGAGTTTGAAATGTTAAACAACCCGGAGGTGCATGTTAGAGCGTCTGAATGGGGAAAATAGAGTTGCGGAATGCTCTTTCTTTTTTCGATCTGTTTGTGTGAAATTAGATGTATTTGGAATGATGTGATGAAATATATGTGGGCACACTGATATGTGTGAATGTAGATCTGTGTGTTTACTGATGGAATATTTTTGTCTGAAAGAGACTTTTGCATACTCCAATTGTACGGGTATCTATTTTAAATTTTTTTCAATGTTTATACGCACAGATCGCTGCGAGCACAACTCTACCGCACACATTCCATTACAAACAAATACGTTGCACACACAGATTGGTGTCTGCACTAATCTAATTACAATCACGAAATCTCATTACTCGCACACAAATCTGATTATGGACACATGCACCGAGATAGAAACCTCACTAATTTCCACATATTAGCCTCTTATAACTTTAAAACTTGCACCGTATATTGAACTCGTCCTTCAATACAGATATATAACATTTCTTCATTGCCTATTATTCAAATATTGCATTCTTTTCAACTTGTCGGAGTTGAAACATCCATTGATGTTAAATTTGTATTTATTTCGGCAGTCTTCAGAAAACAAAACAGAACAAACAAACATTCAATTGTCCAACTAATCAGCTGAAAGGTCGAAGCAGAGGCTTGTTCACACCTCCCCCTTAAACCCCGTTAAACTAATAATACTATTGTTACAATACCCATTCAATATATACTATACACAAGTTTTATATATACAGTTTATACATGCGCATCAAACATATATACATACATACACATGAATGTTTACACGATAGTAATTATAATAATATACAATTTGAATTTAATCAATTACATCTTAAATACTAAATATAGTGTGGCAATATTTAAATCAACAATATTCTCTGTCACAATATATACCTTTTATTATGTTTACTAAGTATAAACATATTATATATTATTGCTGTCCTCTGTAACATTGTTGCTCTTCTTTCTTATACTTACTAATCATGTCTGATTTGAAAATCTTTTTAAACTGGTTCATGTTGGTGTTTGGTTTCACCAGGTTTACCAGCATTCATGTTTTTCCCCCCCTTTGGGCTTCACTCTGAAACAGTCGCCAGCTGTTGTTGGGCGCTCCGGAGCGTGTGAAACGGGGCCTATAGAGGTGAAGAGGACAAAAGCCGTGCCTTGTGCCAGGAGGATTTCCTCTCGCGCTAAATCCTTTTATAGTATCACTTCTGCTCGTCTTTCCCGGCTCATCACAACACACAACACGCCATCTTTAGGGAAGATTATCCCTGCATGCTGGGATCAGCAGAAGGACACACACACACACACACACACACACACACACACACACACACACACACACACACACACACACACACACACACACACACACACACACACTCTACTAGTGCACACTAACAGATTAAACCTTCTCTCTCACCTGCGAATGCACGATTAGGAAAAAACAAAACAAAAAAAACCCCTCTTAAGTATGTTATTAATTGTTCTCCACTTTCACTGTTCCTCCTCTTTTCTTTCCTTTTTTTTTTTTTTTTTTAGTTTCCTTTAGGGAGACGAGCAGCCTGCGATATCTACTGGCACGGGGTTTCCTTCCACGACAACGAGAATATCGTCTCAGGGCAGGTCAACAAGTTCCCAGGTATTTTTGCTGCCCGCCTCTCCGCTCATCTCCCAACGGCCCCTTCACCGTCTTCTTCCTGTAGACGGGATTTATCATACGTACTCTTCTCATGGCTTGTCGAGATTGCAGTACTTAGTGATAGTAATGGTTTAGTTATGTGACAGTATAGACAATTTAATCACGTATATATTCTGCACCACAACTAAGAAAACCCTTAAAAAAAAAAAATGCATTTGAATGTTATTATGACAGTATTTTACTGTGAACTAAAATGTGTTTGACTCACTTGATCTAAGCAGTTATTATATAGTGTCCAGTCACTTGTACAGTTCTAAAGCCGTAGAATTTAACCAAATCAATCAGTCTAATAGTAAATTTTCCTTATGCTTGTCAAACTCTTGACTGGAACAACATGGAACTAGAAAACTTCATTAGAGATTTCGTGTGTGCCTGCCGCCCATTCTTTGCGCCTTGCCTCTTTAAGAGGCAGACATAGAATGATAGTTTTGAAATAAAGGCCGTGTACTCGGCTACTTTTCTGTCTGCGATGGACAGTTGGACCTTCTTGTCTCCGTATTTGGCCTCATATTTATATCCAAACATGAAAACAAAAATCCACAAACAAAGGCTCCTTCAGACTCTTCCAGTGTAGCAGTCTCATAAGATCACATGCCACACTGTGTGCCGGGGTTACGTTATACTTGTGTACAACAGTAAACTGAATTGTAAGTGCGACAGTGTAGTTTATTTAAAGGTGGGGGTTACTTTGTGGCAAGAACTGAGCTGTGGTTCAAGTAGACAGAGAATGTGCTCATTCCAGCATTTTATATATATATATATATATATATATATATGACACAGTTTCACAGGAAAGATAAAAAGAGGGAATTTTAAACTACTTTTCTTGACTGTATTTAATGCAAATTGCACGGGAATGTGATGGTTAACATCTGTGCCTCACAATAAGAAGATCCTCGTTTGAGCTCCGACATGGGGCAAGTCTGAGAGTCGATCGCCTGTCCTCTGTGTCTGTTTTTATTTTCTCAAGCTGTTTCTTCACAGTGCAAAGACACTAGTTAGGTGTGCACACCACTCTATGTTGTTGTTTTCCTATCGCATCTTCTCCACCTTGTTTCCTTTCGGTTGAAAATGTTTATAAAGAGCTCATATGACAAAGTAGTGCTGGATTATGTTTTGTTGCTTTATCGTCATAAAAATCCCATTGTGCTGTCTTTTCTAGATTTGCTAAAAAAAATTGCTGAACAGCACAAAAAGAGTTTCCAAGTTCATTAGTCTCCATTTTTAAAACTTTTATCTTTTCAATTTTTTTGCAGGTATGCTTGAAATGCTGAGGAAGATTAACATGAGTCGAGCGGTGCGGACTATGCAGGAGCTTTTCCCAGAAGAGTACGATTTCTATCCCCGCTCCTGGATCCTGCCTCAGGAGTACCAGCAGTTTTCCTCACAGGTATATTTTGTGGTAGTTGTGAATATTTGTAAGTGAAAACAAGCACACGAAGAGATTGATTTATCTCTCTGTGCACAAAACGAGAACAATTAAAAATGGTAGAGATGGATGGAATATTCAGATTTATTCACTTGGGCTTAGAAAACGTGCAATAAAACTTTTCATAATGAAAATGTTCTTTTTCACATTGGAAGGAAATGACAGCAGCTCCATGTTTTGACCAGCAGAGGGCGCTCAAATATCACCGTTGACATACTCAACTTCTCTTCGCCATTATTGTTCACATGGCTTCTTTTGAACATTTTCATTACATAATATTTTCAACCAAAACAAATTGGATGTAACTTTCTTTGTACCTTATTGTGTTAAACTGACGATTTTCACTGAAGACGTGCAAAGACAACAATAAAGACTATTGTCAATGACAAATTTATGCATCATCACGCTTCAAAATCCCTTTAAAATTCTAGATCTTAGTCCACTCAGTTAATGTGGTTGACTTTGTGTTACCTTCACGGATTGTTTCTTTTTTAAAAACTCAACACTCTTTTGCAGATCCGCATGGTGAAGGAGAAAGATGCCACCGTCAATCCCACCTTCATCGTCAAGCCGGACGGGGGCTCTCAGGGGGATGGTATCTACCTCATCCGTGACCCCAGCGACCTAAAGCTCATGGCGGGTTCACATGCCAAACAGGCTGTAGTCCAGGAGTACATCCAAAAGCCGTTACTCATCGACAAGCTTAAATTTGATATCCGCCTCTACGTGCTGATAAAGTCCCTGGAGCCACTGGAGATCTACATTGCCAAAGAAGGCTTAACACGTTTTTGCACGGAGCCCTACCAGGTAACCAGGACACTGCTGATGATGCTCATAGATTTACTTTGAAGCTCCCACACTCCATTGATGTTTTTTCTCATGAGCTTAATTTCCATTGTGATTGTTCAGGAGCCAAGCCAGAAGAATTTGAGCCACGTCTTCATGCATCTGACAAACTACTCCCTCAACGTCCACAGCGGCAACTTTGTGCACTCCGACAGCCAGAGCACGGGCAGCAAGCGCACGCTCTCCAGCGTCCTCTTCAGGTTGACATCGAAAGGTGTCGACATCAAGAGGGTGTGGTCAGACATCATCGCTCTCGTCATCAAGACCGTCATCGCCGTGGTGCCTGAACTGAGAGTGTACTATCAGGCCGACATACCGCCTGGCAAACCGGGACCCACCTGCTTCCAGGTGGGTGTACGATACCAAGGCCCGGAAACAACATAGTGATTTAGGAATCTATGTTAAAATATGAGAGCAAATCAAAAGATGAGATCAAATTCGAATACCTAAATGTCCCTCAAGACTATACATTTCCGCTCCGCTAGTTAGTTTATCCATAAAAGTAACCAAAAAAAAAAAAAGTCACATGAAACACAAGAGAATCCCTCCAGTGAAGGCATCCAAAATGCAAACAAAACTCCAAAAAGTGCAACGATCTGCATGCAGATATCTGTCTAATTGTCTTGAGGTGTGTGAGGATCTCATAGCCAGTCAATGAGAGTTGTCTTATAGCTTAACTTCAGCTGGTGAAGCTGCAGAAGAGTCGCCGTAACCTGGACTACGATGTCAAGGTGCAATCTGCCAATGTGCACAAAAGACTTATCACTGCATACACGCTCAATCCATCTGAGAGCACATTTATCTGCCTGTAAACCTTCACTTATGTTCAGTTCTACAATACCACATACCTATTAATAAATATATATATAGTTTTAATTTGGAGCAATGTTTGAGGAAATAAAGTAAATGAGTAAATGAGCTTGTGTAGGAAACATCTGTTCATTTTGGATTTGGGAGTTTGATAAAAGAGGAATAGATCATTCCACCAGTCTAAACCTGCAGCAGCTGAACTTCAACACTGTTTCAGGATAACGCTTTTCAAAAACAAAACTTTACGGTGCAAAATTGATCCATATTTGAACCAATTTTAAACATGCAGAATGGAAGGTTCTAGAATATTCAACGACGGTGCTCAAGAATATTTTTGTGACTTCAAATCTGTACAAAAGCAAGTTTTTTAAAGTTTCATCTTACAATGAAAAATGTGGCTCAGATTTTAGGTTTTGACATCCTGCTGATGAAGAACCTGAAGCCAGTGTTATTGGAGGTCAACTCCAGTCCCAGCATGAGAATAGAGCATGAGCAGGAGGTAAGGCTTAACTTCAACTTCACTATTATCACAGTGATGCCAGTCGCTTCGTTGGAATAACTTTCTTGCTTGTTGTCAGGTGGCGCCGGGAGTTTTCGAGTATGTCCCCAGTCCTGTGGATGAAGGGGTGAAAGTGGGTGTGATAAGGGACACTCTCCGCCTTATGGATCCAGGCCTCGTGAAACCCAAGATGTAAATACACACACACACACACACACTCATACGAATGTGCATGTTTGTGGTTTAAAGCCTCAGTCCTCGGCTCCTCCACCCTTTGTCTGCATGTCCACTTCTAAGGACATGATATCTCACTTTGCCCTCCCCGGAGCCCGGCTCTGCGCCACTCAACAGCTCTCTCTAAGCTTGTTAAATGGAAAAAATTAAATTCAGCTGAGCCGCGGTGGAAATTCACACATTACTGTACTAGTCTGGTGGCTCAGTCTCTCCCGGGCTCTCTGGCCCCCGCATGGTGCCTCACAATAAATCTCCTCCTCTGTGAGGGTTGGTGTTTTCTTTCCTCACCCCCCCCCCCCCCCCCCCTTCTCCTTTTTTATTCTCAATCTGTTTTCTTTTGTGACAAGAGGATTTATGATTTCTGTTCTTTCACCATTTCCATCTCTTGCCTTTTCTCAATTTCCTTCCCCTCCCTCTTCTCGCCCCCGCCATGGATTATTCTCTCCATTAAGATATTTGATCTGCTTTCTTCAAGTGAGAGGGACACTTTCTGCTGCATTATACCCACTTAACTATTTTTGTGGCCAGTAACATATTGGGATAATCCCCCCCCCCCATCGAATAATACATTTAATATTTGTTCCTCTGCCTTTGTTGTTTTTTAATGCTGTTAAATATAGCTGAAGCACTTTACTTTGCCTATCTGGGGAGAGCATGTCTACATATTTTCAGTCCTTTTTCCTTTTGACTCTCACTTCCTACGTGCTCGTTTATGAAGACTTCTAATCCTTTCATCTAATTTCCCTCATAATCTTTGCGTTAAGCCGCAGGGTATACTTGCCTTCTCTGAAGTTTTAACAGAGTAGTCAATGTACAGACAGCTAAGCTGGATTTTAATTACACTTTTTTTAAAACTTCTCGTGCATTCGTGAAAGATTATTGTCATATGATACACATGCGGGACTGCAAAATTAATGATCGTCGGCTGATAATAATCCTGGACAATTTAGCAGCGAAAATAACATCGTGGGCCGTTTGTATACACGCTCAAGTGGACCGCAACCGTGCTTCTGTTGTGATCTGAATTAAAAACAGAGATTTAGAGTTCAAGTCAGGCTGCGGAGGCAGAAAAAAATGTGCCGTCTGCAGTACAAGCAATGTGCAAATCTTGTAGTCGAGGAGGGAAGTAGGCCAATTATGTCCCAACTAGCTATTGCTAATGCTTATTAAATTAACCATTAGATTGGATATGCTTGAAAAAATGTCATCATAACCCAAATCAGCCAGTGCAATACTTAAAAAAAAACATGCAGTCATTATTCACTCAGGTCCAAACAGTGCAGAAATCAATTAAAGGAAAATTAAATGAGTATTTATAAGACATTCACCAGAAGGTTAAGCCTCAGCTTTGAATACAATCTGTGGCTAATGTCAACCACAAATGACTCTTAAAGTAGAATAATAGAATAAAATAAGTATTTCTGAGGGTTTTTTTTTAGCAACAATCAATCAGTTAATTTCTTTGTATTTCCCTTTCAACAGCCTGGAGGGTGACTAAAGTGCTTTTCGACAGAAAGGTTTAGAGTTCTGACTTGGTGAGCATATCAAGGGGGAGCTTGTTCCAGAGGATTGCAGGACAACGTGTCCATAAAACTTCAACCCTGGACATCTCGTCCATGACTAATTTTTTCAACATTATTGATCTGAAGGATTTCAAAGTATATTTGACACATTTGAAAGGATTATTAAGTATATTTGACACAAAAACACAATATATATATATATTTCATTATGAAGCCGTCTTTATTGCCTGTCACAGTAGTTACATATACAAATATACAGGTCTACAATAATCACAGTAAATGTTATCAGTAATACACAGTATGCCTAGACGTTGGGCTGGCCACCACCAAGGTTGTGGCTGATGCCACGAAGGAAATAGGGGAGTGTTTTCCTACAAGCCTTATAGTCGCCCACCAAGTTGGACAGACGCAAATGACTAGAATACTACGTATACAGACGTTGCAGACGAATGTGGCTCCTTCGACGTAGGAGCTGTGTTTTTGTCTGTCTGTCTGTTAAATTTTTGATGAGTCTGTATCCCCTTCCAGAGGGCTGGTGATGTCCAGTCTGGGTGGCGTCCTTAAGATACAGCCGACCTTCCTCTGCTCACGGGAAGTGTGAATGTTGCTGAGGGGAGGCGGCGGTCTGTTAATTCCGCGCTCTGCCCTCCCCCCATGTTCTCGGCCTTACCGCCGGAGAACTGCACAGTGCAGCAGTGGGTCAGGAGGCGTCTCTATCCCAAACCCAGAGCTTGCGTCCGCTTAATGAGGAAGCGCCGTAGCCCTTTTTCAACTGACGGATGACAAGGTGAGCTCGGCTGAAATGTGGACACCGAGGGGACTCCAGTCTAATCTGAAGTCATTTCTCAGGTTTTTTTGGTATTACTTTCGAGGTTATTATCAGAACACCATCTTGTCAAATTCCAAATGTCTTCTGTGTATACTGATCCACTGTTTTATATCTGCGATAGAGTGGCTAGTGAGTGATGTCCCATCCAGACGGGAAAAGAAATAGAAAAACTAGGCAGCCTAGTCGAGGAAAAAAGCCGGAGCTGATGAAGCCACTTGGATAAGGGAAAAAACCATCCGAGACATTTGACTTTGTCTGAAGATAATCAACCACAACACGATTATTTGAAGTGTAAGATGAGATTTTTTTTACGACGACGTTAGAAAAGGTAAACCTCACCGGTTGAAATAAACAAGAAAAATGAGGGTTGGATTTCTTTTGATTTAGCTGTTATGTTACCGTGGCAACCGAGGCGATAACTTTACTGGACCTGAAAAGAAAAACTAGGATGTCAAAAGTGGGATGTCAAACCATGGGATCCGGAGAAAGCCGAGCCTGCACAGGTGGAACGTGCAAAAATCCACACAAATCAATTCAATTCAACTTTATTTATATAGCACCAAATACAACACCACCAATTCAGAGTATAACAACATTTAAACATCTAGGCTGTAGCCACGATAGCTTTCAACTACAAGACACAATTTAAGCCAAACTCAGCAAATTTTAGTCAGTATTTTATTAGACTGAACAGTTTACTTTTTTCTTTTTTTTTTTTAAATTTCAGCTGGATTATTAACGAGTATTTTTTTTAAAGCACAAACGCAATGTTGCCACATTGTTACATGGAGGTCAAGTAATCTGTTTACTGCACAGATGGCCCAGTAGTAAATAAGTAGACCTGTGCCGTGTGCGCCGACAGCTGGTCTTGCAGTGGGACGGATGAGACGCAGTTATTCAGAACGCGAGAGTTTTGGGCTGAATCCACCGGTGTGTGAATTTCAGCTGTTGAGATGAGGTGAAATTAAGGTGTGAACCGAGCAGGCTCATAAGAAGTTAAAGCAGTATAAAGAGAGAAAGAAAAGTGCTGCTATTTAAAGAAGACTCATGCAAGGAAGATATGTAAATACGAAGCAGAGGAGGAATGGGGAGAAAAAGTGGCATTTTGTAGAGAAGGGATTAAAAAAGATGAATGTGGAATTTTAACAAGGTGTGTATGATGGTATCTGCGAGCCCGAGACACGCTCTGCTCATTAATCCCGTGTATGATGTCTTCTGGGGGTGATTTATGAGCCGCTATGAGAGGTGAGTGTGGGTGAGCACAAAAAGCTGATATTCAGAAGGTCCCAGACCGCAAATAAGGGACAGGGGACACAATTTACAAAAAGCATCATCTGCATGAAGAGAAACACGGCAGATGAGGCTCGGTGAATATAGTTTCTGAGAGCGCGGACTCCTTCCGTTCTCTTCTGACACCTTGAAAACTTGCATTTCAGTTCTCTCGATTCTCGTGGGCTTGTGAATCGACACCTGAGAAACTGAAGGGTACTTGAAAAGTTTTTTTATTGCTTTATTTCTGCTCTGTATTACAATGTGAAATATGAAAAGTTTAGACCTTAAGAAAAAGAAGAAAAAAAGAACTGTGCAGTCACGTAAGGTCTGTCGACACTTGGATTTCTTTCCGTTGACACATCAAATTCATAGACCTTCTGAAGGTCCTGAGAACCTCCACAGCTTTTTAAACAGGTTAATGATGGGGAGAATTACACCTCGTCAGTCTCATGTTCACTCCACTAACATTTGGCAGCGGCCCTCTGTGTGTCTTTTTAATAACCTGTCATTCTTCACCTTTTACCCTCCTGCTTTGACTCCATCATCCTCCGCGCTCGCTCTCTCTCTCGCTCGCTCGCCCGCTCGCTCTGCTGCAGTGTTTGTAGACGTTCCCTTCACTGTCTGTCTGGCTGTCAGCCTCTGTTGAAGACGTGTCCGTTTTTAGCCGGGCCTGTCCTGTCTAAATAGATGTGGGTGGTGTCCTTCTGGCTGCCGGAGGATGATTGATTCTATTAAACATTCAGCAGCGGCGCTCTCTCTCTCTCAGTGCCATTCACACTGCTTACTAATTCATGGAGAAAGAAACCGCCTCACGAGAGTCGGCAGCACTGCGTCTCCTGACGCCTTTGTCCTGCCGTCGTCTTCGCACTTGCACGCGTGGAGTCGATCTGAGGCGTCCCGCTCATCCTCGCCGGTCGGGCTGGGCGATTTGGCCTAAAAAAACGTTTTAAAATTATGATTTTTAAAAAGAAAAGTTTGAGTTTTGATACGCTTAAAAATGACTGCAGACATCAGATATATCGTCAAAAGTGCAACTTGGTTGATGTGATTGTCCACAGAGTTAAAATGCATATAAACAATCTCAAAATAAAAAAGTAAACGAGTTCTCTGTCATTTAATAAAGTCAAGCTTCGATCCAGGTGTAACCAAAAGTCCAACGGCAACTACGGGAACCAACAAGGGATGGGAGAGCGTAGCGACGGCCAAATGAAGCTTCGTGAACCACTTTCTATACTTTCTGACTCCGCCAGATGGCGCTCTTGGTTTGAAGATGGCGGCTGAAGGACCAGCAATGACGGGTGCTTTCAAACATTTGTTGAACAGACAGCGCCATCTGGTGGCTTCAGAAAACAAAGACGGTGGTTCATGAAGCTTCATTTGCCCATCACTAGGGAACGGAATGTGAAAAATGTTGAAAAACTACGTGGGGGGGGGACTCGAGTTTGCTATATGAAAATCGTTTTTAGCTTAAAATTCGATAAATCCATTTTTTTTTTTGTTTTCTTTAGGTTTTTTTTTTTTTGCCGAGCCATGTTTTTCTTTTTTTTTTCTTTTTTCTCTCGCTCTCTCTCTCTGCCTGATGAGACTTTTCCTCAGGTCGTTACGTCGGGAATTATTTAAGGTCACCGGGCTGCGCGTAGTAATAAGAACGATAACGATACAATTTGTGCTGACCTATCAGGTGCAACAGAGCTAAATTGAGAGTGAGGGAGATGCCAGTCAAGCACAGCGCAAACACACCCACACAGTCCCAAGGGCAGAAACACACACACACACTCACACACACACACACACACACACACACACACACACACACACACACACACACACACACACACACACACACACACACACACACACACACACACACACACACACACACACACACAAGTTAAAGCTCGCATAAATTTTCTATGAGATGCCGCACATCTCCCGGGAAATGCACAATAGGAGATCTCGCAGAGGGGGATGGAGGACAAAGTTAAAATGAATGAAATGAATTGTTGGCTTCAAATAATGAGAGATTAGAGAATAAACTGTGTTTTTTTTGTTTTTTAAGGAAAATGAGAATATCTGTTGATATGCTTCCAAGTTTTGTTATGTTTGTCTTTAGATGTCTTCATTTATATGTCCAGCTGTCTAACATCTCAAGATCGTCGTTTTCAGGAATTGCAAAAAAATCGACATTACAGATACTGTAATAAGTTTTGAGAAATTATTCAGTTTATGTTGCTTTAATTGAAGAAGCTTTACTTGTATTGTGTACAAGGTTAGGCAAAATAAGCTCGACTTCAGCCTTAACCCTTCGGTCACAAATTGAGTTGGGATGTTGTCTCGTTTCTTTTTCTGTTTGTTTTTTTTTTGTCGTATTGGGTTGCCCGAATAAACTACTACTACTTCTATCTACTGGCAATTTTAGAGTAGCCAATTGAGCGACCATAGCGCGCACACACAAAACAATGTTTTCAAATTGAAACTGAAAACTAGCACCATCTAGTGGCCCAACATGACTACATCGATTTCAGCGGTTTTGTCATTTCCTTGTAAATGGACATTATTCTCAAAATGTTGCAGCATTTCTGTGAACATTTCTTATAATGAAAACACAAACGTTTTCACTTGAAACGTTGTTGAGTAAACTGAGCATCTCATCGCTGTGAGGCAGGACTGCTAACCACTGTGACACTGTGCCGTCTAATGCTTTCAATACGGCAACAAAAGCGTAAATAGTTAAATACAACATTACTCAAAGATATTTCTTAATAGATGTGTTGATACATTCCTAATAGAATCTGAACTAACATGCAGATCACGGGAACCTATACTCACCGCACCGTCAAAAGCCAAATTAGGCACAGGTGTCGAAACAATTGGAAAATCATTGAATCTTTGCGGCGTCTTTGCCTGAAAGATCAGAACGATGTTATCTGTGGAGCAGCAGGCTGAGAGGATCAGATGCCAAACCGAACCGACTGAAACTAATCAGGAAGGCCAGCGAGTGACGCGGTTCAGTGGAGTTGGACGTTTGATTGGATTCCTGTGTTCGGAAAAGATGCTGTCCAAGCTGTGTGTGAAGCTGGAATACAGCTTCCATTCGTCGTACATTTGTTTCTTTATCAAGTTTTGACCTCATTATTAATTCAGTTCCACACCAAGCTATTCCCCCTTGAGTTTAATGAACTATTGCGATTCTTAAAGGCACCACAGGGAAGTTGTAACCGTTAGTTCTATATATGATATATATGGTGGCGTAGTTGTTAGTACTCCTGCCTTGCAGTAAGAAAATCCCCAGTTTAATTCCAGGTTTCATTCTAAGGTGTTCTTTGCTGTCAGTGTATAGTATAGTAGTGGATAGTTTGACGATAGAGTTACACGTGTTCCAGGCAAACCGATATGATCATCCATTTATTGTTTTTCCATATTTTCACAATCACTGCTTTTATCATTGTCTGTCCAATTAAGTTCCAATTCTCTAATATAACGAAAAAAAACCTTCACATCGGACCCTCTGCCACAGTCTGGTCTCCCTTCACCTACCTGGCCTCATTACCTGGAGCTTTATTTCCGCATTGCATTGACCCCAGCTCCACCTAGTGGCTTAACATATGAACTGCACATATGGCCAAAAAATGCATGGATAAAAATATACAATATGAATTTTCCACTTTTATTATGTATTTTATGAAATTCTTATGTTTTCTTTTAATTGCTCCCATTTTATGTACAGCACTTTGTGATTTTTATCTGTGATAAGTGCTTTGTAAATAAATAAACTTACAATTCTAACAATGGCTCCAACCTTCAGTTACATCTTGCAAATATTTTTGGAGAAATATAACGTATTGTACAAGCCCAGCTTGATTCTCAACAAGATTACTCGGTCTAACTCTCCAAGACTGTTAAGATATAAGATGGATCAAATTTCCCTTTAATGAAAAACCTCAGCAACCCTGAGTATTGTGGTTTTGAGAAAATCATTTTAAAGTGGTCTAGTATCTGGTTGTTGACAGTCTTTCGTAGCAGCAGTGAAAATACAACCATACAATACCAATACAACAATAGATGAAAACCAGCTGTGCTCCTCCTCTTATCTTCTTAACCAGACTCTTTACTGCCTTTCCAGTGTAGTAATCTAATCGACTGAAGAAATGATCCTTCTGGTCCATTGAAGTAACCAACTTGGACGCTTTCATGCGGTTATTTCTGCTTCGGTTAAAGCACTTTAATTCAACCTTTAAAAGCGTAATTTGTCTACCACCTGCGCTTGAAATCGAATGTACCATGGTTTTTTTTTTTTTTTTTCTGCAAGTACATGCTTTATTGACTGATGCAAAATGCTGAGTCATCAGCTTTCCTTCCTTTTGGGGCTGACTTTAAAGTAGCGAAAAGAAAACGGTGCCAATTAAAACGAAAATAATGTAAAGCTTGGAATTTGTTAAAGACCTAAACGCCGACCGCAAAAAAAAAAAGACTGCGTGGAGGCTGCGAGGCAGGGAACGACAAGAATTCTTATCCTTCAAACAACATCTATTTCCCTCTTTTCTCCTGCCAATGTGCAGCTTCAAGTGAAAAGCTGGGTGCACTTATTCACCTCAGGTGGTGTGCTGTCTTGAGCGCCGCTGACAAAAGCTCTCTGGGTTGGTTTTATGATCTCGTACTTGAGTGCTGCGGGGCTGTCAGCGCGGCCCACACACAAAGAAGCAAATATTGAGACGCACTCCAAGTCTGTAAGTCTGACTAATTAATGCAGCCTCTCCTCTGGAATGTAACGTCAGTTTGTTGGTTTCCGTTGGCAGAAGCTCCCAGTTGAAACCCGGCGGGCTCGAACCAGAGTCCCTGGAGCGGAGTCCGGACGACCATCTGCCCTCGCTGTGTCTGAAGCAGGTCTACCCAAAGTATGCCAAACAGTTCAACCACCTGCGGCTCGTGGAGCGCATCGCCGCCCTCTTCATACGCTTCCTCGGGGTCAAGGGCAACATGCGGCTCGGCCCCACCGCCTTCCGGACCTTCATCAGGTACCGGTCAATAGATATGTAATGATCCGCGACTCAACGCGTGGAAACTGTGCGGCTCGTCAGCAGCCTGCTGTCAATCAAGTACGGACGTTAATGTACATTTCTGTTCGGCTGAACGAAAAAGTAAAAAGTTCAAGAATCAAACTTTAGTCGTGAAAAAGTGACCCGGCTCCTCACAAACTAACTTTTCATTTAAAATGAATTATTTTTGGCTTTTTGTACATTTCAATTAACGGGGTGACTGTATGAATGAATGAATGAATTTTATTTCGAACATGTATAAAAAAACCATGTACTTATTTGTACATACAAAATAGAAAAAGTATAAAATAAACATAGAGCCAATACATAACAAAACACCGCGCATTGTTCGAAAAAGGAGTGGGAAGAAGTACAGAACTTCTATTTCTTAGTTTGTACACAGATATCCTAATAATTATATAATACAGCTATATACTGTAAAAACAAGTTTGTTCAGTTTTTATGAATAAACAGACTAATTTTAAACAATAACAACTTTTGCAACAGTTTTTGCGAGAAGCTGGTAATGTATTTGAATTTTTAACAAAGTTGTTAATTAGTGTTAAATTAACATAATGAAGGAATCTTAAGTGTGTTTGCCCGTCAGCCGTGTACATCCTCATTGTTTATTTGTTTATTTTTACTTATGTGGTTATTTTCATTAAATTAGCTCCAATAACACAGCATTTGAAACCATGAGGCGTAGAAACGCATATTTTATCCACCCAGCTAGAAACTGTGGACAATTTGTATCATCTCCTTAATTTTCAGAAAGAAAACTTGTACTTCTATAGGAACAGACCCTTTATTTTCCCCCCAAAAAGATTTATTTCAAAACTTCATCGCTATTTTTTATTTTTTTTTATTCATTTCCAGGACCTGTAAGCTGAGCAACACTAACTTCACCATGGCTTCAGTGGACATCCTCTACATAGACATCACACGTCGTTGGTCGGGAACGATGCCCGACTCCCGAGAAGCAGGTAACACACACACACACACACACACACACACACACACACACACACACACACACACACACACACACACACACACACACACACACACACACACAGGAAGAAACAACATGTAAAGGACGGAGCGCCATGGCATCCTTGAGACGCGGAGCAAATAATGCACGCGGGAGATAATTGCTTGTCATTCTTTGTCAGACTCTCACTGACACTGCGCTCCCGTAATTGAAATGAGCCGAGATCACAGTGTGACAGCAGAGAGCGACCGTCCGCCATGAATTATTCACACGTTGCACCTTGCGCCGGGATGTTTGCGAGGCGCGGCGGATGGATGGAGATCACATGGAGCGGGATGGAAGGGCCTGTGCGGAGGAGATTGCGGGCTGAATCCGCAATGAGCTCATACGTATTCAGAGAGACTGAAGTCGGGCTCTGTTATATCTGTGTGCGCATTGGAGGATTTGTGGGAACCGAGAGGCAACTTTGCATTAAAAATAGTTCCTCGGTTTTGTTTGGCAGAGCTGTGGTGGAAGTTTGAAAAATGGGACAAATTAAAGATGCATGCAAATGCCTTTTTGCGCTAAACTCCACAGGAAATGACCCGACTCTTTTTCTTTTTTCTTTTTTTTTTATTCTCGCTTCCTGTTTTCTCTCCGTCGAGTCGTCGCGGTAGAAAACACTGAAAGGTATTCAGGGGTCTGAATTCCACTCAGTTCTTTGTTTTTCTCGCTTGTTCTCTGACCTTGAATCAAACAGACCTCCGTCCCCCACAGGCGAAAGTCTGAAACTGCTAAAAATTAAAATGACATTACGCTCACATCGGGCTTCTCCGCTCCTCTTTTACCCTTTGATAGGAACCGACAGTGGAGTGGATTAATGAGCCCAGAGCAGAGTCCAACCTGGCTTTTTTGCTGAACACGCGTTCCCTCTTCCGAGGCAAAGATCATACATTTGAACGAATGTTGGAGTAACCTGGACGCAACAGAGACGCTTTAAAATTCTAATGGCCGGGCGATGAGCCACCAACCTTCCATGGACATTATAAGGTTGAATTAATTAAAATTTGTCAATCTTATCAGGCTGTATTGCGCAATATTTAAAGTGGAAGCTGGAGGCAAAGATATATATATATATATATACCAGTAATACATTTCCGTTTTTAATATTTCCCCGCATCTTCAGTCATTTACACATTATTTCTGTGTCGATGTTCGTTAAACATGTGACATTATCACTATGATGATGAAAAGACACAAACACTGGACGACAGAATATTTTCCCGAGGAGTCTGTTTGACGTTGCCGTGCTTCAAGTGTCGCTGTTAACACTAAAATTCTCAGTATTTTTTCCAGCCCTCAGCTAAAACCCGAGGCAGATGTTTTTCCGTCTGACCCACAGCTTCCCCTTTGTACCTCCTAAACACGGTGAAAGACTCTCCGCAGGCGACCCTCGCAGGAAACAGAGAGGAGCTGTATTGTGAAGCAACTGTTACTTCACTGCACTTGTTTTTTGTGTCCTGCTGCGACGTCTTGCTTTGCATAGATTAGGTCACCGTTACCAGGAATGAACCGGAGTGAGGGAGTCACATGGATCACAGCGCTGATCACACAAGGTTCATTCAGATTCCAAAATAAAACATGATCAAGCACAAAAGGGACATTAACGATTAGAAACTAGGAAATCTGTGACGCCGAGAGCCCGTTTACGCCACTGTTGAATGAAATGGACTCAGCAGCAACGCTTAAAACGATGTTCTGTCTTGGGAGCCATTTTCAAAAAGTTGCATTTTCAGAAGCTTGGAGAGCCGCTGTTAGGAAAACAGACGCTCACGACGCAAACAAAGTTTTACTTTTTCTTTTGAAAAGTTGCACATGTGGCGGTAGAGCCGAGCTACTGGACACTCGGAATGCGTGCCATTAAAAGTAAGAGTTATTACTTGTTAAAGCAATTACTTTTTTATTCATGTACGAAACCTCCTGGTGTTAGTGCTTAAATAAACTGCACTTTTGAAACTGTGGCAGTACTTTGACAAGCATGAAATTGAGATTGCGTGAAGGTTGCAAGGGGGGAAATAAAAAAGAAAAATGGAGTGCTCGCCACAATCAGACATCATTGATATCATTTATCCAGAGACACTGTGAGTGTCCCAGAGTGTCCCAGAGTGTCCCAGAGTCCCAGCTGGTCTGGAGCTGCTCCAGGAAGCTACCTGCTGCTAATTCTTCACTTCTTTTCTGCTTCTTCTTTTTTAAAAAAAAAACAACTAATCCCTCTTGCTTCACAGGAATGGGCCTACAAGCCTTCGTGGAGGCGTTTTTCCACCTGGCCGGCCGCAGGTTCAAATCTCTGGCGCTGAAGGAGCAGGTGGTTTCGCTGCTGGAGCTCTGCGAGGCCCAGCTCGGGCCGCAGTCGGGCGGCGAAGAGAGACGCTCCGTGAGCTGCAGCAGGGCGCTGCCGCGAGCCATCAAGACTCAGACGCTGTGCCTCACCAACCCTCAGCTGGGCTCCCCGGCCCCCCTGCGGCGGGCGGCCAGCCAGGACACCCGGCCGCATGCGAGGCTAAAGCCCCGCACGCTGAGAGCCAACGTGGAGAACTGATGCGAGCGGAGCAGTCGCCCAACCCCCAGACATGCCTTTGGACTTTTTTTTCCCTTCCTTTTCCCTGCAGGTGCAAAGAAATTAGGTGGCCATTTTTTATTTTTTTTTTATTTTTTATTTTTGCTGTGAAGCTCACAGAGGCAACAGCTCGACCCCTGCTGGTCGTCCTACAGAGGGACACTTCTCAGCCTGATTGAAGGAGATGTCTGCAGGGGGGGGGGGGGGGGGGGGGGGTGCAGGGAAGTGGGAATACGATATAAGAGAGGTTGGTACATTCATCCTGCACCGTTGGTTCCGGGCAGAAAGAAGTTTTATTTTTTTTTAATACACTTATTGATTCGCACGTGCAGCTGTTTGCCCCCCCCCCCAAAAAAAACCCCAAGAAACACAAACTCTCCTTTCAGGGATAACATGAGACGCTCCATTTCAGCAGATTCACACGCATCACTTCAAAACAGAGAGGATATAAGGGAGTCTCCTCGCTGTATTTCATCCCTTGAATTTGCACAGCGACTCTTTAATCGACAACGTTTTGCACAGAATCGGTTGTGACTGCGACTTTACGTGCGTGTGGTTTATTGTACGTGCGGGCGGACGTTCGGTGCTGTATTTATTATTCGGTGATTGAAAGCTCCACGAACTCATTAGTGAACAATATTTAAAAGGGGGAAAGAAAAGAAAACAACCAAAAAGGCAGCGTTGCTTCTTCTCTCGGCGCAGCTTCGGACCCCCAGCGGAGACGACGTTACGACTCCGTTGCCACACGACTGCCTCATCGTTAATAGCCGCAATTGCATGGCACAGAAATTCACAAATTAGATAGGTCGTATTGCAACGCCAATAAAGGTTTGAGTTGCGTTTCCTGGAAGAAGCTCCTCTTGATGTGTGACTTGGCTGGCAACACACACACACACACACACACACACACACACACACACACACACACACACACACACACACACACACACACACACACACACACACACACACACACACACACCAAAAAAGTCATTGTTTTTAGAGTTTCTTGTTTAAGCCTTCATGTAAAGAATAGAAAGTACTTGAAATGTGGGGCAGCTGCGGTCAAACTACCCATGGACTTGAAGTCTCTGCTACTTACCGTGAGACCAACTTCCTTCCTTCGATCGTCACGTAGACGTACGAGCCCGCGGCGTTACAGAGAACACCAAGTGTGTTGATAACCTGCAAAAATTAAAAAAAAAACTTTTGCTCTTCGCGATGCAGAAATGTGTGTTTCTCTTCTGTTTCTTTCATTTTCACATGATCATTGCTACTGTTACTGGCAGGGCGAGCGAACGTCACGGTGAATACTCGTCTGTGTGTGTGTGTGTGTGTGTGTGTGTGTGTGTGTGTGTGTGTGTGTGTGTGTGTGTGTATGTGCTATTATTGTCTCACCTCGAAGTGATTTCCCCCATGAGCTAATTAAAGGGCACCATTTGTCACATATAATGGCGCCACTGCTGGCACTCGGTGCTGTTTACATCTCCGTCTGCAAGGAGGCTGATGGATGCATTTGAAACGGCTCTCTCTCTCTCTCTCTCTCTCTCTCCCTCTCTCCCTCCCTCTCTCTCTTTTTTTTTTTTACATGTTTTAAGACCTTAGATATGTTTCACAGCACAACCATCTGCCAGTGTTTCCTCGACCTTCTGTTGCAGAGGGTGCCGCTGCCAGTCGCCGCCGCCGCCGCTCTGCACTCTCCAGTTCTACTGCTGATGCAGGTTTGGGGGGGGGCGACCCTTGACATCCAGTAACGAAAGAATCCGCATCCATTCAGAAATCTCATGTTTGATCTTTTTATCATCGGCCTGCCTCCGACCAGAGTTTACACCCCCGATTGTGCGACAACGTTTCAAGTAAAAACGGCAGAAAATGATGTAGTTGGCATGTAGGGCCACTAGTGGGTGCTGTTGGTTGTTTTTGTAATGAAACCACACACACACACACACACACACACATGCGTGCAGAGAACACGTTATAAACATTAACACTGAAAGTACACGGACAGACGACAAAGTTCGGTTGCTTTTCCGGGTGACTATAAAACTACCAAGTCACAGGAGAATACGCACTGTGAGCCGTGACACTAAACCCCCATTTATTGTTCATCCACTGAGCATGTGCAGAAAAAACTATGACGGCTGTGCTGCGCATTAGCAGTCGCAGCATTTCAGAAAAGTCGAATTATTTTCACTTCACTAACAGTTGTTGTCTAAAGCTACGGAATAGTATTAGGGCCACTGACGAAGAAAAAAAAATTCGGAGGCGAAACAAAAAACTTCACGCACTTCAGAAAAAGTCGAAAATCAAAGTCGAGATTTTTTTTTTCCACCGTAGAAAATAAAAATAGTTTTTTTCTTCAGTGGCCCTAAAACTCTTCCCTACTAAAGCACATGTCATCATTTATAAATTAAAATTATTTTTTTTTTTACAGAATTAAAAAAAACAATTCTTCACTATTTGCTATAAAAATCGAAGAGAATCCATTCGTCTTCTGGAGCACTTTGTCCAACTGGCGTCCATCCCAGCTGATGACGGACCGAGTCAGGCCGCTCCCCGGACAAGTCGAGGAAAACACGGAGAGACAGAAAACAACTCGCATTCATTTAACCACCTTGCAGCCGTATATGAAAATTGCAAATATAAAACCCAACAAAAAACGTACAATTTGGTCTATTCGAGCTCGTTATGATTCGCATGAACATTCTCCTTTACGGACTTAAAGGAGTTAAACTGCTCAGCAAATTAACAAAATCAGTCCAAAAGGGCCTCAACTGTTACATCAACAAATCACCATCTGCAGAGCTCTTCTGTGTTTTCTTTACACATAATACACAGCTTATATGTTCTTTGGCAGTCACATTATCGGGTTCGACTACCATTATCAGCAGGGAGGGGATTTATTTTTTATTTTTTTGGAACAATATTAGGGCCGTTGTTTTGATGTGTAATAAATAAAACAATAAAAGAACTCTCTGGATGGATTGGTTGGATGCACAGTCGCGCTCCCCAGAGAGAACGGGGATAAACTCCAGCTCTGGAATAGAGCAACTGAAAGTTTGGAGTTGCCTGTGACATCTCCAGGGTCTCCGCTGCCTTTTCAGCTGGAATTGGCTTTGAGACATGATATAGTAGTTGGTAATAACCATTTATGTCAGTTACTGCAATTTAATACAATGATCAATAAAGCAACACAATCAATTCACCTTCTACACTGAAGCGCCCGTCAATCTTAGATTGCTAAAAAGGCGGGTTAAAAGACATTTAAAATTTAGGAAACCAACTTTATGTTTCCACTAAAATATTTTATAAATCTCTCTCTTTACTTTTAGAAATATTTTCAAAACTCCTCTTGTGAAAGCAATGTGTAGAATCATTTAAAAAAAAAAAATAAAAATAAAACTGTTGTGAAGTCGATTTCATCTCTATGCTGACGATACCCATGTTTACATGTCCGACTGCAGTAAAGCGGCTCCTCTGACTGCAATCAGATTTGTTTACCTTTAATTATGAAACCGTCTCATGCAAACTAGAAACCGAAACCTGGAATCAAACCAGGGATTTTCTTACTGACGTCACTATTTCTGACCAAAATCAGCCACGTAATTGATTGTCTGTGAGATCCTGGAGAGATTGTTTTTTCCACTTTAAATGGGAATAATTACGCCAACATTTGGCATTTGTTCCGTTTACACGCACTTGTGCAGCTTCTCCAATACTTCATATTGAGAAAATTCAATTAGTTTATAAATAATAGAATTAATGTCTGTAAAGCATTCAGCTGTGCGTAAAATATTTAATGAAAGTATATGCGTGTTCCTTCATACGTTCTCTCGCTCGCCGTGGTGTTTTCACCAGCCCGGCTCCCCATGAATGTGTGTCTTTGCCGCGGGGAGCCTGTTCCACTTGGCCGAAGACGTGAGCGAGCCTCACAGGGAGCAATTAACAAACGGCCTTTTCCTTTAAAACACACAAGAGGAGCGCCGCCCGCTAACGACACTCCTCCTTGTTCAACAAACAATCATATTACCAACATTTCGAAGGGCGTTTTCTCCTGCAATTAGAGCCCGAATGCAAAGCTATTATTCTATTATTCCTCAACGTTGTTGGGCGGGGGGGTGGGGGGGTGGATCAAGCAGTATGTAGGTCAAGCTCGCTGAGAGAAGCCTCTTTCACATCGCTCCATCATCCCCTCCACCCGAGTGCGAGCATATGTTCTCTCTCGCCGCTTGTCATCGATCTCGGCGTGCTTCTAGTATTTAGTGACCCCGCCGTTCAGCTCGTCGTTTACATTTTAGTGAGCAAAGCGTCATCAACGGGACAAAGAAACACGGGACCAGGTTTTTTTTTTTTTTTTTTTAAAATAGCTAAATAAAACTTTAATAGGTCTAGTTGCAAATGTACATAAATTGCACAGCCACAGTTTGTCAACACAAATTCCTCTGTACATTATTGTTTTTGTCACTGTCATCAAAGGAAGCAGAATCCAGCAAATACTTTATACTTTCAACATACTTACAAAAGTATTTTCTACAAGATAATAGAAAACATACAACATCTTTTTTACTTTTATTTATAGCTTTTTATAGTTTTGATCCATCTTTTTTTATTTATTTTTTCGTCGGGAGTGTGGCCGAGCAGCATTGGAGAGTGCTCTCGTGGGGTTTTTCTTTTTTTGATTTAGAAAAGTTCGACTTTTGGCAGAAACCAAAAACTAAAAAAAAAAAAAAAACAAACAAACAAAAAAACGAGTGCCGCTTTAACTTTATTCTGTTTGCAATGGGGAAAATATGAGACCGCACATTCTTTTTTTTTTTTTGTGAAGTTTAAAGCAAGACTATGTGACTTTTGTTGGAATGCTAATTGCTAATATGCTAACCGGTCATTTAAATATGTCCTCGCCTAAACATTCAGCAAAAATGTTGAAAGTCAAATCCTGTATGAACTGATAGCAACAAAAATCCAATGATTTGAAAATGACCATGTTTTCGTCTCTGTGCGGACGACACCCACGTTTACATTTGCAGAAAAGAATTTTTGACTTCTTGTCTCCGCCAGTCTTCCACGCGGTTTTACTGTACGACTTTTCAAATTTCACAAACATGAATACCTCAAAATTGCTAATCTAGCAAAACAAAAACACAAATAATTGTGTTGTGACAGTGCAACATTTAGAGTTATGGAAATTATCAACGTTGAGGACTAATCACAGTTTGTTTTAGCATTTAGCTGTAACGCTAAGCTACTAGAACGTATCAACACTAACGTTGCGCGACCTGAAATTTTAATCATTTAGCATAGCCGTTTAGCATTTAGCCGAGCTACCGTGAAGCAATTTTGAAAGTCAACTCCGAATCAAAGAAGTCGACATTCTTATTTAAACAAAAACAAATGAACTGAAGCTGTTGGCAACATAACCTTTCAATATGTTTTATTGCTAATTTGTAAGATACTCGTTCAGCCAGAAGTAACACAGTCTTGCTTTTCCGTATGTTGATGTGCAGTTTTAGGACACTCGTCTTCTATATGTATTTTGATTTTTCTTACTGTTCAAACGGGTAAAAGAAACATCAAGTTGATCAGATATAAATCTTTTCATATAAAAAAAAAAAAGTCTTTTCGGGGGTTTGAACTTTGCCACAGTTTTTAACACCTGAAAGAGGTGCTGTGCTGCATCAACAAACAAAATAATAATAATAAAAAAAATTAAAAAATTAAAAAAAACACCGACCACTGAACGTAAAAGTGCATAGAGCTAGACCGATGAGAAATACAGGGATTGTGCTTGTGAATCTCATCCGGACTGGACTCGGCTCAGCCTGAATACCTGCGAGGCGTACATCCCCGAGAGTCCAACTCCGACTTAGCGTAATCAGTTTTTGGCTAGTGAGAAATACACTCTAAATACAAAACCAACAGCTTCAACAGAGAGAGAGAGAGAGAGAGAGAGAGAGAGAGAGAGAGAGAGAGAGAGAGAGAGAGAGAACACTGAAAGGTTAATTTAACTGGTATAGTTCTACCCAGTGAGGACAGATGACGGACTGCGCTATCTTGTATTTACAATGTCCATAATGATACAGCAGAGTTTGAGCACGAGATACATTTACAAAAAGCTCCGTTTAACATCAGGTAAAAATAGTGTGAGCATTTTATTTACACTTTTCCCAGACTGTCGGGCCGTCTCCACACTTATCATATATTCATGTCGCGCCTGCAGCAAGCCATTCATCGCCATCATCATCATCATCATCATCATCATCATCATCATCATCATCATCGTCGTCGTCGTCTTAATCTTCACTGTCCAACTGGCAACCGAGGAAAACCAAACGGGGACGCCAATGCTGCCGTTGGCTCCAGAGCGAGGATGAAGCATGCAGAGCCTCGCGCCAGGTAAGAAAAGTGAACACAAACGTATAGAAAATGGAGGGATGGCGGGAGAGAGCAGAGCGGCCGAAGTCTTCACATTCAGAAGAAAGAAGGGAGGAAGGAAAAGAAAAAGAGGCGATGCCACAAGGATCAACAGAGTCACAGTTTGGATGCAGCATAATTCCATAACCACGGACGAGTAAAGCAGTTAAGAGAGGAAATGTTGTACGTGGGGACGCCGCCGTACCGTACGGAGGGGGAGGGGTGGGGGGAGGGAGGCGGCGTCCTGGTCCAGTGTTTAGTCTGAGCGAGTGCGTCTGAACACGTCTCTCAAAAAGCTCTCGTTCAACCAGAGACAAGAAAAGACCACGACTGAGAAGCCCAGCGCAGATCTGCCGTGACGGATCCGGGACGTCTGAGCAGTGAGGAGCACCAGAAGAACCGAAGAACCGAAGAACCGAAGAACCTTGACTGTGTGGAAGAGGAGGAATCGCACCAGTTTCCCTTCGGAAGAGGACCAGGGCCACACAACTATTCACTTTCTTTTTCTTATTTTCACAATTCTGACATTTTTCTCCAGAGATTCACATGCCTTTTCCCAGAATCATTTTAAACCCTCAGTATTCAGGTTTTTATTTTTTTTTTACTTAATTTTTCAAATTTTTGGGCCAAATTTTTTTTCTCAAGAACTACAACTTTTTTCAAAACAGAATTAAAGCATTTTTCTCAATATTATGGCTTTTTTTTTATTTCTGACTTTATCTTGGAAATTTCCCACAGAATTACTACATTTTCTCTCACACTACTGATTTTTTGTTTTTTTCAGAATTTCCCCCCAATGTTTTTTCTTAAAATAACTTAAATTTCAGTCTTTTTTTCTGAGAATTCAGACTTTTTTTTTTAATCTCTCCTTTTCCCCCCTGAAATTAAACTTTTCTATTTGAATTCTGACTTTTTTTCCTCCTAAACATTTGACTTTTCCATAATTCTCAACTCTGATTTTCCTTTCGCTGAATTAGATTTTTCTATTTGAAGAATAATTCATCTATTTTCCAGAATTTGACCACGTTCTCAATGTTCTGTCTTTTTCACTTGGAATTCTCAATTTTTTTAATAAATTCTTTTTCTTACAATTCTTTTTTTTCCTTTAACCATTTTATTCATTACATTACATTTCTTTTCTTAGAACTTTGACTTTTGTTTTCTCACTCTGAATTGTTTTAGTTTCTAAGAATTCAGTTTATTTTCCAGAATTTTGACCACTTTCACAAAATTCTGGGGTTTATTTGGGAGGTTGTTTTTTTTTTGCAAAACTCTAAATATTGTCTCATGTTTCTCAGTTATGACCTAAACAATAAAACTTAGAAATTGGAGAAAAAGACCTTATTTTTGGGGCGCGCTGGTCGTGATATTCTTCTTTATTGTGAAGGTTTTTCTGGGACGACGTGACGAACGAGTGAGGCGACGGTCCTGATCACTGCTCAGCTCGGTCTCCTTCTCCAGGGCTTGAAAAACACGCTACACACTTTAGTCTTTCATCGTCGGAGGAGAAAAATAAAACTACATCTCCTAACTAAAGGGCTGCTTTTATATTTGACATTATCAAATATAGGTATATGTGTATATACTCTATAGAAGAACCAAGAAAAAAAAAACTGCATACATCTATATTAAATTTTAATATAGTATCACATATAATTCTTTTATCTTAGCGTTTATAATACACGTGTTTATTTTTGTCTTCTTTACAAATCCACAGTATAAGTTGTGCCTTTCTTTTTTATTCTTTTTTGCAGAAACGGGTGGGGGTGTGGGGGTGGAGTTGTGGAGGTGTGTTCCTTGTTTAAGGCGTTTCATGTACCAATAGCTTCTCACAAAGTGCACTACGTTAAAGTGGCCACTCCGCAAGAACAGAGAAATCCATCCTCGCTCGCAGCTTAAACGTCACACATCATCTCTGCTGCGTTTTCCCTCTTTTTACTTTTCTTCCTCTCCGGTGTGCTGTGCGATTGGTCAGAAAGTTGAAGTAGTTAACGTTGGGAGGAGGGAGTTCTGCACATAGACTTTCTTGTTTGGTATTTTAAAAGTCCTGAGCAGTGCAAACCTTTTTTTTTTGTTTTTCCTTCCGGAAAACGAATGAATCTCTCTGTTTTTGCGCCGTATTATTCCACCTTAAGGATTGAGAGGTGAGGAGGAGGAGGAGGAGGAGGAGGAGTCAGTGTGATGCTCAGGAACACACCCGGGAGTTAGAAAGTGGAATAAAGATCATTTTGGATGAAAAATATCAGCATTTGTTTGTTTTTTTTTTGTTAAAACTCTTTCGCTTGTATTTGGTTCTTCAAAATAAAGCACTCGGGAGGAAAAAGGAAATAAAGTGATAATCCTCACGGGAGGAGGAAGGAAAGAGGAGGAGGAGAGGATTGAGAGGGTGACCGGCGGTTGTCACTGCGTGTGGTTATATAGTGGTTTGTCCCCGGCGCGAGCAGGAAGAGGAGAGGAGGGGCGGGGTCAAAGCTCCCCCCCCACACCCCCCCACACCCCCACCCAGCCGATCAAAGTGTTTGACAGCTCCGAGGTTCATATGTACAAGCTTTGCCCCGCCTCCTCCGGCTGTCACCCCTCGTGAATGAAGGCCATCTGGTGATCCTGTTCTCTTGGTTTCCTGTCCGTCACGTTGCACATTCTCTTTCTGTCCGGCTGCCCCCCCCCCCACCCCCACCCCCCACCCCCCCACCACCCTCACAGCCATGTCTTCGCTCCTGCACAGCCTCCAAAATATGGACACGCATTCCCAGTCCACACACACACACACAATCTTTCCGTTAGGCATGCATCCACGCATGCACGTAGACGTCCTCTCTTTGAGAAACTGTACACGCACACGCACACGCACACGCACACACACACACACGCACACACACACACGCACGCACACACACACGCACGCAGGCACTCCACATTCACTCCACATTCACTCCAGTCCGTCCGTCTAACAATTGCTGCTGTTCCTGAATTCTCCGTTCTCCGTGATCTGCAGTTTGGTGGGGTTGGTGGGCGAGATGCCGTTGCGCGTCTGCATGCTGTAGCGCTCCTTCAGCTGGGTGAGGGCGCTCATCAGACGGGCGTTGGCGGCGTCCAGCGACGCTATGCGCTTCTCCTGCAAACACAGATGGAGACGCGTTAATGCCGGGAAGCGGCTCAAAGGGAGCAAAGTTCCCATTCCCTCCTTTCTGGATGGAGGTTAGCAGGTCGAGATCAAGAGAAAATATATTCTAAATGAGCTTCACTAATGGGAGGTAATCAAAACCTGAAGTTTGTGTTCAGGGCCTGGCGAGCGTCCACCACCAAGCAGCCAAATCAAGTTAACCAGCGTGTCTGTCGCTCTGGGTTTGCCCTGTGATCAACTATCCACCCTGCCTTTAGCCCAGATCATCTGGAATACAGCGACACAGTATGACATCAGCGGACGGTGTATTTGATACGTGATAAATTTGACCCATCGACCTTTATAACCGCCACAAAAGGAGAAAAGAAAAATCCTTCATTATTTGTCAAACAGTTAAAAGTCTGCGTCAGGGTTGGTTTGTTTGTTTTTTACATGCCGTCTTTGCAACGAGCCGAGGAGGGAACCAATCGCTTGACTGTTCTGTTTGCGGTTGCAAACTCTCATCACCGCGGCCGATGAGACAATTAATCAGCCGCGTTCAGATCTGGATATGAGTCTACGTCTGTGTGTCTACGTCTGTGTGTCTACGTCTGTGTGTGTCTACGTCTGTGTGTCTACGTCTGTGTGTCTACGTCTGTGTGTCTACGTCTGTGTGTCTACGTCTGTGTGTCTACATCTGTGTGTCTACGTCATGTTCCAGTACAGGTGCATTCTTTCCCATAATGTTAAATGTTTGCACCGAGGTCTCTGCTCGCCCCCGTTTGCACTGATGTAAAACACGATTTTCACAGATGAAGAGACATCAACGGTTTAATCCTGCACTTAATCCCACATAAGCAGTTTTAGGTGAACGTATCAACATTCACAATTCAATGCAAAAAAAAATCCTCAAAAGCCACATTTTTTTTAAAAATCTTTTGGGTACCTGAGATGGATTTCAAGCACAAATTCTGATGAATAAAAACCAGCGAGGATTATAAAGGAGCTACAATTTTATAGAAGAAGAGGCAACGTGTAAATATATCTTTTATAGGAGAGAGCAAAAGGGATATATCTTTTTTTTCTTTCGCTCAGCCATTCAAGTAGAGTGGAGACGGCTATGTATTAAACATCTCTTTATATTTGTCTGACCCCACACGAATGACACCTTTTTATGAATTTATAAAACACACAAAAATGAAGTTTTCAGAGAACACAATGCTCTAAAGCTCCCAATCAGATATTAAATGTGAATAAATGTGAGTACAGAGAGTGAATACTGGTCGCACCGTCACGCTTTTCACATGATTGGCCATTTTTACAATATTGACCTGCAACCTGTGGCTCTAATGAAGCGCTCACAAAATTATACATATTTTACTAATTTGTAATGTATTTATCCACCAGGGTAATTTTCAAAAGGATTTAAAAATCAGTCCAAGTAAAATCGGGAAAAAAATAAATAAATAAAAATGATCATTAAATAATTGTTGACCAAGACTGTTGAACAAATATTAAAATGTCTTTAAAAAAAGAACCCTAAAATGACTAGAGTTTGAAAATGAAATAAAAACTATTGTTAAAAATATCAAAGAGGCCTCCGAAGAAATTTTGAAAAGAAATTAGTGAAACTACTAAATTCCTTTACTAAAACAGGTCAAAAGTAATGAAATGTTCACCATCCATAAACGGAAATGAAACTCCCTAAATGCAATATAAGATACAGGTTTTGTAGTAGTATCAAAAACACATACGAGACTTTGCAAGTTGTGTTCGCCTCATTTTAAAGTATAAATGTGTTTTGTGGCGCCAGTTTAATTTGATTTGGTGGAAAAATAAAATCACAAAAAACGAGTCTTCTGCTGGTAAAGGATGTAGGTCGGGCTGGATCAGCTATGCTCATAATATAATTAGTAAAAGCATTATTGTTTCATTGTCTCTAAAAAAAACAATTTGAAATGAAGATCTACCGGGCTGAAGCTCGAAATTAAAAAATATGTGATTGTGATTTCTAAGAAAAAGTGACTGAGAGCAACAATAAAAATCGTGTGAATGAAAAAGTTGATTTTTTTTTAATCAAGCGATGATTCCTATTGAGCAGAATTCAAGTTAACTTATGTCTCCGACCTCAATAGTTTTCCTACTTTGTCCCACACTGCCCCGGCGGAGCGGAGGCTCTCCAGACTGACCTGCGCGTCGATGATCTTCTGTTTGGAGTCGACCACCGCCTGCATGTCCGAATGGTCCTTCTTCAGCTCTTCTTCCACCGACATTAACCTGCGGGAGTTCGGAGGCGACGGATGAGTCACAGAAACAAGACATAAGGAAGGTGTGGAGTGAATCACCAGCCGCTCCGCCTCCCGACCTGCTGATGATGCTCTTCATCTGGAGGTCCTTGTCGTCCTGCTGTCTGCGCAGGCGCTCCTCCGACTCCTCCAGCCGGGCCTGGTACTCCATCAGCACCTTCTGCGCCTGCTCGTCCTGCCCCTTCAGACGGGCCTCGTACTCCTCCAGCTTCTGCACCGAGGCCCGGAGCTTCTCCTGCAGCACCGCGATCTCCTGCTGGTACTGACGAAACAAGCCAGGGGGGATCACTGCTGGAGTCTCTATCGCCACCACCACCATCATCATCATCATCATCGTCATCATCATCATCATAGCTGACTAGTGCAGAAAAGGAAATCTCTCAACCAGGACAGAGATTAAGCCGGTTTTGTCTCTCGGGTGTGATCTCTGTCTGGAATCGAGACGCAGCCTCTATCAGGGAATCGCACGGTTCATTTACAAGCAATTCTCATAAAAGCACTTTTATACTAGACCTGCATTGCTACCACACGAAAAAAACAACTAAACAAAAACAAAAAAAACTGCTTATTGATACTGGAATGGATGCTTTCATCAACACAGAAATAGTTTTCATTCCCAAAAAAATATAAAAATAAAAACAAAATGCAGTGTCAAATTCAAACGGACCTTTTTTTCTTTTTTTTTTAAACTCTGAAAGCAGCAGATTATTAAAAGATGAAAGTTGCAAAGAGCAGAGGGGAAAAAAAAGAGAAAGAACGGGGGATTTAAGGATGAATATAGACAAGAGGAGGTGAGATGGGAGGGGATGCGAACAGTTCAGTAGAAAATGGTGGAAAAAATAAATAAAAAGCCCCTGAAACGTCAGGAGATGAATGTTTTCTGGACAGGCAGTGAGGGATGTTGTGTCTGTCAGTGTGTGGCTCCACAAATCATTATCTCATGAATGACGTGATTCATTCTTACACATTAGACATGATTTAACAGTTTCCTGATTGAATAAATCAGACACCTAAAATCTATTTCAATTGAATGCTGATTAATGAAGATTACAACTTGATTACATGTACAAGTTACATTAATATTTACAAAAATTAAGTACTTAAATTAACTTTTATTGTTTTGTTGCTGCAGTTGGAGGAAGATGCTCTACAGTCTGTACAAGATAAATACGATAAAATAATCCTTCATTTGTCCCATAATTTGGGGAAATTTGCATTGTCGCAGGAGAGTGACCGGTTCATGTTACGGTTACCATGGATACGCCTTCATACTATCCAATAAAACTGCCCCTTATTGAGAATGAATGCTCAAGTCTCGTGTAAACAAAAGCTGGTAAAAGTAATAAAGTTATATTTACTGACGGCTGATGTGAAAGAGGGCTGAGCTTTTCTTTCACCCCTGAGGAGCAAACAGGAGTTTCATGAGAAATGCTAATGCTAAAGCTAATTATCAAAAAGGCCAAAAGAGAACGCCATAGCAGCGACACGCGTCAAAAGGCAGCTATCACATACCTTAAATTTAATCACTTACTAAAGCATGAATCTCACAACTTAGATTTTGCCATTGACAAGTTACAACTTCAATGTGTTAAGTTTAGATTGAAATACATTTTTTTTAAATGAACTCTATTAAGATGGTCTCAGAAATGTCAACTTCCTGCTGCCACTAAAATGAAAAGTCAAAGGTTCGTGGATGCCGTCGTCATTCACACCGCGCAGAGTGTGGATAAGATCCACTTCAATCCCAAAAATAAAAAATTAAATAAAATCCACCGTCTTCAAATGTGAACTGATGACAAGGGATGCGGGAATTGTCAAAGTTGGAAACTGTCCATGGGAATAAATCAGGAATTTGCTGGACTGAAGCATGGATCTCAATAAGGAACTTAAATATCGTTAGGGAAATATAGATTTGAGCATAATCCTGACCAAAAAGACCAGATTCCACGTACAATCAGATTATCTATGCCTTTCCTGCATCACATGCACACAGAGGACACGACTATTAAAGCCACACGCCTTTGAACCTCTGGATTATACATGGTGATGTAAGTTTTGATGAAATTATGTGGTAACACATTGAACAAATTTGACATGTCACTAATTTCTATCCTACAAATTGCACATATAAATGTTCGGGGTGTTGAATTGAATCGATTCTACGCCGTATCGTGACGTGGACAATTCTGCATCGATGCATAAAAGATTACGACAAATATTTCCAAAATTCCGCAGCTGAACTTCTCCCGATGGAAAATTTAAGGTAAAATTCCGGGAGGTTTTCTACCCGTCCCGAACGATCGGTTTCAATTAAAACATTTATCTTCCCCTGTCACCTTCTGCTCTCCCCCACCTCCACGTCACTCTCCTGATCATCACAGGGAATTCTTTCCCCCCCATCAATCCCTTCCTTCCCAGCGCCGGAGGAGTGACCTCGAATAGATTCATGTTATCGTCCGCCCCGCGCTTCCCCCTCCCCCCCCCCCCCCCCCCCCTGCATCTTCAATATCACTGCACTCCTGTTTCCACGAGCCTCTGAGGATTGAGTGACATGTCCAGTTTCATTCGTCATGCTCTTTCACCTGCATCTTCTATTTCCATGAGAAGCAAAGGATGTCAGGTAAAAAACAAAACAAAACAAAAAAAAACGAGGCTGCTGTCAAATCTAGACTTTCATCCAGGATTCTTAAAAAAAAAACAACCTTCGTATCTTTTCTTCTCTTCTCCGTCAGAACTAAAAACAGATTGTTGCATCGTCACAAACGCCAGGAAAACGTTGCAGGGACACTCGGGGAATAAATCGACTTAAATTGACATCTTCTCATCTAACGTCTATTTTTGAGAGCGGAACCGGCGTGTTGGAATATCTACTGAGATTAAAGCGCTCTCCGAAATGTAACCCCCGTGCCTCTGCGACGCCGGCTGAATATTTATGTGTTTTTAATTCAGTGGCGCAAAAAAAACCAAAAACAATAATGTGAATATTTCAGCCCAGTTTGGCTCCGACAGGCACGATGAGTGTAACTGGGTCTGAAACGAAGCAAAACGATGTTGGTTTAACAGAATATTTCCCCCAACGCAGTAACGGCAACTTTTAAGCCACAGCTAGAGAAACGGTTCAAAGTGATGATATGTACATTTATTTATTTATTAATTTATTTTAACGCAAGGGAGACAAAACCATCACATGGTTGGTGACATGTCATATCAACATACGTTTAACATAATCAAACCAAGTTTTTTTTAATGCGATGTCGTAAAAAACAAATTTCTCCCAAGAGAGATAAATAAAGACACCTTTTATTTTGAAAGAGCAGAAATACTGGAGGGATAGCTGAAGAAATAAAAATGTATACTTTTTTTTTTTTTTAACAAGAAATCAGGATGAAAATGAATAACTGGAAAGTAAAACAATGAATTGTCACAGTGACAGGAATTAAGTTTATGTCACGCAACTTCAGAAAGAAAAGTAAAAGAGTCGGGAATTCTCCCGGCATTCAGGAAACACATCGGAAAAATATGAAAATCTGATTTGGACATAAATAATGTGAGATACTTGATTTGAACAAACATGGAAATGATGGTTTTGTATTTGTATATTGTAAATACTGTACAGAAATACAGACAGGGGAGTGTTTTTAATTATTAATTTTCAAAATAAATGAAAATTATGAAATTCTGTCAGCAAACCAAACTGAGCTCAGTGCTGCTGCATTAGTATTACACACTGAACTGTTGACTAAGACTGCAACTAACTTATTTTTCCAATTTTTTTTTTGTTGAAGCAAACCTTTCTGTTCAGCCTTTATTTACCTAATTCTTACGGATAAAATAGTGAAGCTGGTGTCAAATAACATCCATTTGCACCTGCACGTAGACAACCGCCGAGCTTTTGGCGAGACATAAAATCACAAGTCTCTAGAGGTTGTTATAGAAATTCACAAACTCGAAACAAAATAGAAAGCAGGAATATTTTGAAGACTAAACTGGACAAATCTTTAAATCTAGAACGAAAAAATGGAAAGAAGTATTAAAAGTAGCCATGTAAACGTGAAACTTGAAACGTCGTCGCGTAAACGGGGCCTTTTACTTCATTAAGTGATCCAAGCTCCCTATTGTCGAAGATCACCTGCTGCAACTCAGCCTGTTAAATGTGGCCTAATCATTGTTTTGAATGAATCCCAAAGCGATGGCGCTCATCACAACCTTGTCCTCAGGGACTTTTTCATGCGGGCTCGTTTCAGCAACAGTTTTTCACGGCGTAATCCGCCTTCCTCCCAAAATCCAGCCGTGCTTGTTAGGTTAATTGGTCACTCTAAATTGGCTCAGTGTGTGTGTGTGTGTGTGTGTGTGTGTGTGTGTGTGTGTGTGTGTGTGTGTGTGGTGACCTGTCCTTAGCGTACGCTGCCTTTCAGCCAGTGTCAGCTGGGATTGGCTGCAGCCTCGGCGCTCTGAATGAAGGCGGTATAGAAGATCAACGAATGAAAGGCTCGGTTGTCCTCCGTCTTTTCTTTTCTTTTTTTTTTTTTTTTTTACGCAATTCAAGCAATCAACATGTGTAACGTGCTCAGAAACAAATCCGTCAATCGGCCGACAAACACCAAATGAATGTCCCGTTTTTTGATGACCGGGCATAAACGGGAGTACATAAATCAACGCGGGAGTTTAAATATCTTCCGCTGTGTCGGCGCCGTTGTGGGAGACGTACTGTTTTCCGATTCTTCTCTTGTTGCCGCTCGGCTATTTTAAGGCGGCTGTGGCTTCTTTGTTGAGACTGAAGTTATTGCCTTCTTTGGTTGCTCTCCCTGCCTGGGCTGCTGGCTTCCATAAAGTATGAGCTATGTTGGGATGACAGGTTTGTATTCATTATAGATGGAGAAAAGAAAAAAAAAAGAAAAAGAAAGGGAGGGAGCATGTGGCAGCCAACCAAAGCGTGGAAGCGGAGAGCTGAGGGTGAATGGTTGTAAAGGTTGAAGCGGGGAAACGTAGGCAGAGGAAGCAGCAGAAAGCCTCTTTCTGTCTCTATCTCTCACACAGATGCAAGCGCACACAAGCGCCGACACGCCGGCGTGGATGTACCGCATGTGAATACACACACACACGCGCGCACGCACACACACACACACACACACCCGGTTTGCTCTATTAACTTTGAAGGTGGTAATAAAAAGGAGAGAGAGCTGTGAGGGAAGGTGTTTGCAGGTGAAGGGAGTTTTTTTGTTTTTCTTTTCTATGAGGAAGGATAAAACTGCAATATCCAAACACTTATGGAAATATTTTTTCATTGAATAGTTAAATATAGTTTTATACTAGGTTATACTATACTATATTATATAGTCTTGCTACCATCTAGTGCTTCTTGGACACTTTGCCTTGTCTTGAAGTTTAATGAATTTTGCTAATATAGAAATGTGTAATGCATCTCTTTAGGTTGAAGGCAATTATGATCATTTCTCATTCTTTTCTGACCATAACATTCATCAAAAATAAATTCCTGAAATAATATATGGCCATTTTCTTTGCAGCCATAATGATGATATTCTGATGATTATGATAAACTTTTTTTTTTTTTTTAATTATTTTCTTCTTATTTTAAAAAATATAGGATACTTAGAACAAGTTTTAAATAAATATTCCCATTTTAAGGACCAGGTTGAATTTTTAAGAAAAAATAAAAATTTACAAATTAAAACAATACATTAAAAATTCATGAATGTTAACAAAAAAGTTGCCATCTCAAGAGTAAAATAAAAATATTAAGTGAAAACAATGATATTTCAACTTTATTCTTTTAAATTATTCAAAACTATTGAATAATATTGAGAGTAAAGTAAAGCTCCGTGGAAATCTACCAGAATACACTATCAAAGATAAAGTGAAAAACATGCACATGCATGGTTTTTACTTTAAAACCATGCATGTGCATGATGGGTGAATACAACCCTAATTCCAAAAAGTTTGGGACACCATGTAAAAAGTGAATAAAAACAGGATGCAACACCTTGTAATTGACGTAAACCTACAAGAACGGACTGTGCTGATGTTGTAACGAAGATTATTATTCACCCAGTCAATGTTACTAATCAACCAATGAATGCAAAATGCTCTTTTTGACATTATTCCATCGACTTTTACAGAATTTTGTTGCACATTTCTGAATGTTTTTGACTTGTTTCGCTGTCATCACATTGAAAACTGAGCTGCCATTTCATTTTGTCGTCTTCTTTTTTAAAAGTTTGGAGAACAAAGTCTCCTTATGTTCTTATATTCACAATAAAACTGCACAATGACTTGCATTCATCATCACATAAGCTGTCTATGCTTCACCGAGAATGAAACAGGAGTTCGGGAGAGTCAAGGAAGATTAAAATATAAGCCGTTTAACTGATTTGAATGCTATCAATGGACGTTTAAGTGAGATTTTTTACAGGTAAGAAACCTCAGACTGAAAGGAAGAAGGGAATAAATACAGGTAAGAGAGTAGAGGAGATGTTTTCATGACGGGAGCCAATGAGTGGTGAAGAGAGGAAGGACAGCTGAGTGGGGGAATCAGGGGCTGACAGTTGAGGTGGTTTGTGAAAGGAGGAGGGGGGGGGGGGGGGGGGCGGGGGGTCGGTAAAGGTCAGAGGTTGGATGGTAGGTTACCTTCTCCACCTGAGTTAGATCCTCTCTGTTTCTCAGTGACTCGGGCTCCGTCCCCTCATGGTCTAAATACTGCACATTCATATTCAAAAGCCAGGCGGCTGTGCGGTCCAGCGCACTGGGGTTCACTGGGGAGGGGGCCTAGTAAAACCAACACAACACACACAAACACACACAGACACACACACACACACACACACAGACACACACACACACACCCCACATGAGCTGAGTGCAGGTGACGGGAGGGAGGGGGTGGGGGTGTAGGAAGGAGTGAGTATCACCACAGAAACACAACAGAAATAAGCTTGAAATGCGCCGACTCGCAGCAGGTGGAATGGATACACACTCCCGTCAAGAGTCACACGGGCGACGGCGGCGGCGGCGGCGGCGGAGGTAGCGTGGGAATAAATGAGTAAGATTACAACCAGTTGCCACACCGAGGCAGAAAGCAGCGCTGAAGTCGTGTGCTTGTTTTCGCCTGGCAGTTGTGTGATGGACAGCGGAGGTGAACCCCAGTCGTCAGAGAGGGAAACACCATCGCTTTTATAATGCCATGAAGCTTTTCGAAAAACAAAAAACCCCAAAGAATCAAAATTTCTGAAGAAAAAAATAAACAGTAAAAATGCATAATACTTCAGAAAGCTGTTGGCTTTAGCGCAATAATTTATGGCAGACACCAACTAAATAATGCCTGGTTAGAAACTATTTAAATTCAGGTGCAATCAAGCTGCAGTTTGTTTGCACAATCATCAAATTTTTGGCTCATATTATCAAATCACCTTTACGCTCATATAGTTTAGTTTGCAGTTTTCTGCAATTTTTCTTCAATTTCTTCTGAAAAAAAAATCAACAATATTCTTCCTTAACAACTGGATAAAAAGTCTCTCTGTCACAAAAAGGTTTTGTTAGTTGATGAATTTACCAGCATTCAATGCTGATATATTGATTTAAATCGGGCAGATGATTAAAAAAAAAAAATGGACCCATCCAGCCTTGATAACATGAATGAATAAAACCCTATTGTGACCGTTTGAAGACTTCTCCTGTGGTTTGGTTTCGCTGTCCGTCTAAAGCCGATCCTGTGTCAACCGTTCATTAGCTTCACCAACGGCTTCAGTTGACCTGTGTTTACAACTGCAGCCTGGAGAGTCCCGGCGCGACAATAAGGAGCGCAGACTTACCAGAAAAGGCGACGAGGAGCCGGTTTCAAGTGGGAATATTTCCCCTGTGAGCGCACAGCGTTACGCTCACTCCGTTTGTATCCGGGAGGTTTGTGTTCTGTTGCCTCGCAAGCACATGTGTGCAACATATGTGGCTGGTTAATGAGATGCTAATTGTGCCTATACCATCCCATTAAACTTGACCGGTAAAAGATCTGCCTGCATGCAAATTACTATGATAACGTGAGCTGTGAGTGGAGTTCATTAGGGCGCCCATGTGCGGCGGCTGCACACCCACACGGACGTCTGCCAACATGATATGACACACATGGGCGTTTTTGTAACGGCAACTGTAATTTCAAGCAATTACACAGCCTAAGAGAACAAAAAAAAAAAAAAAGAAGATAGTTGGTTGACTTGAACACTGTGGATATCATCTTCTTTCATCAGTGTGGTGAGTTCCAGTTGTCCCCGGCGCTCGGGATGCTGAGATTCATAAGACCCGCGTACTGGAGGAAGTTTGGAGACCCTGAGCTGCAAAGCTCATCTGCACTTCTGTTTATCTTAGCCAGGTACCAGACGCATAACTCATCAAGCCTGCGACGGGTAATAAAGTGAGCAAAACAATAAATATTGACGGTGGATAATCGTTTTGATCCTTGCCTCTGGAGACAGTAAAGTGTGGAAGACCCTCAGGTAAACAACACACATGGCTTTTTCTCGATTATAGCTTTGATATCATTTTAGATTTAAAAGCTACAAACTCAGCTGAGAGGTCGGCCCTGGAAGTGTCGGGTGTTTCTGAGTGTTGGAACCACCGGTTTGACGTGTGCGTGCAGCTCTCGTGGTTTGTGTACCTGTTTGTGCTGAGCTCTCTGCTTGGTCTCTGGGCTGTCGCCTTTCGAGGACGAGGACTGCTGCCGTAACCGAGCGCCGCTGCCGGGCCAGTCCGGCGACGACGTCATCATGCTGCCGGAGGAGGGCCGCGGGTACGGCCCGCTGTTGAGCAGGTTCGGGGGCGTGCGACCCCGCGTGATGCTCTGTGGCGGGGGCTGGTCTATCCTCCGCTGCGGGCCCGCACTGTTCTGTCGGGGCACGGTGGGCTGGTGCTGCGTCTCCGTGAGAGAGAGTTGCCGGCGGTTGAACTCCCCCGAACGCCGGGTGTACTCGTCCCCGCTGCTCCCGCCGCCTCCGCCGCCGTGGTTCAAGAAGGACTGCTTCCCGCATGCCGGCCCGTCGTCGTTGTTGCTGTGCGAGCTGACGGAGCTGTGGCACTCCGAGCCCGAGTCGTTCATTCCACGGGGGGAAACCGGCAGGCAGGCCGCCATCTGGTAGACGGGGTTCTGGAAGGACAGCGGGGCCAGCAGCTGGGCGGGTCGGCCCGGGGCGCTCTCCGTGCCCGGGGTGGTGGGCGTCTGGCCTGGCCTCCTCAGCGTGGGACCTCCGGGGATGTTGCCCTGTGGGGCCCGTGCTGACCAGCCCACCACAGAACCTGGGCCTTCACCCAGAGCCTCCGAGGTGCTGGGACCCGTGACGCCCTCCAGACTGCGGGGGTCCTGGAGGTCCACCATCGACAGGCTCTTGCTGCCGTTGGCCATGCCGAGGTCGGGCTCGTTGGTCTCAGAGTAGCTGGAACTGCGTGCGGGGGAAGGCTGGATCCCTGAGCTCCTCGTCACAAAGAACAGGTCCTTATTTTCTGGGGTGGGTGAAGGTAACCTGGTGAAGTCCACCAGCCTGAAAGACACAAAAACAAATCCCCATGGTATATTCACTGCAAAAACAAATCACACATTTTTAGATGTGCACTTAAAGCACCTAAACCATATATCTTGAGTGTCGTAGCTTTCTTGGCAATGGCGTTCCACCTTTATTAGAGATGCTGCTGTTATTGTGGTGAAGGATTTCCTCAGCTGGCTCCACACCACTTTTATTCACAGAGTTAAGTTGTTATAACATATTTCTTTATGTTGTTCCCCTACTTTGGTCTTACAGTCCTTTCTGAATATCATAAGTTGTTTTTTTTCCGGCCTCAGCTTTGACTTTGTGGCATTATATTGTTGTTTTTAATCCCTTTTTTTTGTCTAGTTCTAAAATAACCACACAGGAAAACACTTGTTTGTATTTCTGCTTGCTGATTTGTTAAGTTATATCCAGGAGTAGCGGTAGCTTCGAGTTGAGAGAATCAAGCTTCTGATCAGAGTTTTGCAGGTTTGAATCCCACTGCTTTCAGGATCCCTGAGCATGGCACTCGACCCTGTGGCAGGCCACTGCTTCAAGTGTAATTAAGGTTATCTATGGTTAAATTCAGACAAATGGTGCACTTTCTTTCTTTCTTGCTTTTATTGTTTTTGTTGGTATGGCACATTTCTAATGTTACTCTGGCCATCAGCCTGATGCTAAAACAAGCTCTTGTTGCTAAGCAAAATTTCCAAGCTATTATACAAGTGGAGATAAGGTGCACATAAACTGCTACTGCACTTTTTCCAAGCAATAAAAATCAACTTTTCATTTATTTATTTTCCCCCTCGGTCAGAAGTTACATAATCCTGTTTAAGATCTATATAGGTTTGGAGATCTAACGCAACCAAATATGTCGACTCTGCACTCAAACACAGCTTTCGTCTCTCTCTCTCTCCCTCTCTCTCTCTCTCTCTCTCTCTCTCTTTATTCTTCCCCTCTCGCCTGCAGATAGAGGCTTTATTGCTCCGATACGATTACCTTGACAGATGTGTCTTATCTCCCAATAATCTCTATCATTCACATCACGCTCTCCTCCTTCCTGTTTCCCTCTCCTTTCTCCCTGTCTTCCAATACCCTTCCCTCCTTTTAACTCCTTTCTGCTCGTCATTCTGCTCAATTTCTTCCTTTCTTCTGTGTCACCGCCGTCTCTCTCTCCTATTACACCCCCCCGTTCTGTCACTGGTTAGTGGATGAGAAGTAATTATGAGGAGAATGGCGAGCTCATTGGAATTCACGGCTTGCTGATGACGATGATGAGGATACGCCACAGACTCGCACGTTTGCGTCAATATATGAGCAAACATTTATTGCGATGAGTAACGAGGGGTAGGCCGTGACACTGGGTCGTACAGGGACATCGCTTCAGTCAGCTCGATTGATTCCGGGCCCTGATGAGGACGACGACACCGGCTCTTTAGCTCTCTTCCTGTGGTTCGGTTTATCAGCCTGTGTGTTGCCGGCGTCCGTCTGTTTACTGCTGTTGCCTCCTCCGGCCATTGCTCATGTGCCCCCGCTCCTCTTGGCCTCTGCGCTTTCATATTAATCTCTCAGTGTCACCTTGCCATTGTTGTGCCAGGGAGCGGGAGGCCGGCAGATAAGCACGATAAGGTGCCGCCTGAGCGCGCGTTCATCTACCGGAAAGCAAATGAGGCTTCGTCCGGCTGATGTAAACAAGCAGGGGTGACACTCGCGCGGTGTCGCGCCCTCGCCCAGCAAACATTAACACTCAGCGAAAAAAAGAGAGCGAGAGCGACGCCGTAAAGCCGACACTAAAATGACTTGCGGAGCTGCTTCTGCCTTGACGAACGGGCCACTTTAACCCCCCCCCCAGCAAAAACAGCAAGTAGAAGATGGTACAGTGAGCCTTGTTTGTGTACAAGTGTGTTTTCTGCAACATGTTTGCATGTAACCCGTCTCTAAATCATTTCCAGATCTGACCGGTAATCAAATATGCCTGGAGCAGGCTGCTGGTGTTGGCAGCAAAAAAAAAAAAATAAATAAAAAAGCTTGGGAGGACCAGGTACACGGCAGAACAGAGAACACAAAAATCATAAGAGAGAAAATACTCAGACATATCTGCGCGCCATGTTTTTGACAAGCACAGTGATTTCACGGTAATTACTCTCTAAAAACTGGAGAGCTGTTCCAACAGACTGGCTGACTAATACATCTCAACGGCTGCGTTTTTCTGTTTGTTTAGTGACAAAAAGGAACTGCTGCAGCTTTTTGCTGTGTGAATTAAGATGAATAATTTTCAAACACGTACTTTATGTATTTTTGTGGGGGTTTTTTTGTGGCTTTTAAACTTTTGTCTCATCTTTTAGATTTTACGAAGCACACACTGAATGAATACAGGCAGAAAAGTGGAGTGCAACGATGCAAACTCATACAGATCTGAACCAGAGACATCCATGGCTTGCCATATATGCCATATATGCCATGTGCAACATTTATTTTTGATATTTATCTCAAATTAGATATATTTCAACACAAATGTTCATACTTTTCACCACTAAAACACATTTTAGGCACGACGGAACTCGGGAAACAATAATAACTTTAAACCTCTAATTACTTAACAGTGAATCAAATTTGCACATTTGCAAAAAAGTCACAAAAAGAGACTAAAAATGTAGGAAGAGACGTTTTTAATCATGTTGAGAGCCACATAAATTTCATCCGCATTGCCACGGGGAAGAATTGAGATCAAGCCCGTCTACCCCTAAAGATTTATGAGAATTATGGCAGCTAATTTATGAAAAGGACTAACCGCATCAACATCATTTTATTCTCTAACGCTATTCAATAGGCATGCATCTGATATATCTTTTCAACCTTGAAATAAACTCATTATTACAATATTTTGGAAAAATTATCTGCTTAAAAATGACTGTCATTGTACCATTACCCTTGAAACCATCGAAATATGCTGCAAGGTATGTGGGAAAGGGCCACACGTGTCACTTTCTCTTATCTAGTATAACGTTTTAGACATAAAGAGCAGGAACGGGCCATTAAAAACTCTATAATACTTGATATTGACTCTATTTTCTTTCATTTGAACGTATCATTTTACCTCCTGTAAGAAGAAAATGTGGGCTTTAAGAGCTAATATGAAAAAACAATGTCGTTTTTTTTCTTTGCTGCACAATTGCAATCATCTGCATGCAAGTACAACTCTGAATCATCTCATACACAAAATAGTCTCATTTAGATGAATGAGTCTGCATGTACTACGTGTCACGTTTCTTACCCTGGAAGGTCATTGTCTATGCTGATCCTCTGCAGGCCGGTGGAGATGCTGCAGCTTGCCTCGGCGGGCGGTGACCCCATCGGCTCAGACGACTGACCGGACATCGGCACGCTGGACGGGTTCGACAGGGCCGTGTTCACCTCCCGCAGGATCCTGGGTAGCGGGCCCAGCTTCGAAGCTGCACTCTGTGGAGGAAAAGATATTACTTCAGACCACTTAGGCCGAGGCATTTATCAGATTTAGCCGTTATTTAGTCCGATTTCCTCTCAGCATACTTTGTGGACCGAGTTATTTCCCCTGCACCATACAATCAAATCACATATTCAGACAACATGTTGAATAATGAAACAAACCGGCCAGTCTGATGGACTGGAGTATCAACCAGACTGTGAAGCCTGAATTATTGAAGGGGAAGGTTTCACAGAACTAAAAAGAAAAATCTACAAATCTGCCACCACGGCTTTTCATTCGCTACGAGAGCTGATGTAAACGTCCTTGAAAATGCATTAATATGCGTCAGGCGCCCTCTGAGGCATCCCAGTGTTTCCCCCCCTTGTGCACTGTTTATGTAACGCAATAATACATTATTGATTGATGTATGATAAACATCCCGATGTAGCCGATGCATGGCTCAAATCTTAAGTGCTCTATGCTGGATCGAAACTTTAAAGATAAAACCTCATGAAATTTGAATATAGATCAAACTACTGTACAGATTTATGTGTAAGATATGAACATTTGTCCCCATTTTTGGAAGATGATGGGTTTTGGCACATCGCAATCTGAATTAATAATTCTAAAAATAAAGAGGATGTGCCTTTAGATTCATTTGCAAGATGCTTTTAGTTAAAGGAATGAATACATTTAGTATTGAACGAAGACGATGATGGAGTGTATCATCATTATCAGTACCTGGTCCATCTGTGAGACCACCTCGGAGAGGAGCGAGTGCAGGGTAGACAGCTCCCTGCCGAGGTCGATATAACCCTCAAACCCTGCTGTGTTGGAGATTGTCTCTGGGTTCGATATTTCCAGCAAGAAGCGCTGCATGTTGGTCCATTCGTGCTCCAGGAACTGATTCATGAAGGACATGTACTCTTCCTTGTTACCGAATCTGTTCACAAACCAGAACAGGAAGTGGATACAGGATCAAAATGCAGTAAATTGAGAGACGACAACTACAAAGGGAGGGATCGTACTTTGTGAAGTTGGCCAGGTTCTGCGTGACTTTTGCGATGAGCGTGAGCGTGCGCGCCGTGCGGTCGTCGGGGTACTCCTGCATCAGGTTGAAGAGCGAGGGGGACATGATGGCCGGACACAGGAACCGCAGGAAGAGCGAGGCGCTGATCAAACGCTCGCTGATGTCGGGTCGACCCCGGTTGCTGCATTCCTGCCGCCACGACGCGAACACCTCTTTCAGCTCCCGCGGGAAAACACTTTGGAGAGATGGGAGTCACTTTTAGAGAGAGAGAATCAGCATAACTGGAACTTATTTATCTTTTTGAAAAAAAGGTTTTGCGAAGCTCAGACTCTCTTTTTTTTCTGCATATTTACAAATTGCACTATTGCAATATATTGCAAACTATTGCAATTATACTGCATCAGTTCATCCTTATTTAAGCTTACAGGCATGTTACTAGTGCCGACACAGGTAAACACAGAGTCAGACCATCTTATTGCCTTTTAAATGTCACAATTAGCCTAATGAACAAAGGAAGGAGAACCCATACATCCACAGGGAGAACATGCAAACTCACTGGTATTTTCACAACAGCTAACCTTTATGCAACTGTGCCACTCTTTCCATACATCATTAAAAAAAGAAAAAATCTGCGAAAATTTGTGTCGGTGAAATTTGTACGGTAGACTTCAGTTTTTACCCCAGATGCCCCACCAGGATTCAAACGGTGCTCTCTCACATTCAAAAGGCAAAACACAACCCAACAGGGACCCATAAATGCCGATAAATATTAAAAGATTGTTGCCTAATGTCATTTCTTAATTGCTGTCGGACATGATCGGGATTCTAAACTAACCGAATTATTTGGGGGGAATTAAATCTGATCCTCGGGCCATTCCTGCCGACTGAATAAGCGACGAATTAAGTTAAACCTCCGGGCTTCACTGCGAGCAGAAGCGAGTAGCTTGTGAATGACTTCCACTCTTTAAAGCACTTGTTACAGTTGTGTGTGGCGAGGTTTTACAGCAGGTATATCAACACCCTTCACAAGTGGGAGTATAACGTCTAGAAGAGAACAGAGAGCACGAACAGCGGCCTCTGTAATCTTTGGTCATTTGTAGTAAACTGGAGTCACTTTTTTTTTTAGGCTGCGATCGTCACAAAATGACTTCTTCTAACTCTAACCCTTCATCTTCAAGTAGGGTTTTTTTTTGCCATCAATTCACAACTTTCTAGTAAAGTTTTTTCAGGCCTGTCATATTAAATTCTTGTCTACAGTGCAACCTCATGATATGAAGGCAGTACAGCAAAGAAGACAGACAAAAAAAAAACAAAAAACAGGGAGGGTTACAAGCGTGGAGGACAGATATTGATACACACATCACTGACTCACTGTAATCATCACACACAAGTACACCCAACTCTCACCACACACACAAAGAATTTTGCTTCCCTAATGTCCCCACAATTCCGGCTTAAGTTGTTTCTATTTGGCTGTTTTATCGCCTTCATTCCTCCGCTTCATTGAAAGAGAGTGTTTTTTAATTGGCAAATGACTTTTTATAATCACTTACTTTTATTGCAGGATCAAATTATTTATTCGGTGCGCCTGCCTCTTTAATGGGCGAGGCACAAAGATTATTATTCTAAGCGCTGAGTTAAGCATGTACGCACAAAGCACGTCAAAACGTGTGGGAAATTGGGGGAAAGAGTGCTCTGAATTTTGTTAACAATTTGGCAAACCATTAACAAAAAAAATAAAAAATAAAAACGGGAAAGTGGGTGGGATTTTCTCCTATTAAACTAGTTGGCAGCGAGCGGCAGACACGCACAAAATTTCAACAGAAATTTTCTAGTTTTATCTACAAACTACATTTAATCAGCTTTGAAAAAGTAAGAAATCAAAGATAATGTCCATTATAAGTGATTATACTGGTTTAGGAAAAAGGATTCAAATGGGATGAATCGTTCTATGTGCTTGTGAGAGATTATTATGGTGCGTAGCTGAATGAACAAAGGAAAAGAGAGAATGTCCAATATATACCAGTATGAGTTGATGATTTTGCAGAAGGCCAGCTCGCAGCACATCTTCAGGTTGCTCTGGTGCTCTGGTAGATCGCTCGACGAACACTTTGATGGATCCACTTCACAGTTCTCATCTGACTCGTACAAAGCTTTGATGAACTCGCCTGTGGCAATGAGATGCAAAGGAAAAAACGAAATTAAGTCCATTACCATATGGATTTGATTTACTGAAGCAGTTATTTGTTTATCTGTGAGATAAATAACAGTTTCAAAAAAAGGAATTTACATTTTTACCCGCTTAAATAAATCCTGCAAAGCAAAAGAGGTCACACACAATGGACCTTGGTGGAAAACACAAGCAGCGTTTTTAGTTTGAATAAAAGTCGAAACATTGCTGCCATGACCTTAACGAGTCCGGAGTCTACAAACGGAGGCCGATTTTAGTTTGTCGGGTGTCTAATAATTGTTATTCAGCTCCAATCAGTATCAGCGAGACGAGAACAAGAGTGTCTTCTGTCTCCAGTGGCCTGAAGAGAAGCTCGGCTGTCCTTGTGCCCCCCCCCCGTCCCCCCTGTCGCAGGTTCAGTGGTTTCAATAGTTTTGAAAGATGGCAAACAATAAAAGCAATGCAGCGATGCATAATTCACCAGCCCTCAATTTCTCTCTGAATAAACTGCGAGAGAGAGGTGCAGAGGGAAAAACCAGGCAGCACTTTCTGTTTGCAGAAGACAGGCCAGGAAGAGACGCGCATGAAGACAAAGACATACAGTAAACACGTCCCCGGGATTAATATGGACGGCGTACAAAGACAACAGCGGGGAAAGCCAGGAAAGATGTATGCAGCTTGCAGATTAAACTCATGTTGCACACATTCCTGTATAAGGGAGCTGGAAAAGCGAAGGCAGTGTTTATTGTAGGAATCGCAGACGGACAAACAAGCTTAGTCTGACCTTGAGTTAGCAGTGTGCATTCTGTTTCACGTAATTCTGTAAATGAGTTTAAATAAGTGTTTGTAAATGCTGTCACAAAAAAACACACCTGTCAGTTGTACCTGCATGTAGAAGTAAACATTTACGGTCGTCGACCCGCTTCATGTCTCGTTAATGAGACGCTACAGATAATTAAAAAAAACAAAACGCTCATGGTTGTGTGAAAAAATCAGTTCAGGGGTGAAATGATGGTGGTGAATATAAGGCCGCGTTTAGAAAACATTTCAAGGGAAAATGCATTGTTTTGGCATTTTCGATGTGGAAAAGTTCTGCATCGCTGCGTTTTCATGTTGGGCCACTAGTGGGTGCTGTTGTTTTTGTAATGGAACTGCACGTGTGCAGAGAACAATACGCTTTAAACATTACCAATGGTGAGTAAGCAGACGATGGAGTTGGATTACTAATACGTTGACTCTCAACTATAAAACCACCAAGTCCCAGGAGAATATGGACTGGGACTCATGTCACAACGGAGGCAAACGTTGTTGTTATTCTTCATCTACTTGCGCATTTCCGTAGCAACATTTTCAAAAAGTTGCGTTTTCTCTGTTTCCATATACACAGTGTTTTCAAAAAGTTGCGTTTTCCCTGTTTCCATGTACACGGTGTTTTCAAAAAGTTGCGTTTTCCCTGTTTCCATATATATGGGATGTTTTCGAAAAGCTGCAGTTTCTCTGTTTCCACGGAGACGGAGTGTTTTCGACAAGCTGTGTTTTCCCTGTTTCCACGGACTTGGATGTCAGTCATTCTCATGTAAATGGGCGCCCAAAAGTCAACGAAAGGTTTCAATTTTCACTTGAAAACGTTGAGTAAACGGAGCCTCAGACTTGAGAGGAAATGGCTACATGGAGATTTGTAACACATAACAGCCTCGACACAACTACGAAACAATTGCAATAATATATATTGTCAGAAGAAATTCTCAGATGAGCAGAAAAAGCTCCCGGCTCTCGTCTTGCTCCACTCACCGAGGGCGTCCTGCAGGTACTTCTGCCCCACCAGTTTGAGGTATTCCTCGATGGCCTTGGTGGCCAGCGTGTTTTCTCTGAAGATGAGGTGCTCGTTCTCCCCGCAGCGGTCCACCTCCGACATCATCAAATCAGTGAGGAAGTCCTGCAGAAGAGAGAGAGAGAGAGAGAAAAGAAAGAGATTAACACCTGCTAGTTTTTCACTAATGTGTGACGATACAAACCTAAATGAACCGATGAAGCTGTCCGATTACACAGAGTGTTGAGCAGTGAATGAAGGCGAGACTTTCGTAAACTGGAAGTGAAACGGCTGCATGTGAACCGTAGAGCTTTGGAAGAACTGTAATTTCAAAAGTTACTCCAGATCGTGTGTTCTCTGCTTTTCCCTCAGTCTGGGCTTCAGCCACATTCGACCTTAACTTGAATAACGCAAGTATAAATTCTTAATTCTCATTTCAGGCCATTATAGTCTCCATGTCTTTCAGAAAATATATAGATACATTTTTTTAATCAAGCTTGGTGGATTGAAATGTACTTAAACCATGTTGGTACCTGTGGAAAACATATTATTATAATTAAAACGTTTGATTGAAGATGGATGAAATATTTCTGTGAGGAGAGACGACGGACTCCAATTCCTGACTTGTCCACTGGAGGTTCTCTGTTTTACAGTATGGAAACCTCAAACAAGTAAACCTGCTACAGGAGCCCAGTCGAGCCAACACGAATACAAAAGCCACGTTATTTGTATTTGTGTTGTGTGCGTTGTCTATTTTGGGGAACTTTCTGGGTCACAGAATTACATTACAGCTTTTCCTGCATTAACAAAACATTACCGCCTTAGTGAGCATGTTGATTTATGGGAATAAAATGATAAGCAAAAGAATATTTGTCAGGGACGCTCAGGCTTCACCTGACCTGAAGTTGAAACTTTCTACGATCTTGAGCAGACCTGAAAAACTGTGTTTCATGCCAGCAACAGTTTGGTGAGATTGGATTGAAGGTCTGTAGCTTTTCATGGAGGCAATCTGTGAATCCTCCAAGAATAAAACAAAAAAAAACAAAAACAGCTGGGAGCCACTGGTTTAGGTGGACAATGTCATGATCAAATAAAAAAGGAAAAAGAAATCAGCTGTAAAGAAGCCTTAAAACTCCAGAAAATCCAAATTCTGAAAGGCAAAAGCAGGCGATGAAGCCATCTGGGGATGAATCATCCCTTGTTTAGATCCCTGCTACAAATTTCTGGGTGTACTCTGGTGTAAGTCCCCTGGCAGCTTGTTAAACTAGGGAGCCGGCGCCGCAGCCAGGGAGAAGGGAGGCAAGTGACAGATGCGCGGGGAGAAAAAGAGGAGGAAGAAGAGACAGAGCGGTGGTCTTTGTAAGAAGGAGAAGAAGAAGAGAAAAAGAGGTGAAGAGAAAGCGAAGGAGCCTCACGGACTGTTTCCACCGCTGCTGAAGAAGCCTGTTATCCGGCTAATCAAAGACGCACCGCGGGGAGCCAATCATCCACTGATGTGCAGCGAAAGAGAGCCTTTTCAGTTAAACCAGCCACACACGCACGCACGCACGCACGCACGCACACACACACACACACACACACGGCGTAGATCCAAAACTCAAGTGTAATGAAAAGCGCATATCAAAAAACTTTTAAACTTAACGTGAACTGCCATATAGATATGCGTTTATATAGAGCTACTTGGCTCTTTAGATTGGTATCGAGACTGAAATTAAAAGTGGAATCAAAGCTTGGTTAGATACTGATCAAAAGCAAAAACAAGCATAATAAGACTTCATCTTCTTGTGTTGCATCAGTTGTTCAGCCAGATGCATTTAATGTGTATTAAAAAAGTGGTTCTATCATTCCTCTAAGGAGGCTACATAAAAAACAAAGATCTGCTAAAATCTACTCATTCTGAATATATATATATATATATATATATATATATATATATATATATATATATATGTCATTAAAAAGCCGTATGTCATATAGTTTTGATAGGATAATGTTGCTGCTCTGCATCAGGACTTTAATTCTTCATTGACCCCTTGTGGGCTGCATGTTGCCTCTGATCTGTAAAATGCTAAAGGTGTCGTTTCGAGGGTCCGGCATCGCCACTTTAATCTGCACTAAAAACCCAAACTGTGTCCAGACCTTTAACGATATGCAAATATATGACTGCGCTATAAAAAAAGAAAAAAAGTTGCCCTGTCACCCTTTACATGCAGCATCACAAAGCTTAAATAGTTTTGAACACAGTCGGTAAAATGTCAGAGCTGAGAGCCGCTCACAGATTCATGATTAGGATTGCTGCTCAAAATGCACCTGCTGACACAGCGAGGATAAGGTCAATATGTCTGATGGGACTCTCGATTCATTTAAAGCTTCACTTGAAGGTGCTGCTTTTGACATTTGACTTTGTCCCCGCTTAAAAAAAAAAAAGGAAAAAAAAAGTCACAAGAAATTAAAGTTTGATGTCGACTTCTGGAGATCGGAAATCTTTCTTCTATATTTCATTGACTGCTTAAGATCCACAGATTTTATTCAAGCGTGTAGTGGTTAGTGAGACGGTAGTTGGATCGATTCGAGCGTTTCTGTGCAGAGTTTGCATGTTCAGCCTTTGCATGCGTCATATTTTGCTCCAAAAGAACGTTGGAGGTTAATTGAGGACCTTAAAATAAGTATAGCCCGAACATTAACTGGAACTGGATGCGAGTCTGAACTGTTTGAAGTGGTATAGATTCTGTTTTATGTGTTTTAGAAGTGTGGCTGCACAGTGGTGTGCTGGATTGCACTCTCACCTCGGAGCAATAATGCCTCATTTGGTTTTCTGGTTTCACGGTCTTTTGGCTTGGAGTTTGCATGGTCTCTCCGTGCATGACTTCCTCCTACAATCCGAGTACGGGATAATTAGCGAGTCCAAATTATTTCTCGGTGCCGTCCTGTCACGGATGAGTTATTTAAATTTGACCTGCATTTCGCCAATAATCAACCGGGGTTGCTCCAACGTTCGTGGAAACTTCACAAGTTGAGGGTACAAGAGGACAGGAAGCTATCTGGAAAGCTTCGGTTTCACACGGCAACGTCTTGTCTGTTTACATGGATATGGCAGAAACGCTTAGAAATGATGTAGTTTTCATGTTGGGCCACAAGGTGGCATTGTTCTTTGTTTTTGTAATGAAACCATGCATGTGCATGTGCAGTAGCAGCGTTTTCCCTGCTCAAAAAAAAGTTACGTTTTCCCCCTGTTTCCAAGGAGACGGAGTCAAAATGCTTTTGAAAAGCCACTAAATGTTTCAGTTTATGTAAAAACAGCCGTATTGGGGGATCTTGAGCGAGCAGACATACCTTTCGCTGATGGACTGACGTTTTCAATGGACCAGACCTTTCGCCTATTGTCTGACAATAGCGGACCAAGCGGTTATATAAATGGAAGTAAAGATGTTTACAACTACAACTCGGCTCGCCTCAATCGTAAAGAAATCTCGGCCACAGTGTAAATGCCATTAGTTTGCCATTGTAAGGGCTTCATGCTTTTATTTCACCATTATTAAACGAAGAATGCCGCAGAGACCGGCACACTCAACACAGACAGCTAAAAAAACCCGACTGACCTTTTGTGGTGTGCAGACACCCTTCCCATTATTAGACCGGGCGTTATGTGTGCCTCGTTTTTTTTTTTTTCGTTGTAAGAAATGCCATCCCAATTATGATCTTTCCTCTAACCTCTGCCCCCTCTGTGGTTTGCTTCCTTCCTCCTTCGCTCTGTGCTCTGCACTCCTTATGTGACCACTGGAGTGAGGCAAATCCCGGCCTGATTAGAGACGACGGTCGGGTGAAGTGGAGGAGCAGAGGAGAAGGAAAGTTAAAAAAAGAATAAAAATTGATGTCAATTTAATGCCAGTAATTTATGCTTGTAGTATGAAAAAAAAAATTAATAAATATCCCAAATCTTCATCAACTCTTTGTTTAAGCTTTCATTAGTCGGTGCCTCGGCCCAGATGCTTCTCTGAAGATGGATGAAATTCAGCTTTGAGCAAGCCTGAAATCTAATTTTCAGGGTGCTGATTCCCCCACCTGGGGTAAACACTACACATACGTTATTTTGGACCATTTTTTTCCCAATGCATACCATATGCTCTCGGGTTCGATGTTTTCCTTTCATGTGGCGACCGTCAAAGCGGCTCTCGTTTTAGTCCACAACTAAAATAGATTCGCTGCAACCTGACCATTTCCTCGGTTATTTTTATTTCAAAGTTGTGTTATTACAGCATGCTAATACAGTCGCTGGAGGGACCAAAGTGACATCTCTTATGTGCGCAGACACGTCACGCCTCCTGATTTGACAGCCGGCTGCACTGACAGGCTCAGAATGTCAAAACCAGAGCAAGAAGGATGAGAGTTTATGTTCCGTCTTTACAGAAAAAACCCAAAACAAAACAGTTTGACCACTCAGTGGCAGAAAAGTGAAGGGAGTTATTTTTTATTTTTTTTTTTAAAGTCATTCAATGTGTGTTTACACTTGGCAGATGCGGTTTGGTTGAAACAAACGCTGGTGCGATTGCTCTGTTGTTCAATTTGTGGAGGCGAGAAGGCAATCAGACAGAAAGCCTTTGAAAAACAGAGCTTGGTCGCCTTCCAAACAGATTCTGGTGAGGTTCGATAGAAGTCTGAACACAGCAGAGACCAAAGACTTCCAAACCAATAGGATTGCCGTGTACTTGGTGTGTGCAACAGAGGGAATCCTGGCAGCGTTCTCAATCCTCCTCACATGATCTGTGCTCCTGGTGAGACAACCACTACATTACCTCCACTGGTATGGCTGAGGAAGCTCTGCAAGTTGCATAATGTGTCTCATGAACACCTGACCCAGTTAATCTTTCCATATCTTTAAGTCAACCTTTAGAAAATGGTTTTAACAAATGGGGCGGCCGCGGATCAGTTGGCAGAGCAGGTTGTGTTCCATCATCGAGGACACTTCTGGACTAGTACTCGGCCAGTGGTATGATATGATTGTGTGCGTATCAGAGTGCTCTAACAGTAAAATGCATTTCACAGGTGATGTCTTTTTAAATACAAAGTGAATTAAATTGAGGCTCAGTTTTACACAACTTCTGAGTGGAAATGGAAACGTTTGTTGTGTTTTGGATGTTCGTTTACATGACCATCGTGCTGAAAATGACACTTTTTTAAAAAGCTCTGATTCCATCTAGTGGAAAAATGAAACTTTTCTGACGCTGATGCTGATGCATGTACTGTTTATGCAAATAGTTTTTCTGCACATGGATGAGTACAATGACAACAACAACAATGGCGGCCTCCAGAGTGTCATGACTCCCAGTCCAGATCCTACTGCCACTTGGTGGTTTTATAAAAGTCAACCATAATTACAATCAAACTTTGTCGTCTGTCCATATGTATGTCCGTGTACTTGCCATTGTTAATGTTTATAGTGTATTGTTCCCCGCGCGCGCGTGCGTGTGTGGTTTCACTACAAAAACAACCAACAGCACCCACTCGTGGCCCTACATGGAAAACTAGATTGTTTTCATGGTTTCCACCATTTCCCTGTTAACGGACCTCATTTTTAAAACGTTGCAGTGGAATCGCAAATCTTCTCCGAAGCAAAAATGAAGAAACAATGCGTCTTCACTTGGAAAGGTTATCGTGTAAACTGGGCCTCAAATACAAGCTCTTTCTGTCCCTGTCGTTCGGTCCTGGCCAGAAAATTGCTTAAAAGGCATAAATTCTTCCTGAGACCTATCTTTTGTGGACCACGGGGTGCTCTGCAGGATTTAATAGAAATCAGTTTCAGATGTCAAGTTTTCCTCTTAAGCGTCGGACCACCTGACAGTCTGACATCCACATCAGTAGTTAACAGCTTCGGCGTGTCTCACATGTCAAAGTTAAAGCCAAAATGTGCTTGTGCCAGATAACTTTTCAGTCTTTGTTGAATTTATGAATAATGCAGTAAAACCTGCATGGAAGGAAGACAATTCATACCAAAAAATTCTCTACAATAGTGAGGCTGTTATTCTGATTTATTGTTGGGAGGCCACAGCATAAGGAAGCATCAGTATCATAAAAGCCGGAGCAGTCCGATACTAAATATTGATCGGAGTGCCTTCCTTTTCTCTCCCTGTCATCATTCAGCTCGCTCTCAATCCTGCAGGCCCTCCCTTCCCTCTGCTTCAGTGCTAATAAGGAGAAGTAGAACGCTCTCTATATCGCTGCCACATCTCATCAGCCAAACCATGCTTCAAAAACACCCAGTGAACGGAGGAGGGAGGGGGCTAATGCGAGGTCGGGTAGAGGGTAGGCGGTGCGACTAGTCTCATCACATCTAATAAAGTCCAGTTGAAAACACTGAAGTTTTCTATACACCCCCCCCCCCCCCCCCCCTTGAAAAAAACCCAACAAAAAACAACAACCTGCATAACAGCCCTATTAAGTGATATTCCAATGCGAAGAGTATCAGCCACAGGTTTCAGAGCTGAACTCTAAATGCACAAACCACTTAAAGCATGAAGAGATATAATGTGGATGACTTAAAACAACGGCTCTCGATGGAAGTGTCGCACACAATGACGGGCTCTGTGATGTTTCAAATGGGAAGCTTTGGCACTGCAGAGCCTCTCACAACTGGGACGCCGAGTCTTAAACAGTAAAGAGAGGGAATATCCACAAAAAGGAGGCCATGGTTATGCTTTGTTCGATGTTTTTTTTTTTGGCTTGTTTCTATGGTAATACAAAGCCGATAAATCCAATCATGAGGTGGATGTAATGCCTAAAAGGGAGCTGAAAATGTGGAGTGACAGAACATTTTTCATTCAGCCACAAACAAGGAGAAAATGTCTTCTGATGGATCGGTCTTCCATAAATATATTGCATATGTTTAGTGTAATTTTTTTTTTAAATAGAATAAAAGTAAAGAATTTTGATACACCAAAATGTATTCATAAGACTAGATATGTTTCTTTCAGAGTGTCCTGGTAAATTACATTCAAATGATGTCTAACAGCATCAATAGATTTTTCCATTTGGGTACAAAGGCTTTTTTTGTTTTGTTTTGAGCACAAACACCATTAGACAGGAAGGTATAAACTGTGGCACCTCTGAGATTCATTAAAAAAAAACACATAAAAGGTTAAATTACCTATTGTTGCTTCAAGTGTTGACATGCAGGTAAAAATCAGCAAATCTAAAAAAAAAAAAAGGCCAATCTTTTGACTGAATCATTTGAGCATTCGCTTCGGAAACGGCGAGAAAATCAAATGATTGCATAAAAGTAAGAGGAAGGGAGCGCGACAACATTAACAATTCGACTGATCGATGAGGCTGGTTTTCTGGCCCGGGGGTAAAATCGGTGGCGGGGTACAATGGAGAGGGGGAAGGGGCAAAAAAAAAAAAGAACGGAAGCACTCCAGCCACTCCATCCTCTCACTCCTCATCTTTCCATCGCTTTCTGCTTCTACTAGTCTCTCGCTTTCTCTCCCAGGGGACCGCTGGCTAGTATTACAGCATTACAGCCTGCAGCTCTTCCTGTGAGGGTCACATTGGGTTGACAGATAATACTGGAGGCCGAATTTAAATGGAGGCACTTGCTCCTGAAGGCAACAGAGGTTTTGTCCCTGCATATAAAAAACAGGAAAGCCCCCCAACTTAGCTGCTCCTGCACATGATCATTATGTGATAACTTTAACTTGAAGGGGTCTTACAGCAAGTGTCATCAGCACCATAACATCCCATCTACTGACTTATTCTGCATCTATTTCCTCTGTTTGTTTTGTATTTAGTGTTAGCTCCATCATTTACAAAACTCTGCAATGTGTTTAATGTAAAAAAAATAAAAAATGAATCATTTCCATTTTAAGTTTTAAAATGTTATTTCAAACATTTCCACTTGGTCCTGGAGTGGTTTTTTCGAGCCTCAGTGCAAACAAAACCTTTTAATTATGACTAGTTGACTAAGATGCTGTGTGATTATTATGATGAGTTACATCGTGGGTGTCTAACATATTTTAGTTCACGGGCCACCATACAGCCCAATTTCATCTCGAGTGGACCGAACCGGTACAATAGTGCCATAATAGCCTTCAAATTTAAACTTCAAAGTTTTTCTCTGTGGAGTATATGTGATGAAAAATTCACAATTTTGCAAAACCAAACAATCACTACAGAAAATAACCCCAACCTCAACATAAAGCCAATTTTAATGAAACTTTCTGGTGCAAAATACAGTGAAAGGTCCTCTACAAAAAAAACAACTTCTTTAACTGCTGCATTATGGGTGTTTTTATAAATTCTCCCCGACAGCATGGCGTTGAGAGTCGTGTTAGATTGCCAGCTTTCATAGCACGTCAACGGTATCTGTCTCTGGATTGTGTTGTGTCTGATACTCTTAAGAAATTTGTTTTACTGAATAAATAGAAGTCCTTTATTGTCACGCTCTAGCAATATGAAAACACAGTGTCAGCAGCAGGGAAATGTTGTAAAAAGCTTTGCTTGAATTTTTCACAATTTGCTTGGTGGGCCAGTTTTAGCTCATGTTTGACCTCCTCCAGCTACATCATCTCCTCAGACCAATCAGAATCACAGCGTCTGTGGATCAATGATATCAGACTGTGAATGTTTAAGTAACTCACTGCAATGAAAAAGCATTTGTCAAAGTCAAAAGAGTGTGAGAATATCTGCATATTTGATATTGGCAACAAACCCACTACAGCGTGTCCCTATACTGACCTGCTAAAACTCAGAGGAGAAACAAAGAGCAAAAAAAAAACAAAAAAACACAGACTGCAGGTAAGCTCAGTGCCAACAGATCAATGTGTAGCGCATCACTTTAAGAGCTGAATGTTCCCCTTTCTGCTGCTGCTGTCTGGCTCCACAGCAAGAAACTGTGTTGCTGCAAGGTGAAACTAGATTGCTCTATAAGCTCTGCCTCCGTCCCTCCCTCGCTTTACTTTTCTGCTGTTTGTTTGTGGATGCCCTTAACCTTTCTCGGGTAAAAATGTTTTCACCTCTCCTCCTGTCGCCCCACACCGTCCGGGGGACGGTCAATAAAAAAAATGATGTTGGAATTATTAAAGAGTCGAAGGGTATGATGCGCCGCCATTGTAGTGCAAACAGTACAGAGGGGGGGTAATGAGAGGAGGAAGGGCACTCCAGTGCTTTGCATGTATTCTTGTGGTCACCAGGGCCTTATGCATCATATCTATGGCTTTATGACTCACCAATGTCTCTTGTTCTTAATGTCCACTCTTATTCCCCCTCCGACACGTCGCACCCACACGTTATTAAACTGTCTTCTCCAAGTGAGAGTGGTCAATTATTCAAAGACTGTCGATACCGCAATAAAATTAAGCAGTCGTTCGTTATTGTCATATTAAAAAAAATAATGATCCGTCATTGACAAGCCGCTATCATGATTTGAATGTTCACTGAAGAAATTATCCATTGAAGACGACACAGAAAACAAAATAAAAAAAAAAAAGAGGAAAAAAAAAAAAATGCCCAGAGGAACACAAAACTACCCGATCCCTTCATGTCACGTTAGTAAATCATTTGTCACACCATATTATGGTCGCGCGATCAACTGTGCTCGTGCACCACAGCTGCGGTGATGAGCATCGCTGCCTTCCGACGACAGTGGCGAATACATTGATAAAACGCCGGTGTCGGGTCGAAGACGAGCCGCGCTGCAGGCTGATGGAAGTACAACAAAAGAGAAGTTGAGTCCCTCTTCAGCAGGACTGTTTAGTTTACCGTGAGGAGCAGAGACATAAAGACGGCATAATAACCGGAACACAATGTTCCTCTGGCCGGTTATCGTCCCCCCCCCGAAAAAATCCTTCTTATCGTCGCTTCCCACAGTCGGCGTGGGGTCTCGGTTAAACAAAATTAGAACGTAATCTTCCTGAGGGCTGAGGTGTTCGGATCGATAACTTTGGGAATTCGTGTCAGGGGCGGGTCCTTTTAGAAGAGAGAAGGTGAACTTCTCCAGACAATTCCAATACAGCTTGTTATTGTTATTAGGAATCTTTTAATGGAGCCGTTTGGGCGTACGGATATAACCGCATGTCCCGCAGGGTAGAGGATTACCCAATATCATGATCTTACAACACAGGAAGTCAGCCAAATTGATATAAATGGATTCCCCTTTTTGATTTAAGCAAAGGTTTATGGCTTCAGGCACAAATAAATTACAGAAAATCTGAACTCATTAGGGTTTTGTTTTTTTCCCCCCCGACTCCTTTAACGCCATCTTATGCCACATATAAGCCTATTTGCTCATGCGTAAAAACTGAATGAATGACCTGCAAATCACCTGTTAAAGCCTCGCCATTCTGCATAGACGTGCGCGCCCGAACTAGTGAGGTGACGCAGGGGTGTGCCTGCGCATCCAAACATCAATACGGCGCCAGTAATGACATCTCTCCAGAGAGCTTTGGCCTGAGGACGCAACGAAGCATGAAAGAGAGATGAAGAAAGACAAAGACAGAAAAAGCGGGGAGAGGAGCGGAGTAAAAAGAAGCGAGCGCTCGACAGAGCAGAATATATACGGGGGTGTAATTACTCGGCGATGGGTGATAAGGAAAAAAATGACACGGCGAAGAAACAGAAGTCTCCAAGTGTTGCATACTAATGACTGGTACAACCTGCGATCTGCATCTCTTAACAACAGCCGGCTGCAATTAGGGGCTGCTGTCTCACCTGCGCAGGGGCAGATTAAACGCAGCACACATCAGACGCGGCTTCAAAGCTCCAGATAGACGCTCACCTCAGCTTCACTCCAGCCGGGGGGTCCTGGAGGGAGCGCTGCGCTCCTACGCGACTGTCTTAACGCCACTGCACCGCATTGTACGAGCTGCTGGGATCCACCGTGGTGCTGACAGAATTAGACAGTGACTCACGGATTTGACTCCAGAGTTGGAAGACTGCGCAATAATACCCGGGGAAGTAAATAACCAAAGGCGCTATTAAACGTTTGCTGAAAAAAAAACAACCCAAAACAAAACAATAAAACCCAGGCTTTAGGAGATTTTCCAGACTTTATCTTCACCGAGTGAATTGCTCGATTCCTAAATATAACTCACCAAATTCCAGAAAAGGCCGCACCCAAAGCTGGCAGCACATGAGGACAGGACAGAGAAAGCCATGCAACGTGCTGCTATAATGTGTGCAATATAAAGGCTTTGTGCAGAGGATGTCCTAATTAGGCCCCAAAATTTATTGGGGATTTGGTTGTGTTGGTGTTCTGTTTGACATGAAGTGACTCCTCGGTTACAGCTACAGGAGAAATAACCCGAATATGTGTGTACTGCCTAAATATGTCAGACGACTTTACAATGTCTAAGATGAGAAAAGTATTTTCAGAGAAGAAAAGCTACAGGAGTTAAAAGCGCATAACATCCAGACAGCCGCTTTCATTAATTCCTCCTGTTAGTCTTTGGGCTTCTGGTGGGCTATTCTTCTCGAGACACAAGCTGCTTGTATATAAGGGAATTGTTTATTCTCGAACAAAGACGACGTGCAGTCATCTTTTCAGGGCGATAAACAACTCGATGACGGCACAAGAACATAAGAAATGGATGCAGAAAAGGCAGGTATATACACTGTGTGATGTCGGGCTGCCTGATACAAAATAGGAACAGAAATGACAATATCTTTTATCACGGCCGATGGGATTATCATACCGGAGACTAGAAGTTATCATATTTTTGTGGACATTTTTGCACACCCCTCATAAGCCAGAAAGCCTGTGCGCTTTGCACAATAGCGCCTAATTGCATGCTCATGCATATAGTTGGCGTTTTGTGTCTGTTTGCATTTTGAGGGTGAATGTCACCTGCAAACAGGTGTAGTAAAATGGGAATTTTGTGTGCATTAAACCCTGCTTATCTGCTATGAACAGTATTGTTTATTTGTTTGACGAAAGAAGAAAGAAGAAAAACACATTATGGGAGACGATATGTCACAAATTCATAGCTGTCGGTAAAAGAAAGGCACCAGGGGAGAACGCAAGACTGAGAATAAAGTCCACATGCAAACGTTGTGGAGAGCCAGCTGAAGAAATGTTTCTCACTCTAATAAAAGCAGCAACTTTACTAAAGCCTGAGCTTATCTACGCTTCCTCTTCAAATGTGTTGACAACATATGGTAAATCGCATTTTGTGCCGTAAATTAACCTATTAGCATGGATTCGTCACAGTGTGGCGTGCGATCTGGAACACATCCTCGATATTCCATATTCATGAAGTGCTAAATCGATAGTGTGCGTTATTTAGCACGTCTGTCAGACGGTTCCCTCGGTGCATCCCATTAGCATGATCATCTTCGCCTTGAGTCAGCGTGCGATATCAAGTTTGCTCCCATTTCTACCTGTTTAATAGCATCCAAAAGGAGTTCTTGGCTTTGTGGGGGGGAAAAAAAATACTGAATGGATTCTCTGCACCACATCAGCAGTCCCAACTCACAGTTGCATTACACTAACTTGTACCTCATCTGACCTGACTCGGCGTTTTGTGGGGCAGGTGTAGTGACCGCTCAGCAAATCGTATTGTGTTTTTTTTTTTCTGAGACAAACCTCTCTTGTGTGTCATCTCGTACTATCTGAAGCACAACTGGCTGGAAACATGTCTCATGGGATCAAGAAAGCTGATTACAACCACGCAATCATAAAATGGGCAAATTATTGTACATTTAGCCTTTCTTGGGATTATCGATCGCACATCGTACACCTGGGAACGCTGTCTCAAATTGTTACAGCTGCTGTTACCACCGACATCAATCAGCCAACACATGAGAAAAAAAAGAAAAGGAAAGAAGAAGAAGCAAGAAATGATGCAACGGTCAATATGACACTGGTGCTACAGCCAAACAATGGTGTGCTGATGGGGTGAAATGCAAGGTGGTGTCTAAATTCTCTCGCCCCTCCATTTATTTATGCACATAAATGCCAAAAGAACAATGCCTCCATTCTTAGTTCCTGTCCCTCTCATTTATCTCTTGATGGCAGCCGATGTGTACATGAATGATGTAGTTCATCTTGCTTATTGACTCGTCACCATGGTCACCTCCAATTCAGGCCCCGTTTAAACAACATTTCAAGTGAAAAAGTTATATATATATTTTTTTTTTTTGGGGGGATTTTCGATTCAGGGGAGTTTCTTGTTTACATGGCAACGGCAAGAAATACTGAAAACAATGTAGTTACCGCATTGGGCCACTAGTTGGTGTCATTTTTATAGTGAAAATAGTTTTTATAATAAAATTATGAATAAGAATCTTATGTTCATTCATGACATTCGGACAGACAGACAACAAAGTTAACTACCAAGTCCCAGGAGAATATGGACTGCGAGTCATGCCACCATAGCGAGGCCGCCGTTGTTGTTATGGTCCACCTACTCGCGCACGTGCAGAAGAACTACAGTATTTATTATGGCTGTGGCGCTCATGCGCAGCCACAGCGTTTACACCGTCTGCACAGAGGCCGAGCAGAAAGTTGCGTTTCCAGGGACCTCGAGCGCCGTTGTCGTGTAAACAGACAACAAAGGTTTTGTGTTTTTCCACTTGAAAACGTTGCGTAAACGTAAGGCGTAAGTGGACGTTATCATTCAGCAGATTGACTTGATGTCACACACCAGTTTAGGAGACCGGCGTTGCTCAATGTAGCAAATAACGAAACTACAAGATTGCGAAAATTGTCCAATCGCTATCAAGCTTGCGGAGGAAAGCTCATTAGGTGAGAAACAAGTTTTAGCGATTTGCCTTCGAGGGCGGGGATTAATTGGGGGTAATTAAAGTGTAGGATCGTCTCTTCGGGGACCCATAGTGGGCCTCTCCTCCCCATCCATCAGGAGCGATCAGCGCCGCGCCTAAACCCGTAGAATGGCGGGGCAGCGTGGATTTGGCGTCACCGCTTAAGCGCTAATCAGTCATCATTCTGCCGAGCCGCGATAAAGTCGCGAAAGTTTCAAAAGCGCCACTGATGACACTGTCCAAAATAAAAAAAATAAATGAGGAGGAGGAGGCATGGATTGCAGCTGGAAAGCGATGAGGCAGAGGAGGCGATGTTGATGCCACAGTGATGAAAGCAGTCTGATGTAATAGCAGATTAAAAGCCAGTAATTACTATTAAAAGAACAACAAGATGGCTCGTCAAAAAGAAAACCCTTGTACACCAACTCATCGGAGTTATTAAACTTTGCACAGCCAAACATGGATGATTATTTTCATTATTTGATTAAACTCGTTATTATTTTCTCAATTAGACGCCTTGGATTTGTAAAATTAGGCTTATTTGAGCGTCTTGTCCTGTTATATTACAAAGAAAATACACATTTTTATGACAATATGAAACTCAGGAATCTTTAAAAATGTGCATACATTTATTTTTCAACTTATATGTTTCTACTGCAGGGCCGCATAGTAGTGACTGCATAGTAGGACAGTGGTTACTGTGTGTCTCTGTGTGTTTGCCCTGTGACGTACCGACGACCTGTCCAGGGTGTATTCTGCACTCACTAACAGTTAACTGGGATTGGCTCCAGCACAGGATTATAGAAGCTATATGGATGGATGGATATCTACTGCAGCAGCAGCAGAAAGGATGGCTTCTTTCCCTTATTTCTCACACTGATGTTTGTATACACGCCGTCAAAAAGGCCAACATTTGTTTCATTGATGCGGCGAAAAGACCGAATGCCGTGCCGTCACAGGAAAGTGAAACGCAGTTATTTGGGTTGGATGAAAGATTATTTGAGTCCGACGGCCTGCTGTCACGGACGGCTTAGCTACCACCGCGGTGAACTAATCTCCCCGAGCTCTCGGCGCCGCAGACGGCAGCGCATACACTGTGCTCGGCCCTGCATCGGTATGCCGCAAAGCACTGCGGGGGATACACGGAGGGGATTAGCTCCAGTTAAAACTGTAATACAGCCTTGTGCGGCGAGAGGAAATCACCTGTCCGTCTGGTCTTTGTCTGCTCTGTGTTACGGCTGCAGGGGGTCAATAGTTCACGCTGCGAGGCCGGGCAGCGGAGGAACGGTTAACCCCTACGAATCTTTATTTCCAGCGGAAAGTATAAACATGGGAAGAAAAACGGGATGAAGTATATTGATGGTGCTAACCTTTGCCTTGCCGGTGCTCTGCAGGATATGAACCAGTGCGCAGGCCATCTCCTCCTTGTTCTTGACGCTGATCCCCGGCTCCAGCACCGAGCACAGCAGCATGTAGTTGTTCGTGGTGTACTCTGCAAACTCCTTGTACATTTCCATGGGAAGGATGTTCATACTTTGATAGCGCGCCTTGATTCTGATCATGGGCCCGGACGTCTTGCCCTTGGGCGGGTTGGTCGTGCTGACCGGATACCACTTCTCCACAAACTGCCGCCCGGTGACGGCGCCGACGGGGATGTTGACGAGTCCGATGTAATTGTTCTTATCTTTCTTCTTCTTCTTGTCCGTGTCTTTGTAGAGGTGCGCCGTGATGCTCCTGACGGCCGGCAGGTTGCTGAACTCGAAGTGCTCGCCCCAGAAGACGTTGTCGCTCTTGAGCTTGCAGGTGGTGCGGGCGTAGAGGGAGTCGTCCAGGCAGAGCTCGCAGAAGTATTTCTTTTTGGCCGGCAGGTCCTTGGCTTCGATGATCCACAGTTTCAGCATGTTTTCCACCCGGCGACTGTTGTCCTGAAGACAGAGACGATAACAGAAGGTAGTTGAGTCATGAACAAGTTGTGAGTCAGTGCACTCATTGAGAGAAAAACTAATATGAACAGCAATATGTTTTAAAAATTACTGTGTAGGTAGGAAGAAGTATAACTGATTAGCAAATAAGCCATTTTCTAACATGTGTTCTGTTATTTTTACCTTGAAATAAACAGTTGTTATTAATGACGGTGTATGTGAGGAGTGTCAAACACAGACTGGTAAACTAGTGTCATAATAACCTTTAAATCTGAACTTCAGGTTATTTTCATTGAGTATACGTGATGAAAATGTCAATTTTTTCCCCTCAAATCCAAACAATTACGACAAAAAAATGACAACAATCTCAACATAAACAAGATTGTAATGGTTCATTTTTGTGCAAAATACAGTGAAATGTCCTAAAAAACTGTTTTTACATGTTAGTTTGTTAGCAGCGAGGTATTTATCTTTCATGGCAGCATCACCAGTATCTCAGCTCAGGTGGTTACGTGGGCCGGATTGGATCCATAAGCAATATGTAAAACAAACAATGCTTCTTGAAATGAGACAAAACATGAGTGTGAGTAAATCAACCATGTGTGCTTTCCTTCTCTGCTTCTAATTTCAAACACATTTATTCATCGTGTCTGTTCTAGGTCAAAACAGTACTGATCTCTTTAGGGTTTAGTACAGACGGAAAACAGAGAAGGACATGTACTGAATGACAAGAGAACCATGGCGATAAACAAATCAAACAAACGGAGGAATGACTTGATCACACTCAAACGAGAACCGGCCTTAGAGCTTTACTTCTGAAGTTGCGCCATTTTGCGAGAGAAAAAAACACCACTATTTCAAACCTTTCAGAGAGGGTAATTTAAAATTCCTTCAACCTCTCTCCTCTATTTCCCATCATTAAAGAGCAACAACAACAACAAAATATAGAAAAAATCCGTCCTACATCATTTCACAGAGAGCAAACCCATTCTTATGGCATTATTGGCCATTATTAATATTTCCTTTAAAAGTACCTTTAAAAGTACCTCAGAAAACGAGAAAGGGCTAAAAATGACATTAATGAAAAGAACTGCGAAGCCTCTTAGAATGACAAGGAGGCTTTCTGGATCTGTTTGTGTTCGTAACTCCCTTCAAATCAATAAAATATCAACAATAACCACCACATTATTATAATTAAGATACCCTTCATGACACCAGCGGAGAGGCCACCGTAAATGGCGAAACAGACACAAAAGAACCAGTAGTTCATCGGTTTCTCAACAGTTTTCTTAATTGCAGACAAAAGCCCAATTCCGGGCTATAAAATTGAGCTTATGCCAAATGTTTCAGTTACTTTTGTCAAGTGGATTAATTCTGAACATTTCATCTTTTTTAAACGTCTCCGCGGTCCATTCAAAGTGCATTTGCACAAAGCTACGAGCTACAAGTTGAGGCATTTAAAGGTTTAACGACTAATTCGTCAAGACGAGAGTCCTCGCCACTTCTCTTGCTGAAAATAGAATTTTTCTTTTACATCCGGGCTGCAGTACAACCCACTCGGAGGGCTTTTTATCCGGGATTTTTCCACCAAAAAGGCAGCGGCATTTCTCATAGCCTTTCCACAAACAGGCCAAGGCAGTTTTATCCGCCACTAAAAGAAACATTCATTCCCACCCCAACTGCTCTTGAAATGCCACATCAACACATTCCCCACCAGGAATCTCCACATTCATCATAAAGCTGTGAGGCTCATCTATGCATCTCTGTCTTGTTATTCCACTCAGAACCCGAGGAAATGTTAGGTCGCCACCCTTCATCCTTCACAGATTTAGAGAACAACCCCTCCTCCAGACAGTCATGACGACGCACTTCCTTTTCCCTTTTTTCTTTCTTTAGGCGCTCAACAGACAGCAAATACCTTAACTTGCATGATTCACCCGCTGAGTCAGGTACACATGTCAAACATAAAGGACGGCGTGACTCTTTGACTCAACGAAAAGTCCCTAACGGTCCTCGTGCTGTGTGAGTGTAACACCGACTATATATGAACATTTAGTTCGCAACAAGATCTTCCTACTATTTGTGACACTGTGCCTCTGCTCAGCGTGATTATTCATGATCCGCAGCCTTGTGAGCACTATTTCTCAATTCTGCAAAACAAAACTCGTGACAGTCAATCAGACGCTCTGCACATTGTCATTGAGATGGAACTTGTGAATCCTTTAAGGACATTGTAATTACCAGCAAATACATCTAAAAAAGCATCTCAGTAAATTAGTAATTATCAAAATTTGCCATATTCACTTGCCATAAGAAAAAGCAGACACCACAAAAGTCCAATAAGGGCAAAATGGTGACTAATAAATCAGTGTAATTGGGTTTGTAATTTCCATACACAAGGAGCAACCAATTATTCTACATGTAATAAAGCCAATAAAGTATTAAAAACATTTTTTCAGAGCCATAATGAAGAAAGAGAAAGAGAGAGATAGAGAGAGAGAGATAGAGAGAGAGAGAGAGAGAGAGAGAGAGAGAGAGAGAGAGAGAGAGAGAGAGAGAGAGAGAGAGAGAGAGAGAGAGAGAGAGAGAGAGAGAGAGAGAGAGAGAGAGAGAGAGAGAGAGAGAGAGAGAGAAAGCTGCTTTGTATGTATTCTCAGTCAAAGTCAGTTCTTCAGAAGCAAACGGCACAAAATATGTAATTCCAAGAAACTATGTTTTATTTATTACATTATTGACTGCAGCTATTAAAAATTTTGAATAATTTAAATAATACTACTATTATGATGTTGGTATAAATATGAAATGACATTATCAGCTTTACTAAATTTAAAACAATTAAATTACGACATTATTTTCAGGTATTGTAAATAAACTCTTTGGGGAAAAAAAGATTTTTCTTTATCGCTATAAAAAGCTCAAAGTTCCTTTCTAATCCGATTTTTCTTCCTTGATCTCTTCGCTTGTCCATTCAATGTCAAATAGCAGCATCACTTTTATTTTCAGGTGTTCATTGACATGTAGGCCGTTTTGACCCAGAGACCAAAAAAAAAACCCGAACAAGCATTGCACCGTAAATCCTGAAACCACAGAATAATTAAAAGTGGTAAACTAATTTACAAAGAAGGCAGGGATAATACCAAAGCCGCGATGGCATTTCGGATCATTTTCCACACTAAAAACTTCTAATTAGTGAGCAATTTGCTAAACAATGACAGATGAAGGAGCGAAGACGCTGCGATTAGGGCCACTCTCTTGGCTTGAAATGTTTGCTACCTTCTCTCTGCCGCAGCTGTGTTTGTCAAGATTACAGATGGTGTCGATGCACAGAATAGAAAGGCGCATTTACCCACACCGACCTCCGCACGCTCTGCTGTTGACACGCGACAAATGTGCATGAGCACAGCTGGATGCAAACACACACACACAGACAGTTGTTGTCGGGAGTCACAACATAGCACCCACGTTGCATAGATTTCCGCAAAGCGCGGTATCGGAACCGGGGACGCGAACTCATTAGCGGTTGATTACCTCACGCCGTCTCGTCCCACCCACCGTGCGTCTACATGCTCACCTTGTTGGGTTGCACCGCCCTCCTCAGATTCTCCATCCATTTGTCCCTTTCGGCTGACGAGCGACAGGAGAAACATTTGCTTCCCGTGGAGGTAGTGACCTGCCGCCGAGAAGAGACAACACGACGCTTAAATGATCAAACGTCGTGCAAAACAAAGACAGAGAATAGGTGGAGCGGAGGGAGGTTGTTTTGGTTTTGGTTTTTTTTAAACTAAACTCAGTTCACAAACAGCACTTTGTTAGTGAGAATGGGGGGAAAAAAGGAAATGGAAACAAGCTTATGATGAAGAACTGACACACATAGACAAAAGAGGAGGATGAAGACGAGTTGGCAGCCATTAGAAATGAAATGGTGTTAATGAACAGAAGAGAGAGACGGCGACGTTTGGCAGTCTGGTTGATAAGTGGCTGATTTTTAAAATGAACGGCAGGAGAAAGAGAGAGAGCAGATAACAGAGAAACAACACAAAGGCAGGGTAAAACAAAATATATCTAATGAGCTGCATAATGAAGATTGGAGCAGATTTCCGGTTTCTACCGTCGCCACTGTGGGATATATAGTAATGAGAAACTTCTGTGTCTTGGAAACATGTCCTTTAGTTTCTTCAGATTTTATTCAGAAATTCATAGTGAATTACTACAGTTCAGAAATAATGAATTGAACACAATATTATAAATCATACTGTAGTTTGACCCATTCACTTACAATATATGTAGTAGATTAGTAAACATTATATAACATGATATTATCTGAGCAGGATTGTGTTTATAATCTTTTTAGGAAGGTATGTATAGTAAATATAAATAAATGTAGTAAATCAAAAGAATAATTACTGAAAATATAAATCAGTTTAATTTGAAACAAAGAAGCTCATTGGAGATTTGCTGAGATGCCACCAAACATCTGTGCAACCGTTTGTTCCTACTATATGAGAAACAAAAAAACTGTCTTTAATTTAGAATTTAATATGAAAAACATATTCCATAATTTTTTATTTAATTAAATTTTTTTATAGACTACATGCTAATTTAGCCACTAATCTGTGCCAAATACTTAACGAATGGTCAAAAATGTTGTGTTTTCACATTCAATCCTCTCCGTTTCTGTTCATGTGAGACAGTCTCACACGTAGAACGACTCAACCTGCACACAAGGGCGATTTACCAAACTCCTATGTACCAATGGTAGCGTCACATTCACGTTAGTCAAATGTAGGTTATTTTTTTACTGGAAATTTGTGACTCAAATATTAATCTGACGTCTTGATGGAGGCTTTAAACATATGCACGTGTCTTTTTAGTATTTTCTGAAGTTATCTCAGTAAAATGTACATTTAATTGAAAGATGAATGTTTTATATATATATTAAATTACTAAATATCCTAAAGTACTTCAATAAAATAGTCCGGTTTGACAATAAATCAGGGGGATATAGTCGATTTTTTTTCCCTGAATACAGTAATACAAAAGCGTCCTGGGCGATGTCTCTAAACTAGAAGTTTTGGAGGGACGATCACTCTTAATTAGTTCAACTTAATTTCCCAAACTCTTAACAGATCACGCTGTTCGGAGAGAGCAGATGGCTCCGTGCACTACACTGCCCAAGAGACCCCGTCAGTCTTACTATTAGAGTTAGAAAAATTACTCAATTAATGAATCAGTAACCACATCAGTAGTTACTCCAATAATAAACATTATTTCGTGCAAAACACGATTATATTCTTTTAGGGTGGACTAATCAAGGAAGTCTCTGTAAATTAAAATATTAATATTACAAAAATAGAAGTTTTTTTTAAAATGTATTTTTCTTACTGTTTATGGACAGTGGGGCAAATCCTGGGTTATTGCAAACTCAAAACAAAATACAGTGCTCGAGCTTCCCTTGACCCAGAAACCAAAAACAACTAATTAAAACTAGTGAAAGTTTGAATGTTATGGCTCCTCCTGGGCATCTGCAGCACTTTTGAAATAGCGTATAAACAGCAGCCGCCGCAGCAGCAGCTGTAAACACCACTTTCACATATCGAATAATGAAGTTGTGCTCGGTGAGGGTTTTCTGGACATGTGTCTACATACAAACTCATCCTTTAGCTCTGCTTTGCTAATCACCAGGGATGTAAAACATGCTTCATAACTAGCTTTTCTCCAATGCTGCACACAATATGGAAAATTGTACCTTTATTAAACTAATTTCTTTTTTTTTTTTTACTGTCTACAACTTTACTCTGGGTTTCTTTCACTAGTCCCCTGTCCGTACTTTTTCTCAAAACATTATGCCAAATTACATGCAGGACTGTCACAACGAGACACTTTTTTAATGGAAATATGTAACTTTTTTTTTCTTCCATAAACTCCAGTTACGATTCCCTTAAAAAACTCACTTGGGCTCTGGATTGGAATTAATTGCATACTTTCTGGAGCAATGACTTCATGCTTAAATGCAGAGTAATTCATTTCTATAACATTATTTCTACTTTTGATTGAATGCCGTCTGCCTCTTTCTATATGGTTGGGAGTCGGATTTAAGTACAGCAATTGATCAACAACTCTGATCAGACGGTGGAAACTATCTGGCGGCCACAATTTGGGCTCAATGCAAATTTGCTCATTATAACTTTCTTCATTGACAGTATTTGCATACAATTATTCACAAAGTTGGTTGGTTAAATCCCCCATGCTGCCCTGTTCACATGGGCAAAACAGTTGAATCCTGGAGAAGAACGAACACCTTGTATGTGTCACTGATGATGTGCTATGTGTGGGTGAATGTGACACAGGAAAGCTCTTCCACACTGTTTAAGTGTTGAAAATGTGATATACAAGTCAAGTCTGTTTTCTTCAGCAGGCCGTTTTGCAAGTTTTAATCAAATGAAGTAAATTTTTATTAGTCTCTTGCTTACACATGCAGTTTGCAGATATAAATGACTACATACTTTTAAAGAAAATCACACGCATAAATGGGAAACTTCTAAAAGGTTTGGGCTCTAACACAATTACAGATATGACTACTGTCATACTTCAGCAATAGAAAAAAAATGTTGAATGTTTTATTGCATTCGTTCAATTTACTTGGATAAAATATCTATGTTTAAAGCAGACAATTAACTATATAAAACTTAAAATATTACAATGTTTAAATATTAATTCAGATCTCAGTAATCTGTTGGAAATTTGTAGATCTCATGAATGAAATTGTACTTAAGGAGGAGCAAAGATTACATGTTTGAACAAAAAAATTTAAGTACAAAATACACTACTTAGCTCCAGCTATGTGAGTACTTGCAGTTTGTTTTTTCCACCTCGGCTTGTGGAATATGATATAATAACAATTTCACTGTCATATAATGTTATCTTGTGATAACATGCAATGACCATTTTAACACTTATTTATTTTCAGCTAAACTTAAAAAAAAAAAAAAAAAGTGAAGCTTCTGATTTCTTTGAAGCTTCTTCCAGGCTAAACGTTGAGTGCAACGGGTGATATTGACCTATTTTCAAGATTTATATTTTGTACTGACCTTGATGCTGGAAAATTCTGTATGCATGCAATCCTTTGAGGTGGAACTCACAGGCCGTCCATATTAACCTCTGCAGCTCGGGGCACCTCAACTAATTCATCCCACTTCACAAGTACAGCAACAGCAGAAGTAGAGCTGTGTATGTGTGTGTGTGTGTGTTTGTGGATGGATGGATGGATGGATGGATGGATGGATGGATGGATGGAGGGATGGATGGATGGATGGATGGATGAGTGTGCCCCCCTCCTCACCTCAAAGCAGTAGTCCTGCCCGAGGATGCTGCTGTGCACGGGCTTGATGATAACCTCGTCCTCCATGCTTAGGTCCAGGGCTTCCACAGCGCTACTGGGGCTGAGCAGTGACTCATGGGAGCGAGACTCCTTCAGCCTTGGCATCAGTTGAGATCTAAGAGCCAAGAAGGAGGAGAGAGAAAGAGAGAGAGAGAAAAAAAGAAGAAGAGGAGAACTGAGTCACCCTGCAGAGTCGGACGGGAAGAGGCGAGAGAAAGAGGAAGCATATGCGCCGCACGTATCAACGCGTGTTCTCGTGGCGAGTGCGAAGGCAGAGAGTGTGAGGATGACGAGGAGAGGATGCTCCACTTGCCTCAAAGTCAGCGAGCTCTCGGCTTGACGAGCTCCGCTCGCTCCTGTACACCGGCAATATGCTCACGCTCCCACTTCAAAGGTTCGCGGCCCCTCATTTGCAACTTGAGGCCATCGTCGAATGAATGGAAAAGCTCGAAAGATTAAGTCAAGCTGCGCTGCCAGCTGATGGACTGGAGCCGCTATAAATAGGAGGCGATTCATAGTATTGATTATCATTAATGGCCAGGCTCAGATATTTCCTATGATGTGTTAATGCTCTTATGGAAAATAACCTACGAGCTTGCTGTTTTGCGAAGTTCCTTTTGATGCACGCGACGCAAACAACATCCTCATTGGAAATGTCAAATCTCGACGATCACACAGCAACACAGAAAGTGATTAATTTAGAGAGAGACACAGTCCCCAGATCCAAGTCTTGGACATATCTGATGCAGAGAAGGTCAGGAGGCAAAGTAAGAAGCTTCGCACTGTTTTCTGGAGTTCCAGTGACTGACTATCACTAACAAATGTGCACCTTGTAGATTATACACGCCACAATTTGCAGGTGAACATGAGGAAATGAATTTGCCTTTCAATTTAAACACTTCCTGGTATGTCACATAAAGTCTTGTTTCCGTCACTCATCAACCTCACCCATCTTCCAGTCAGCCTCCCAGTGGTAAGAGGATGACAGGCTGAATGTGCAAGTGGGAGGCGTAAGTGTGCGATCCGCATAACATTAGACCCCCCGATACCCCGACACAGGCAGGAAGATGAAGACAAAGGGTCAACTGCTGGTGTAATGAGTGAGAACACTCGTTTAATAGTGCCCTCTATGGATGGCTTACACACTAATCTCATGTATGTGTGTGAGCCTGTGGAGCGAGTGCCTGTGTGTGTGTGTGTGTGTGTATGTGTGTGTGTGTGTGTATGTGTGTATACTGTACGTCTCCACTGTGGAAGAGAAAAAAAGAGTTCCAGGGAAAAAAAAAAAAAAAGGCAACATCCATAATAACAGATTAGCAAACCCGCACGCGTCCCTTTGTACAGTAAGCCAGCTTTATAGTCAAATCCAGTGTCCAATGTGAAGTGGATAATGACCTGAACTCTCTTTTTGTTCCTTAATCGCACACACACACACACACACACACACACACACACACACACACACACACACACACACACACACACACACACACACACACACACACACACACACACACACACACACACACACACACACACACACACGACATGCAAATACTACAGGCATTCAACACAAATAAATAAATATGCACCCTCAAGGACAGCTCTGCATATAAAAATCCAGTTTTAGGAGCACTGAGACTATTCCAATGCACAGCTGCAGCTGAAGCGTGTTTGCATCCACCTCTGCTTTGTGATTGGTTGACTGGGTACTGGGCAGAACAGAGAGCGAGTCAAGTGAGAGGAGAGGAGGGGAAAACGGGGAGCGTTCGTTGAGATGTGGCGTTAGAAACAGGTAGGGATGGGAAAATCTTTAAATGAACCATGACCCCATGATTCGATATTCTCCATGGAGACGGACTAACACATGTCATAGCAATGAAATGCGTTGATTTGCTGACATACTCTGGGTATCCGGGCTGTTAATGTGCGGCCAGATGAAGAAATACCTCCACAGCAAGGGAGTGTTTTGTTCAATATCTTCAATTTTCTTCTACCCGCAGCACATGATACTGTAAGAACATTAGTGTCGGTGAAAATGGTGGGAGACGGTGAAAGTATGAATTGATGAATAATAATGCCGCCTGTCATCCGCGAGGCATTGTGTTAAAACTGCGCTGCAACGTGCAATTTACAACCTTTTGTGATCATCACAATGAGAGACAGTCTGACATGTGTCTGTCTGCGTCTGACACACTGTTCACACCGCCAGTGTCAACCGGCAACTGACAACCGGCAATACGAGCGGGGCCTGCTGTCCTCAACTGCTCGGTTCCCTCATCCCCTCATCCCCCCACCCCCCAACCCCATTCGACACAATCCGTCCTCTGCGAATGCCCTTGTTTGCCCTTGATAATCCTCCAATACTCTGCACTTCCACTCTCCTGCGCTCTGCTTTCCTCTCACTCTGTGTTTACCTGAGGTCGGAGGCATAAGTTTACGTTAAGTGAATTCCTACAGCCTGTCTGGCGGATAACCCTTGCACATTACTTCTCTCACCCTTCTGTTTATCTCTCACACTTTGTTGATCTCCTTTCAACTACCCCCCCCCCCCCCCCCCCCCCCCTTCCCCCACATACACACACAAACACACACACACACACACACACACACTTTTGTTCTGGACTTATAGATATTTCACGTGCAATGCAGGTGATGTGCAACCGTGTGGCAGTTTACTTGTGTCTCCAGCAGTAACTATATAAGGCTCTATTGAAAAGGTCAACTCATAGAGAACAGACCTTGTTAGGAGTTACAGGAGATGCTTGCTGTTTCTATAATGCCTTGGATACATGAATACAAGCACAGAGGACTGATTTTTCTGTGAATTTCAAAACCTATAGTATATCAAATATCAACCTGTGTTCAATTTGGCGAGCTTACTTTATGTAAATACAACCAGGAGGACTTCATCCACCTTTTTTACTGTTACATCTGAGTTAGATGGACGAAGTACACAAAGGTCATCAATCCTTAAAAGCACATTCAAATTCACATATACGGGCTCTTCAGAGTCACCGATTGACATTAAGTACATGCTTTTGTTGTTGACGCACAGCCTCGACTAAAACTGCAGATAATGTTCCGTTTAGGCGTCGGTGCTCATCGCTTGCACCGCCGTGCAGCCCCGACAAGCCTCGACTTCACAACAGAACAACTTTTCTGACATTCAAACGCTGACATCGACTCAATGCCAACACTTCATTGTCAGCATCGATTTTTCTAAATGAATGAAGATGTCTTTTCTGATCCGCACGCACCCCCCGCTGTGATTGCAAGTAGAAGGTAACGTATCAAAAAGCCCCATGTCTGCATTCAAATTGGAGACCCTGCAGTTATGTCCATACCTTCCGTTCGTTATTTTTCTCGCCTTTTGTTGGAAGTGAGGCGTGCAACAGCGAGCCAATGATTTCTTTTTTTTTCTCCCCCCCACAATAGAAAAAAGCAGAACGGCTAAGACTTACGAAGGTCTGATTCTCTCACAACATTAATTTCTTTTTTTGATAAGCTTGCTTTTCAAGTTTGAAAACTTTTAGACATTTTTTTAAAAAGAAGAACAGATGAATAAAAACAAGTGGAACAAAGCACGTCAATAACTATTTCACTGTCTGTAAATGTATTATCAACACAGGTAATTATGGCAACAAAAAAAGAAAAAGTCCTTTGTTTGGTGAAAGCCTTATGCAGCAGAATGTTTGAAAAGAGACTCCGGTACATTACTCATTCTGAGTTACCCTTCACATTTTCATTATCCAAACACTTTGTTGGCGGCTGACGTAGATGTGAATTCACCGTTTAGGAATCTATGCCTGCAAATCAGGCCAAATCCTATCAGGACCGTGTGAGAACTAGATGCGGTGTGCTCTCCTGAGGTTCAATGAAAACTCAGTTAGGAGTAAGCACTATGTGGGGGGGCGGACGAAGCAGAGTAATGGGTTCCGAGTGTGTCGGAGCTGCGCCCAGTGCGCTTTGTCCCAGCATCCTGTAAAAAGAGTTCATCTGATAGCCTGTCTGGGATCTGATATAGTCTGAAATATCGGGACCATACAGGCGTCGGTGCACTTAAGCCTTCTAACACACCGACTCGGTAGCTGCACCACGAGGGACTATGTTTGTACTGATAGTACGAAATAGTCCGCATTAACGTAGTGCAATTCCATACAACCACGCTTTTAAGTCTTCATCATACTGAGCAAGATCTGTTTCCATGCAATCACATGCACTGTAGCAACAGTTATTCTGTATACGCAGTGATGTAAATCTTCCGTGGAGAAAATAATACTCTCTTTGTGCAGTTCTTCTGCTCAAGTTACTGTACCAGCCAACAAGCAACAACTTAGGATAAACCTCCTGACGTAACCTAAAACAACAAATACTTTTCTCAAGAGAGAGAGAGAGAGAGAGAGGCCTCCACTTGAAGCCAGAATTAAGCAGCCTGATGTTAAATCTTTTGACTAACAGTGTTTACCGTGGATGCCGCCCTGCGCGGTGTTTGCCGAGTGCTTCGCTTTGCCATTGGTCCCGAGCTTACAAAAAAATCAATATGCTCTCCGTTCACACACCAGCAACAGCAATTACTTGTTAATAATGCTCTTGACCAAAGAAACACAGGAGACCTGTGTGCCAGCAGGCCTGCATATCAACGAGAGTGGAGCCAGGTGAAGATAAACAACGTGACACATTACTGCGCCTATGATTCCTCACAAGGATCCACTTCCTTGACATGCTCACATGAAGTTATTCTTGCTTCAGGCAACCATGTGAGCTAAATTTACGATATGTCGCGTACAATTCAGGAGGAAATGAGAACTATTGCAAAGGTGCTTGCACACTGTTAATGAGGCACTAGGATGAGGTGACATACAAGATTAAACTGACTCATTAGCTTCGGTTTGGGCCCACTGCATATTAGTACTTTATCCTTTGCCTTCCTCATTGGGGCGGCGTTGATAGAGTGGTCGCCTCTCAATTGGAAGGTTGCAGGTTCGATTCCCCCCATCTCCACCTGTCCACATGCCTTGAGCAAGGCACTGAACCCCAAACTGCCCCCAATGGGTGGAATGAGCATGGCAGCCGCCTCCATTGCTGTGTGAAGAGTGTAAAGTGCAGTGGAAAAGTGCAACATAAGTGAAATTAATCATATCAGACAAAGTAACATGGGACATCTTAGTTATGCTTCTTCCTGCCACCTTTTCGAACATGTGACGCACATATTGTCAAATTGGAGTGTGTGTCAAGTAATCTATGCATTACTCATTGGAATTAGTGTTTTTATATTCATTCTGTTTGTTTCTCTTGTTTGTTTCTGCTGTTTTAAATTGGTTGCAAATGTTTGTAAATAAATAAATAAATAAATCTCCTGTATTTATTTTCATCTACCAACAACTCCCCATATCCTCTGCCTCCATCTTCATGTCATCCGTTGCTACATCTATGAATTTTCTTCCTCTTGCCCTCCATCTCCAACGTCCTTTGTCCATATGTCATCAGCCATGAGACTGCACCTTCTCCATCGTGCATGCGCTCTCTTCTTCACCTCGTTGCACTGTCCATTGCATCGATCTTCATTACGTTCATTTCTCCATGTACCTTCACGTCTCCACCTGCCTCCGTCTCATTCACACACACGTATTCTGTCTCGTCTCTACTGACTTTCATTCTCTCGCAGTCTTGTCTCGAGTGCAAGCGCGTGCATTTTTCATTGAGATTGGTCGAGAAATCTTTCAGTGATGAATCGATCGATACGAGTAAAAGTTCTATTCTCATTTTTCAGAGAGCCTGTGGGTATTTACAGGGTGTGTTTTTTCAGATACTGTCACCGAAGACGCAGATCATGTGATCACCTGCTATAAAAATAGCTTGTCATTTTCAACTTCAGCTTGTTTAATCTACCTTTAGAGGAAGGCTCTGAAAGTGCTTCAAGCTGCAAGATCTTTAAACACAATATAAAATAGATTTTATTACAAGTTTTTTGTTGTTGTTGTTGTTACTGTCTTAATTGTTACAATGAGACCATTTTCTGGTGCGTTGTATTGGAAAAGTGTTTTTTCCAGACTGACTTCTGCTTGTTTACTCTAAGATGCTGCATTTATTTCTCAATAGTTTTCTCCTACTTGTAAGCAAAACACTGGCAAACTGTTCTGCATGGTCATTGGTGGTCATTTTTGTCATCACCCCTGTTTTGTAATGTTAAATCAAATTGCAATGGTGCACATGATGATTTTTCAAACTAAGTAGTACATGCAACATACTCCAATCAGTTTTATTTTTCCTTGTATTTAATGCAAAATATCGAAAAGCTTTGTTGAGTTCATTATAGTGATTGCAAGATCATGACTATCTGCAGGTTTTGATGAATAAAGTCAGAATAGAATATCCTACAAGACATCACTTGTAAAGGTAAAGACACACATCTTGCAGGACATTTCTTATAAAGAGCTATAGATACAGAACAAGACAAGCAAATATGGTAAGAACTGAGACTGGTGGCCCGAGAAGCATCTATGCAATAGTGCAGTGAAGTCGTCGTCCTTTTTCTGCCTGTAGCGATTTCCTAACTGCTTGCTGGGCTTATAGACAACGCTCACACCAAACAGTTCCAGCCGGCCTGCAACACCAACCAGTCTGCGAGCACCTGGGCCTCGACTGGAACATCAAAGATGAACACATCACAGCTAACAGAAACCGTGTACTGTAAACTCACAGACACAGCGGATTGTTCGGGGATGCTTACGAAACACGTGCGCCGCAAAGACAGGCAGGCGGAAAAAACAGGCCATTATTCATGCATCAAGCCTCACACAATCAAGTGTCCATTATTCTCTCCGCTTTGGCGCTGACTCAGTGGAAAGGTCCAACGGGCCGCAGTGAAACAACGGAGTGTCTGTCACAGAGATCGGGCAGGACTCCGCAAACGACCCCGTCGCCCATTTCATCCAAGCAGGCACAGTTAAGTTGTTCGGAGGCCTCAGTGCGAATAATGAGGCAAGGGGGTAAAGTTTTCAGTAGGATTCCTCTTCTATGTTTCATTATTTATGCATTCACAGCATGGCATTTGTGTTGCGGGTAAAACCCATGAAAATGTATGTTTGTGTGGTGCATCAACCTGCCATCTGTCGACTGTCGTCTGCACCGGACTGAACAGTTGGGTGATGGGTAACAGGAGAATATAGACAACAAAACAAACGTTTGGCCCATAGCAAGACTCAGAAAGCATCGCAGCCACGAGGTAAGTGAGGGAAAGAGACAAAGGCGATCCTGTCAGATGCTGCTGGAGCAGAACGGTGGATGTGTGAGAAGAACTGCTGACATGTGGCTACAGGCCTCGGAGACCAAACACCAATCAGGCCAGAAAAAGAAAAAAGTAAAAGAAAGGAGATCCAGTCAACAGACGAGCAGTACACAGCTCACTCACTGTTGAAGTCGGGCACGGTGCAGAAAAGCGAATAGGATGAAGACGGAGGCTGGGGTTGTGGCTAAAATGAGGAAGAGAGCGCATCAGAAAAATGTGACAGTGAACATTTCCGTACGTCGCTCCTTGTCTGACAATCCTAATCGAAAACCCCCTTTCTGCTCATCCATCCATGTCCTCAGTGAGTCGAGACGGGCTGCGGAGCACAGCGATGAAGACAGTTGACAACGACAGCGGAATTGGAAAAAAAAAGGCGTAAATACAACTTAAAACAGACAGGCAACACAGATGTCAGTCCATAACCAGTGCATTAGTGCTTCGCAGCACCTGGGCATGTCGGTGGCTCGAGCACTTTGAGCTTTTATACCACCACCGGTCAAATGCGCACATGACAAAAGGCAGATTTGTCTGAGGAGATGGAAAATAGAGACAGTGCCTCAGGCCCGACGGTGTCACACAAGAGGGAACAAAACACCATTGGTGTGACCACTTTTGTCAAGGAAAATAACTCGGGAGCTATAGATGGGAGCACACATTAGCTTAAAGTATAGAAAAGGGTAGCTCTGCACAAAGAGGGCCTTTCATTTACAAAGAGGAAGGAAGCTTTTAAAGGCAAGAATGAGCCACATACAAACACATGCACACATGTCTCCCTGCAACACACACACACACACACACACACACACACACACACACACACACACACACACACACACACACACACACACACACACACACACACACACACACACACACACACACACACACACACACACACACACACAGGGAAGGAGGGAGTCACGTTCAGCATTTAGTATCTCCAAAATGATCAGCTCCTCCAGGCCCCTTTTTAGGAGTCTGTAGGGAAGCCTGACTCAGAGTTCTGGCAGACACAGCACATTGTGGGAAAAGGTTGGCTGGTAACTGAAATCAGGTGGTTGGAGAACAACTGTTGGGAGAGCGAACACAGCCACTGAGGCAGCGCTGTCTGGCGATTCTCGCACGCACACACGCACACACACAGAGACGCACACACACACACACAGCTTGATTACAGTGAGAGTGCAGTCTCCCCTGCTAGGCTGGGAGGTAATTCAGTGTAACATCTGCTAGGACACTCACTGCAGGAGACCGGCATGGATACGGTGAAGAGCCGCTCCGGCGAGGGCCGTCTGGGGTTTGGCTCTGAACTCGTGATCCGAGCGGGAAAAGGACAGAACAGCTGGCTGCGGATTGCAATGATTGGATGTTGAAGATCAGACCTGCAGCTGCAAACCACACATTGCTAATTACGTGCGATTATCTGCGAGGACTGTTTTTTTTTTTTTTTTTTAAACATTTGTGGCGATTTCATCAGCTTTGATTTGCACTGACGTTCACTTAATCCTTCTCATGTTGTTACCTTATCCAGATGAAGTTCAAGAGTTGTTATGTGGCTTTTACAATGTGTGGGGGCAAAGCGATCCAACTAGTGCAGCCAAACCATTGCAATGGCAGAGAATTCATAATGAGGTCAAAGGTCACGCTAATGAGTAACTCCTTAAACTGTCTCCAAGGTCAGAGGGTGAAGGACCCATGTCAGACTAATGACCACTGAGCATTATGAATGCCGTATTGATTGAAACAATGGACTGCATGAGGGATTAAAAGAAAAAAAAAAAAAAAGGGTTGGAAAGAAAGAAAAAAAAAAGACATCCTGATGATTGATCGTGATTTATTGATTTTACGAGAGTGTGCGCTATCTGTCATGCATCCAGGTGGGATCCTCATTCAAGCTTCATAACCCCGGCTCATCCACGCAGATAGTATTCCACAGGCACTAAGAAATTCTCACGTACACATGAAGAGGCTGCCAGAAAATGGGAAGCAGGGAAGAGCAAGTGACTGATTAAACATGGTATCAATGTCGTCTTTATTTCGGAACTTACAATGACGACTTATGTAAGAGAGATGAATAATTTATTGCAGAGAAATGCCATGCTTGGCAAGCAAATATGTACTTGTGCATTAAAATTCTTTTTTTTCTCTGCACCCTACTTAACTTCACCCCCGAGATTCAATAAAATATGATGGGCTCTCTGGGGTGGAGCGGTAGGTGAGTCGTCTAAAAAGAGGATTTCATCATAAAGTTTGACCAGAACAGAGGAAGAATTGACAAACTGTGATCGTGCAACATATATCTACTGTATAATTTGTTGCATGAGAGCCACTTTTAAATAAAATGTCTGACTATAAGACGGCCTCACAATAAATGTCCTATTCCTATTGTTTATCAATGTGAATAATTGACAGTGATTACATTGAAAATGTGACTTGAAATCATGCAAATAGCGTATTTACATTTGTAACATCTGTGCATTCCTGCAAAATTGCAAGAAAGATCATCCCCGACTGAACCAGTTATCTGATTTGCTGCGCTATGTGTGAGAGAATGGCGGCATCTCAACAAGTATGTGTTTGGATACGCATCATTATGTAAAGAAACAAACCGGCTTGGCCAAGAAATAACCTTCACAGGTCAGGGGTGAATCATTATTCTGAGTCGAAAAAAGCGGTGTTTACAACAAGAGAGACGTTGTTTCACTTTGTAATTCCTATGGCCACCATCGCTGCTTAAGGATTCATTAATTCAAGAAAATAGCACAGCAGCGAGAAGAGAGGGGCAGTGGTAAGAAAGCAAAGGCAGGGATGATAGAGTTATCACACAGCGAGACAAGGGATGGTGAAAATGCCGATTTAATTGGTTTGACGTCTGTCCAATTTAACTGACTTACTATCTGGCTTTGAGCCATACGTTCGTTCTTGGTGTTGTGAGGTGTTTGCAGTTTAAGAAACTCTTCAGTAATAGATGATATCAGAGGAGCAAGACGAGAGAAAAGTTACCGGCATCAATCAGTAAACTACACCGTGTCAATATGGGAATATATGCAATGTCATTATTGATTTTCACGAGAGGATTGTTAACCCCAATCCCAAAGCACATCGGGCAGTAGGGGGGGTAAAAACATTTGTCACATTGAATACAGCACTTCCAACTTGTTTTTTCTCATTAGCCAGAATTGATTTGTTATTTAATCCCATCAACTGTCGGTAATATAACTGCGCTTTGACCACAAACCTCCAGAGTGACAATAATAGACTATTAGCGGCAAAATGGTCACATATGAGCGGGTATGACTCAGCTGTTACCGAGAGGCTGAGAATACTTGAGGCATGCCAAGGTCATGGAAATGGACTGTGCATCTGTGCTCATGTGTTAATGTACTTATGAGTATAGTATTACAAGATTCAGCTGTATTCACATATGTGCATCTGCACAGAAAGAATGCCCCCCCCCCCAAAATAAAAAAAAACAAAAACAAAACAGCATGATTGTCATTCTATCTGTGAGTGTGATTTCAGAAGATAAAAATCATAAATTAGTCATAAGCGAGAAAGTGTTTGTTCGAACTCTTGCGTAACTGCTGAGTGCTCGGGGAACTGATAACAACATGCAAAAGAGTGGAGGAGATGAGGAAGTGTTTTTCACTTCTTGACCTGAATATTCAAACACCCCGGTGGTATTGGACAAAGAAGCAGGCGAAGCACTCAAGTCCACGAGGAGGAAAAAAGAAGGCAGAGACCTTCCTCCCACGCAACGCGGCACAACTCAGATGGCGAAAAAACTATACCGAACCTATGATCTCTGCAAACGCGTATTCCCCTTCTTCGTTTCAACAGAAGTTGCTTCAGCACACAATTAGTTATCAATTGTGGAATATGCTGTCAATAGTCCAGATCTTCTTCGCACTGTAAACGTCAGATTTGCCTCGGGCTCTGCATAGTTTTCATCTTCATGTCCAAACGTGTCACTGTTTTCTCGTAGCACCTTGTTCTCCAGCTATACTGCTTTCTATGTTAATTACGCATTACAGCATTCTTCTTTTTTTCTTGCTATTCATAATTTACAAGGAAAGTACTTTATGACATCCAGGCAGCTAAAACGAGCCGGGCGCAGCCACAGCGGACGGTCGCTGGCGAACCGTGGGCGGATGCAGCAACAGAGGTTCCCATAAAACCACAGCGTGCAGCTGTGCTCCCTGACTAGCCACGGCAACAACGGAGATCCCAAGTATTAAAACAAAGTGACACTTACGATTTACTGAATATGTGAAACATGGTCCAGCAGAGGCTCCCTGAGCCGGATCCCTGAAAACACACGGCTTCACTTTGGGTCGCATTCCTCACCAGTGGCTGGTTTCAGCGCTTTTTTCCCCCGGACTATTTTTGAGTCTCTGGGAACGTGGCTGGAGCCTCTGCCCTCCGAGTTACACCACACCGCTCCCTGAGGATGCCTGTTGCTACTAACACACCCCTCTCCACATCCTATTTAAAAAGACAGTGCAGTTATTTGGAACAAGCCAGCTTAAAACTAGTGCAACTTCCACTGAGATGGAGCGGAGCGCAAATGAAAAGCTGCATCTCGTGTTTGCGAATGAGACAAACTTATTGTTTCTCCTTTTATTCATCTCACATTGCAATCGTAAAAACAATGATAAAATGTTGATTAAAAGCAGTTTTCATTCGATGGCAGATATTTTAGGACTCCTCTGGCATCACTGTTGTTCCGGGAATCTACATATAATTTGATGTTTGTGTTTGCATACTAATGGATCTAAATGTGACAGTGCTGACTCGCATTATAGAGGAGAACCAAGCAATAAGGGGTGAAAAGGGAAAGAAGTCATTTCAGTGCTGCTTTCTGGAAAATACCTCTATATTTTTGTGGATTAAGCTAGTTCTCGATCATCATCAGATCTGTCTCCCTTGCTTTTTCTCACACTGACATAAACTCTGAATTGGCAGCCAGGAAGTCAGCCCACTCCTGGCTCCCCTCCCCTCCTCTCTCGTTTCTCCCCCTTTAGCAGGAAACAATGACCCAGCCTTCAGCACTGTGTTCTGTGGGAAAATGCCGGGTCCTTGGCTTGAAGAGAAGGAGAAAAGAGAAAGAAATGAGGCAGAGAGGCACAAAAAAAAAAGGAAAATAGGGAGCAAGGAAACAAGGCCAGCCAGGTTTTTTTGGGAGGACACATGCTGCCAGATGTAGCGCATGCTTGTTTTCACATAGCTGGCGACCCAGCGAGACAAGACTGATGTCACAACTGAGACATGCTGTCAAGAGGCACTTCAACTCAAACCAGTCAAGCCCCTAAGAAATGCCAATCACTTTTAGAGAAATAATTACATACATACAAAAAAAAAAGTCCACTGACTAAGTTAAAATACTTTATGAATGACAGCCGAATGTTATGACTCAATCATTCAAGAGTCTGCAGGAGCTACCATCGGCGTCATTATGTAAAAATACTTAAGTGAGACTTTACAGGAGCTGGTGGCAGTCGTTTATCCCAACAATGAGATTCATTGTGACCTGTACAGTGGGAAAGTCTTTGCACTCCATTATAGGTGGACCGCTCTCCGGGTTTCCGTGGCGTTTAAGCATCATTTGGAAGGTGAACCTGGACGAGGTTTAATGTAGTTGTCCCCCTTCATTGCAATGGATTAGAGTTGCTCGCTCTTATCTAGAGTAAACAGGCCTGCATGCCTTGCTGTTTTGGAGAATGGCTGCGTAAAGGTTAACTACAAAGCCAAGGCGAAGCTGGGAGACTAAACACTCTGGGGGATTTCCTCATTCCTCTGGTCTGGACCGAGATAAAAATCATACCTCATAGGGTTTGTTTGGAGTGTGACTGCTCCCAAATATACTAGAAGACAGGACACTGGCTATTGTATCTATTCAAGCTTGTTTGTAATCATTGCAGCAGGAGAGGATTGCAGGAAAGTGTCTTAAAATCTTTATCAGTGAATGGAAAAAGCAGTTTTGACAAAGGCCCTTTCTGTTTAGTGAGTCATGTGGCTGCACAACTTTTACATTTCACACGCACATGCACGACCACACAAGCAGAAGATCAATTTTTATTCCATATTTGATTTTCTGAGAAGAATCCGTGTAAAAATCAAGCCAGCAAGTGTGTGGGCGGGTATGCGCGGGGTCACGAGCCGAGCTGCAGCAGGACGAGGTCGCGGGTGGAGGTAGGAGGCCGTGTGTGCTAACCAGCCGTCTGTGGGCAGACCCCGAGAGGCATTCCCTCCGAGATCTCACTCCTCTGGCTGCCACTCACCTGTTTATGAGAGCACCACCTGCATTCGCAGAGGTAAAGCCAGGGAAGACAGAAATAATCAGTGGCTGCAGCACATTCCAAGCAAGCTTCCACAAGTCTGCACGGCAGAAGCGGTGGGCGGCGGATGGAGAAAAAAAACAACCAAAAAAAAATAAATCACGAGACGTGCCGGGCGAGGAGATGTTGATCGAGGGCAGCGAAGACGAGGGCAGACGGAGATAAAAAGGATAAGATAAAGAGGCTGACAAGACGGAGAGGAGTACAAAATGAACTCAAAGTCAAGCTTCAATGACTAACTGGTAACTATCAGGTTTCATTAAGCACTTCTGCTGGTAAAATGTAAAGGGTGATGATGATTTCTCCTGTGTAGGTTTGGGAGTTTAAAGACATGTGACCTGAGATGGAGATTTTATTTTTTAATTTGCACAATTAAAACCAAATCACTTTAATATCTATTCAGAAATTGTTTCGTAATTTCTAAATCCATTTTTCTGATCTTAGTCTTCATCTTGAGGTCGAAAAAAACGGTTAAGAAAAACTACAACTAAATGTACAAAGTCATATAAACAGGAGCTTCTTGGTAACTATTGTTACACACCGATTTAATCAATTAATTCAATTTGTGACTCAAGGCATAGGACATTTTGAAGTAATCGAGGACTGTGATGCTTACAGTTGCAGTACTGACCTTGGTACCTTTTTTCACGCTGTACATCAAAACAGCTTCAGAAGAAGAAAAAAAAAAGGACATTCAGGCTGATATTCTGTAACTAATATTTGGAGTTGATATACATACATTTGTCAATAAATAAATTAAGTAAACAGCTCCAGGCAAATCAAACTTCTGTCTTTTTAATTTTTGCTTATTAATGCTAACTGTTCTATTTAGCTGAAGCTGTTGTCATAACAGCTATTTATTTATTTATTTATTTATTTATTTATGACAGTAAACCTGTATTCACGGTACCTTTATTTATTAGTAATTCTACATACCTTTATAAAGGCTGTCTGCTGCTCTCTATATGTTGGTAGTTTATATCACCTGTTTTGCTGTTGCTTGTCATTCTTCAAGAATTTCTTTTCAGAGCTGAAACATCAAGACTTTTAGAGCAGCTTCTTCCAACTAAGTGATGTAATTTGAGCCGAACTCAAGCCCCGTTTACAAACATAATGTTTTTGGCATTTTCGTTTCAGAAAGGTTTCGTGTTTCTATGGCAACAGTTTGAAAATTAGGTTTTCATGCTGGCCACTAGTGGGTGCTGTTGGATGATCTTTTAATGAAACCACACACATGTGCGCAGAGAACAATATGCTATAAACATTAACAATGGTGAGTACACAGACTTTTGTATGGACAGACGAAGTTGGATTGTTTATTACGGTGACGGTGTAGCAGCGTTTTCAGAAATTTGCCTTTCCCCCCGTTTCCATGGAGACGGAGCATTTTCCACTTTGAAAGCCATTTTCACAAAGTTGTGTTTGCAGTGGCTCTGAATATCTAACACCAAAAAAAACCAACGCATGAAATGCATGAGTCAGACAATAAACTAACGATTAACTAATGGGTCATAGAAACAACGCACTAAAATATTCCAATAAAACAAGACTAACTGAGAATCATACAAGTAACTAGTAATTAACTCCCCTACGAGCTGCAACTATCTAACAGTGCAATCAAGTACTAATCTATCAGTAACTTGCACAACACTGCAATGCATTAATGCCCAGCTTCACTAGGATCCATAGGAAAACCTAAACAGCAGTGTAAACTAATTGCTGGATTTTCCCACCATGGAATTTAAAGTCAATAGATCAAATACAATGCGTCACTATTCTCATCCTGTTACTTCAGTGTATTGAAAACAAAAATTATCCATTTAAAGATCTTATCTGCATCACCAGCTTCCAATTAGCAAGTAGGCAAAGGTTGATGAGAGCGGACAGGATCCAGTCCCCGGCTACAACGGGATATTTTATTGTGTGTAAATCGCCGGTCATTGCAATGTCAGTATCCTAATGCAGTCAGAGAAAAGCCCAATCAATGGGATTCTGTGCTATTGCACGGTGGGTCAATATTAACCAAAGTGGTAAAAGATCAGACGTGAGCCAAAGACAAGTGTCTCTGTCTTCTCCCCCAGAAGGAAAATGGGAAGCAGAGGATCCCTCCTTTACGGCCTGCCCTCCATTTCAGTATTGCAAAGGAGCTTACTGTACAGAGACTGGCACACAAATAGAACGGAGAAGGGGCACGAACATTGACTACAGTGTGTTTGTTTGGGCAGAAGCAACACATAAAGGGGGAGATAAAAGTGTATGAGGGCGGAAGGACACAAAGAGACCCGCAAGACGGAAGCTTGAGAGCTTTCCCCTCCTGTTGTTCCTATTGACTTTGCACTGTGGCCTGCAGGGCAAGAGAGAGCAAATGAGTGATTCAATTATTGACGACGCACAACACTGCCTCGTCATGAACATATGTTCCTCTTTCAACCTCTCCCTAGCAGGGTGGAGGAGAACCAGAATAACGTCGCTGAATGTCGACTTCGGTGGTGAGTTAAGACTGAAGCTGATATTCTAACCTCCAATTAGCCGACGTGGATCATGAATTTCAAAGCTTTAAACCAACTGAATACAGACGTTTAGGAATTTAGACTTTTTTTTTTTTCATGTAAGCCCTGACATTCCCTCTTCCTTTTTTTTTTTTTTACACTGCAAATCCTTTTCAGACGAATCATTTTTGACTAAAACAAGACCAAATGCAATCAGCACGTGTCAAACGTCTCCCCTTTGAATCCTGCGCACTTGAATGTAATTTGTGGATTCAAATAAAGTATTTAAAACGTGTTACACCATCTTGATGCCTGTTCAAACCCACTCTTCCTCCTCCAAAGTAAATTGAATAAAAACAGGAAGATGGGGTAATTCTGATGCAAAAAAAGGAAACTATTGAAAATTAACTCGTACTGTTGCAAATAGGAAACATTTGGAGAATCGGAATGTTTAATTGTGCTTGCTGCATATGTCTAACTTTAATGGGAAACGGTCATGGGTTCTTCAAGGAGTGCACTGGAGAAATGTGAATGTGAGTAAAATCAATGTCAAGTCAAAGTTTTGGGGGAAAAAATGAAACTTGAGCATATCAAAGATGAGATTTCAAAAGTTAACTTCAATTTCATTTATTACATTTGGAAGGGTTTCACAATTCTGCAGATCACTCCGTTATCATTTGACTTTATTGACTCAATGTTTTTCCATCCATCCATCCATCCATCCATCCATCCATCCATCCATCCATCCATCCACTCACACTTTTAGATAAATTACAGATTAACTTCAATTGCATGTCTTTGGGTAGGAAAACCATAGAAAACCCAAACGTGCACCTCATACTTGGTTATAGTCTAGTTAGGGGCCTTTCTGTTTTGGGATTTGTCTGTTTTCCCTGTGTGGATTTTCTCCAGGTAATCCAGTTTCCACCCTCGGTCCAATGACAGTGCACCTGCGGTTACCTGTTCACTCTAAACTGCCCGAAGGTGTGACTGTCTCTCTGTATTTGGCCGCATGACCGATGATCTGTCCAGGGTATAGCCTACCTTCACCCAGCTGGGATTGGCTAAAACAGCATATATAAGACAGAGGCATGTAATTTTCTGAATAAAAGTTGAAAATTCTTAAAAATCAAACACCACTATACATGAAAATTAATTACTTTCTGCAGATCGAGAATATGTGCACACAGGGCGATCCTGAACAAAACTCCTGTGACTTATTTGGATGATCACGTTTGTCTGGCCATGATGAAACACTGCTGATTAAGCTTTCAACAGCATCTGCTCCTCACTCCCCCGCTTTCTAAAGTAACAGTGATCCAAATTGTCTTAACCTCCAATTGATTAGCCTCGGGGTGAGGCATTGTATTGCCCAGCACCCCTCTCCCTTACCCCCTCCTCTCTTTCTACAAGTCTGATCAAATACTCTGCCCCACTTCATCAGCTCTCAGTAAATCAATGGGCATCACAGAGATGATCTACACAATGACAGAGCACTTGCACAGAAGCAGAACAATGATGTTACACATGATGTGAAGGACGGCGGGGCAGCGCGAGGATGCTGCACAAAGCAAATCCCTGCAAACAATGTTGGGACACGGATATACCGAGGAAATGATTCAACGTCCACACATGCAGGCCCGTTATTTTCATACTCTGGTTTTCCCAATTGCACAGGGTTCAGCCAAAGAGTAAGAATTAAGAGCAACAATCTGGAAAGTGAATGAACATTGCATAAGAGATTTAGTCACCCAGAATTAACTAGTACACAAGATACTAGGAGCATAAACAATTGCTGACTGTCAAAGTGCATATTTTACCATTTGGTTTCTTTTTTTTTTTAAACCCTATCTTTATCCTAAATCTTAAATTGACCCTCACCAGCTTTCCCTTTGGCCATGACTCCATGACTAACAGCTTGATTTCTCCCACTTTCATTCCTTGTATGAGTAACCAGATCACAAAAAAAAAAAATTAATAACACACTAAAACATCCACCCTAGAAAAACAAATCTGAATACAGCAAGCGGACATACAATATTGTGTGCAGAAGCATTTGCTCATGCATGCAATCAGATCTTAAGCCCCGGGCCGGGAGGGAGTCAGTCCATAACATAGACTGCCCCAAATGCTCGTATTGTAATACACAGAAGTCAAGCTCGGTTTTGTTCTGGGGGGTGGGCTCAGCAGCAAGCTGCAATAAAGAGCCACCAGCTGAGCTCTAGCAGTGAAACCTATCTGCGTTCTGCAGTAAGCAAGCAGACAAATCATCAGCCATCAAACAGCCATTTACGTCTTCTCAAAACCAAAGATGACACTCGCCCCATTCGGTTGAATCCCGCTCTCCAGGAGCAACAGGGAAGTGAGTGTCCTGTTTTTCAATCCGTCTTATTAATTAAACAGAATTAAAGCTGAATAACTCAACACACCGGAATAACGTAATTATGGTTTAAGTGTGTGTGTGTGTGTGGGGTTTGCTAATTTCATGCGTGCATGGAGCATGTACATTATGTTTTACGCTCATGTGATTTCTGTTCCGACTGTAAAATGGTGTACATGTAAATATGAAATATTCATCAAGACACAGCTGACGTGCAAATGTGTTTTGGAAGATTTCATCAAACTGAATGAGAAATCACATGCCGGACCCTCTTAGATATTTGGACAAACAGATTATTTCCCCAACATTGGAATGCACCTGTAATAAAAAAAAGGAGCTGTTGCTCTGTGTCATTCACAAACTCTCTGCCAACACCACAGCTCCGTTTGAGCTGCAAATTGCCTTCCAACATGTGATTCGGACTGCCAGCCCAAAAAAACTAAAAACAAAATCCAGCGTCTGACCTCATAGCGTGGCCCTGTCATCTGATTTTTGTTAGCTGGATGCCCTCTGTCCCACGGGCCGGCTTCGTGTGATGTTGCTACAAGTCGGATGTGACCGTCACTCACATGAGCGGCAACCGATAATATTTTAGAAGGTTGCACAGTCATCTGTGGCGGTTTATGTAATCTCACTCATGGTATACGCACTGCTCTGAATGAGAACTTACTGGGAGTTAAAACAATTATATAATAATGACATGAGTTCCCTGGATGTACGCAGGATGTAGCGTGTGTGTGTGTGTGTGTGTGTGTGTGTGTGTGTGTGTGTGTGTGTGTGTGTTCAGGCAAAAGGCATCCTCCCTAAGCGTTGTCACTGACAGGGAAAGGCTGAGAATGAAGAGAGCAGCACAGCTGGAGTATAAACACAAGGCAGAGGCAGAGGAGCGTAAACAGTCTCGCTGAAGCATCTGCAGGCACAATCCCCCGCATGGCCCCCACACGCTCACAAAAAAAAAAAAAAAAGAATTAAGATAGTTCCTCCTTGCACAGACCCAACACACTCAGCACACAAAGGATGGGGAGTGACACGTGAAAAGCAGGAAAGCACTCACCAGGCATTGTCAAGAATCTCTCAGAACAATCGAAGGCAGGCGGAGAGAGAAACCCAGGCTTAAGCCGGAATAAGAGGGGGCAAAAAAAAAGGAAAAGAAAGAAAGAGATGGATGGATGAGGGCAAAGGCGATTTCAGAGCTCCATTTTTTTTTCTCCCCCTGCTGCCGATGCAGACTGCCGCTCGCCTCTCCTCTTCCTTACTTGTGGTTCTCCTCCTCCCTCACTCCCCGACTACGTCTCTCTCCCCTCCCGCTGCTGCTTTAAGGCGAGGGGTGGAGAATGAGCGCTACAGTGCTCTCCCTCTCCCGCTTGCTCCCTCTCTTCCTTTCGTTCTCCCACCCTGTCCTACTTCCTGTGCCGTCTCTAAAACTGGACACACACCCCTTTTCTCTCTCCTGCTTATCTCTTTCCTCTCACATGTATTCAAAGACATCCCGACATGTCACTCACATTTGGAAGTGATGAGTTTTTGCCCCCACCACCTTACCCCTCTTTCTCTTCCCTCCCCCTCTTAGTAACTCCAGAGCTCCCTTTCACAGTTAGTGACTGACTGCGCCTCCCGTCTCTGTCTCCCTGTGCAGGGAGGAGCCTGTGGATAGTGTGGTGGTGGTGGTGGTGGTGGTGGTGGGGGGGGGGGAATCACATGTGTGTTGTGCAGCCTAGCTTGGCCCTGCCCCCTGTGTGGTTCCAGTGGGAGTGTGTGTGTGTGTGTGTGTGTGTGTGTGTGTGTGTGTGTGTGTGTGTGTGTGTGTGTGTGTGTGTGTGTGTGTGTGTGTGTGTGTGTGTGTGTGTGTGTGTGTGTGTGTGTGTGTGTGTGTGTGAGAGTGCTCTTTGTCCTGTCAACTCCAGTGTGAGGTGAGCCGCTATTAGCTACCGCTGCTGCTGCCGCTGCTGCTGTGGATGTGCCGCCAGCCGGCGAGCCCAAAGCGTGGACTCACGTCATCTGGAGCACAGACAGCAGAAGAAAACCAAAAAAAAACCCACTGTACATGAGGCAGGAGCTCAGTGTTGGGAAATTAACTTGGCCGAAGGGGCCGGCCAAAAGGGTTTGGTAGTGGAGGGACTGGAATGTGGGTGGGGGGGGTGGGGGGGGGGTGTCGCTATGCTCAATTTAAGCTGGGATTGGTAGACTAGCAGAGCAGATCGGGGAGAGTTTGATGCTATTTCTAGAGCTTACACCACTGGCAGAGTGGGCAGGGGTTGGAGGGGGGGTGAGTGGGGGGGGGCAAAAGGGCCGGGCGGGACGCACCGATAAGCCGGGGCAGCTGTGGAGGAGTCATTTCAGAGGAGCCTCGGCCACTAATCTGCACTCGCTGCACGTCTCCAATGATGTCATCAAACATGACATCACCCCCCCCCCCCCACACACACACACACACACACATACACACGGAGCTTTATATTTACACCCTCTCCAAAGAAAAGAACAGGTCATATCCACATTGTTCAGTTTAAAAGGACTGTATCCTTTAAAAAAAAAAAGTACCTATTTTCGGGCTTCCGGACCCCCCCCCACCAAATAAATCAGCTCTTTCTTTGCATTTTGTCGCCAACTGACTGCAATACCGCACTCACAATGCTGCAAATTCTGCTGCCTTCCGCATTGGATGAGTGTGCACGGAGACAGTATCAGATGAATGCATCTTCAGATAATAGATAAATACAGCCATTAAGTGTAGGTACTTTAAACTCGAGTCTCCGAAGACGGTGTTAAAAATAGAAATACTTACTGGAGCTGACTAAAAAGTTGCAGAAAACAAATTTGAATTGATCTCAGCTTGGCCCGCTGTGGCTTATGGATTAATTACTCAGTCTTACAGTCAGAGCCGGGTCAGGTTCAATCCGGTGCCATCAAAGAAGAGGGGGAAGGATGATGATGTTGTATTAGAAGAGATTACTGGCAATGTATTTCACATTTGACTGTCAGATATTTGCTTTGTTTCTGCAGGGCGCAGAAAGCCTCGATAACAGTATGTACTCCACCAAACTGCAGGTGAAAGGTGATAATTATCATCAAGTAAAAAGTGTCAAAAAAGCCACCTGCTGAGTTAAACTGTTTTCCATATTTCAGTGACGTTAGAACTGTAACTGCAATGAAGATTTGTTTTTGTTTTTGCCGAAACCGAGCATGGTGGAGGCTTTATATGGAGGTCTTCTTCATTGATTCCTTCATTCATACATTTTTCTCTCTATCGGTTTAGAATCTGAAGGGTAACTTCTTTGCTTAATCCAATTAGGGAAGCCTGGAGCTACCACTCCTCCTGCTTCCCACACACACACCAGTCACTAATCACCATCCCCCTTTTATCGGCTCAATTATCTGCACCTGTAACACGCCGACTCCAGCTCCTGCAGCAACGTTTAACCAGCATCACCTCATCAAGACTCCGAGTAGGAATGATCCAATACTAACTGGCACCAGTGACAACAGATACACGTTTCAATCATTCAAAGGCAAGTTGAGCCCGGATGTGTAGGTCTAAGTCTATTCTTTCCATTGATTTCAAAGGAATTGAATACTGTTGATTCCATTTCCTGATAGAGTAGAGTAGTTGTCATGTTGAGGACAACTTTGTTGCTTTTAAACTGCATTTTTGGTTTTAGCATTGTCTTGATTTTGGTTTGCATTTTCTTGTAGTCTCGTAAAACGTAAAACTGCCATTGCTTTTTGTGGGACTGTTTACATGACAACGATGATCGGAGCCAACTTTTTGAAAATGGCTCACAAGGTGGAACTTTTTGAAAATGCTTTGGCTCTTTTTCCGTGGAAACAGATAAAAATGCAAATTTTTGTAAACGATCCGATTCTGTCCTCATGAAAACCGGACAAAACGCAAGTTTTCTGAAACGCTGCTACTGTGCTTGCACGCCACGGCCGCAGTGAAGAGTTCTTCTGCCCATGCGGTCAGTCGACGGACAATAACAACGTTTGCATCCAGAGCATCATGACTCCCAGTCCATATTCTCCAGTGACTTGGTAGTTTTATAGTTGCGTTGCCCGTAAAAATCAAACGTCCTCGTCTGTCCATATGTCCGTTTACTCGTCATTGTTAATGTTATCGTGTATAATGCATGTGTGTGGTTTCATTACAAAAACAAACAACAGCACCAACTAGTGGCCCTACATGAAAATGTTTTCAGTATTACTGCTTTTTTCGTTTAAACATGGTCAAAATGTTGTCGTGTAAACGTCTCTAAATGTCTCTCTTTACCGTCACTTAGATCAAACAAGCATGTAAAATCATCTATTCAACAATAAAATTTCCTTCAGAAAGTTAGAAAAAGCTGTGGCCCCGTTAGAATCTTTACAGCTGCTGTTGGACTGAAGCTTTGCATTTCTCTCGATCTTTACAACAAGTGCAAGGAGTGAAAAGGTAGCACGACCTTCAGACACAAATCACCTGTATCACAGAGGCATATATCGATAAACAAAAGATATGGCTGCTTTATAACATGGTCTTTATTGAGTAATTCATTTTCACATTCTAAAGCAGTGGATCTTTACACTGGTGCTTTGTATGACATCTGCCACCCTTATAGTTGATATAAAGAGTGTTTCCAGTGTTGGGGGCTGTAGATTCCATGAACTCCTCCAGAGGTTTTTCCCCCGAAGCAAAACACCAGCCACAATGGATAGGCCATAAAACAGCAGGGGAGCGAGCCAGACCCCGGAGGTGGCCAATGAGGATGCTTGAATCCGACCCGAACACAGCAGGGGTCCAAACCCAAGTTGGGGAGACTCACGTTCCATCAAATCTCTGGGCTATTCTCAACTAGCCATGGAGGGAGAGACATCTTTTTCACTCATCAGAATGGAAAGAGAGCACCAAGCAGAAACAAAGAGACAGAACCAACGCCAGCCCGCTGGACGAGCAGGACCCAGTTTGGACTACATCTTCTGTTTTCCGCTATTTTTCCTGTTTTTGGGAGATTCTGGAGACCAGAGCCAGTGTCGTCTCCTCCCAAGATCATCCTCTCAGTTGCACTCCTGCAGCTGGAGCCAGGCCTCTGAATTTCAGGACGCTGAAATTAAGACCCGGTAACAACCAGTTACCACCGCCTCCCAGAACCAACAGCACCACGGACGGTGCTGTCCAGAACCGGAGGGTGAGCGCTTTTGTCTGGGCAGAGAATAGTTAGAATGATGTTCTGTTGAAAATGCAATATGTTTCCCTGTGCCGCTCAGAAGGCCGCAGTATCTCATATGTTTGTGTAGGCGCGTTCACGTGCACCAACCAAGTCCCGGACTCTGGTTTTCCACCTCAGAACCAGAGTTCCAAGTGAGCTCCAGGCCCACTGGGAGCTCTGTGTGGAGGAACCAGGGTTCAGAACCGAGCCTCACAGAATTCTCTGTCTTTCTCTTGTCTTCATTTTCTCTCATCTCTCCCTCCTCTTTCACTAACCCGGATCTCCTCGCAGCCCTGCGCCCCCCTTATCTGATCAAGATAAGGTCTCACACACACCGCTGCTGCAAGAGCAGATCTGCCGTGATCACAAGAGCCCTAACGGCCGGTCCCGACCTCCACTTAGGTGCTCAGAACCGGGCCAACGGAACCGCCCGTTCGTTACGCCCTCGGTAGACTAACTCGCGCCCAGACCGCCCTCGCGCACGCGCGCTCGACGGACGTCTTGTTTATCTGGCCGCTAAGCAACCGCCGCGTCCCCAGAAAGAGCGAGTCATCACACCCCCTCGTCACACACGCACGCGCACGCGCACACGCACACGCACACGCACACACACACACACACACACACACACACACACACACACACACACACACACACACACACACACTCTTTGTACATAGTGTTTGCTGTTTAATAGATTAGATCCCCGTGTTAGATGTCGTTTGCTATTTGAATGTGTTGATTTATGAGATGATTTCCGAATTATTTATGAATTAATACATTTTTATTAATAAACGCCTGTTAGCTGAATTGTACACTTCTTGGTGATTATTGTGTATTTATTGTTGACAATTCACTGGTTTGTAACAGTCTGTGCTCGGATCTCACACCTTCCCTTTTATTTAAGATTGTTATATTTTATGCAGAAATATTAACAAAATTAAATAAACTTTTTACAAACGAGACTGATATTTTGGTATTAGCTATTTCCAGTTTATCTGGTATTATTAATACATAAATAAGAAATTTATGCAAATTAATAATTTTTTTTATTAAAAATTATTTTTGATAATTTTTCTTTTTTTTTGTTTTTAAAGTAATTATTCAATTACTTCAGGAGTTGTTAATGAGTAAATGATCGTTTACTTCCATTAATAATTTCAATCTTTCATAAATTACTTCCAGTGATTTATTACTTTTAGTAATCTATTACTTACAGTAATTATATGCTAATAACCAACCATAAACCCCAACACCAGTAAACAAGAAAGCTTTCCAATGAATATAACAGTAAATAAAACAGTCATTTTTGAAATATATCAATGTGGCTTTTGCACTTCACGACTACGCAACAGATTTCGAAGCAATGTCGGGCTCAAAATTCACAAATTGTAACTTTGAGCAAAAAAACCAAAAAAATCAAAAGCTGCATTTTCTCATGGAAAAGAAGAGTGCAGCCTGAGTGCAGGCAGCACTGCGAGAGGGATTGTGAATGAACGGTGAAAAGCTGAACATTTGACCCAGACACAATCCAACTTACAATGACGGCACTTTTAAAGGGGGCCTGAGATCTGTCTGACACCATCGCTCTCACTTCGGCGTGTGTGTGTGTGTGTGTGTGTGTGTGTGTGTGTGTGTGTGTGTGTGTGTGTGTGTGTGTGTGTGTGTGTGTGTGTGTGTGTGTGTGTGTGTGTGTGTGTGTGTGTGTGTGGGTGTGGGTGTGTGTGTGTGTGTGTGTGCGTGATTTACAGCCCTCCATGTAATGAACATGCACTGCAAAGCAATGAGAGGCGTCAGTGGGGACCGCACCGCTGGACTGATTATGACTGATTCTAGAACATAGCAGCAAAAAAACTGAAGTGGCGCTTTACAATGGTTGTCTTGTGTATGCAAACGAGGGCGGGGGGAGAGTGCTCGGTAAATGGGGGAAGATGTACCAGTTGACTTCGGGGTGAGCCCGTCCACGATCGAAGGCTTGGCTATAAGCAGGCAGGGATGTAAACAGGCTTACATTTCTGTCTGTAACTAGGTCAGACAGCACCATCAGAGCTGAGCTGCTGTTACACCAAATGCCAATCCCCCTCATCTTCACTGAGTTTCTGTACGAGCCTTATGGAATGAATATTTTATTAATAAAACCTAAAAATGGATTATTTGTCAAAAAAATATATAAAAATGAAAGAGTATTAGTCAGTCAAACGTCTGTATAGTAGGACAACGTGGAAATTTTACACGATAAAACTTGGATGATAAAGAAATTATTCAGTGTCTGCCGTCCTTACTTTCTGTCAACATATTTACTTTTTAAAGATATGGGTCACACTGGCTGGAACTTAATGGCGGACGCGCCATTATCCACGGCGACAGTGTGACCTTGATGAGGCAGCGTCTGGAGGAGGAATGGTGATTGGTGGATAATAAAGCACAGCGGGAGCCCATCAGGCTTCATCAGCGGAGAATCAAAGTTTTAAGACTCCTTTTCACACCAAGGCCCTCAAAGACAATAACGTGTAGGGTGGCCATTTTAATTGAATAAATGTCTACCGGGTCCTGAAGTGATATCTTCCATCTTTTGGGGGGGGGGGGGGGGGGGGGGGGGGGGTCCATCTTTGCACTCGTGCATTAGCATGAGTTGGAAAGGCCGACGTCTCTATATTGAGCGATTAATAAGGATCACACTGAGTTAATCGGCGAGGGATGCGAGCCAGATGTAACTGGGAGCTGGCCATGTAAAATCATAAGAAGCAGTAACGCGACGGGAAGCCAGCCTGCCTATGATGCTGGGCCGAGCCATCCAAGCCGCTGCTGGCGAGCATCCCCAGAAACAGACAACGAGGACGGCCGCTGATCAATCTGCTGCAATTTAAAAAGAGAATGTTTGTTTTTTTTTCCTTCCTTTTTTTAACATACTGAAAAGGCAGATGGTGAATGTGAGCGTGTGACCCGTACTTCCTCCAGGTGTTATAAACTTCAGGTGTGAAGCACAAATCTCACAATCCCTCTTTTAGTTGGTGTTTAAGGAAACCCAGCGTGACAGCTTGCCATCACACACAGCTTCATCGCAAACGGTGTTTAAAGCAGACGCGGTAACATATCTAAGAGTTTGGGAAAGTACAGGCTTTTTAATGTATCTGATGTCTCTTAAAACAAGCAGAAAGGTACCTGGTGTTTTTTTTTTATTAATTTGTTGGAGCCAATGTAGATATTTTTTAACACATTTCTTGGGTTTTTCTCTGTTAAAGGCACCTGGAAATGACTGTGCTGTACATGGTGGTATATAAATAAAGTTGAATTGAATTAAATTGTTTCATAGTTTATGAGATTGGTAGGTCCTTTTTAGCATAATTTCAATTGCATATATTTAGTAATTACAGTATGTAAATAAGAGTTTGACCAGAAGTGTTAATTAATGAATGATATATATATTTGTTTATGTCACAAAACCTTTCATAATTTAATGCAAACAAAATACTATAAACTATAAATCACCAAGAAAATGAATAGGTTGAAGGTTTATTCATGACAGAGGTGTCAAGAGTACAGCCTGCGGGCCAGAACTGGACCAGCCAGAGAGTCCAATCTGGCCGGCGAGATGAAATTTGCCAGCTGTGAGAAGTGATGACATCAATTGCAATATATTTATTTGACTACGGGGATATGACTTATTTTCTTTCCACTTTTGTTTGTATTACACGGTGAGTCAGTTCAGACGATGAGGATTAATACACAGATGTCGCGATGTGTCGACAATTAAAGATAATTTAAGTATTATGATCAGAACATAAACTAGTCTGCTATATTTCTGAGTTCCAGCTACCAAATGTTTTATGCCTTTGAAAATGTAAATATTCTCATAGAAATCCACTGCGATCTGTTGTAAAGGTACAAAGCACACATTGAACTGAGGCATAACAATGTTGAAATTGCTGCTCTCTTATTCAGATTTCAGGTTTTCCATGTGTTGTAAAAGGACAGGCCCAGTTGTGCTGCATGTGGTATGAAGTCAAATGAGTTTGACGCCCCTGATTTATGACTATCCTACAAATGAATAGAAATGACGTCAATATAACTTTGTGTAAAAGTGCTCGATGACAAGTTGGTCGTAAGGGTGAAACTTTTGTGGCCCTCTAAGTGGCCAAAGTTGCCCCATTGTGGTCAAGAGATGAGAGAGGTGAGCTTGTTACTGGGAGTTTGTATCCCACAGCTGACGAATCTGGGTCCCTGTGTCGACTCTAACATTCAGATCACCTCATGCAGAGTGGAAACCCGAGCTCATGAAAACGTAAGAAGCAGAGCAGCCTAATAAATTCACAAAACAACACCTCTCCAATTAAAATGAACCTCATCAGATATTTCTCACCGGGTATAAAGTTCAGAAAGTGTGGAATTGAAGCTTTCCGCTGTTTGCTTTAGTGGTATCATCATAACAAAACCTTCGGAGAAAATATTTCTGATGACTTTCAGTCTGGTAAGTGATTAAAAAAAGAATGTTCAAGAATACCAATCACATGTAACTTGAGATTTGAGCAATCCGATGGAACCAGAAGCCTTCAAGCTCCCTTTATTGCTTTTAAAGAAACTGTAGGTAATGTTCATGATACGTGTAGGGGTTAATATTCGTCCGCAATCAGACAGATTGTGCAGTTTTGTCCTGTGTTGGCGGCACGCTGGGACAAAAGCCGCTCGCCAATTAACTCACAGTGAGCGTTACATGTAAGCTCTATCGAGTAGTCTTATTTCATGACGAGGCACAATCACAGAGAGGATCCAATTTGTGATGGTAGGTGTTCACCAACTCATTAATTCAAACATAAATTGTAAAGCTTAAGTCTATTAGCACTTTTTCTGAAAATGTTTTTTTTTTTTTTTTATCTCAGATGGTTTATAGAGCCTGAATATTGCAAAATATAGTATTTTATTGGCCTATGAGAGTAAAAAAAAAACACATCACAAAGATTATATACCACCGCCACAGACATACAAACAACAAAATAAGTGGGGAAAAAATGGAGAGAGAGCTGTGAAGTGGCATCGAGGGCAGTTAAAGAAGTGAAAGTGGTTAAAAAGCATCTAGTGTTATCACCATAGTAATTTAGTAGGTCTGTGCGAGGAACAGAAAACCATCTGGAAAGTCGGTGTCAGTGCATTTCAGAAACGTCTCAATATGTGCTGCTTTGAAGAAAGTAGAATATCTTTCAGCGTTCCACCCAAACAAAAGATGTTTTTTTTATATTTTTTATTATTATACTTGCACAGATTATTTCAGGGTAGAAATCTTCTGCACCCAAACAAGAAAAAATATATTCAATACGAGTCGAGTTCCCACTTTTGAATGCATTGCATCTTAATGGAAAACCAGCTTTTACCATTAACTTCACCTTTGTTTTAGCACAAAAATCATACATACATACAAACCATGACGCTTGGATCTGGTTACACAATTTCTAATACTTATATCAGTTTGTGATAAATAACTCAAAAGCCTGTGACCGGCTTGGATTAAAGAGGGAAGTGAATTAATGAGTAAATGAGTGTTTGCAAGCGCACTGAGCAGTCTTTTAAAGGGATGTGCGGGGCGCTGCTTTGATGGGGGTCTCGGTATTCCTGTCACGCCCAAGGCCCTATCCATTACAGCTCATTACCCGGGGAAAGAATGAAAAAGAGGAGACCCTTGGCCACGCTCGCCTGGGCTCACAGAAAACCCAGCAGGGTTAAACATCTACTGAGCCACGGAATCCCACCAGCTGGGCAGGTGTCAGCAGCACTCTGATTGCTCCAGGGGTGTGTCTGCTACAAAGTGTGTAGTTTATGAAGTAACCATACCAGCAATGTATTAATGAAATACTTCTTAGAATAAACTGACTCTAAAGACCAACTGGTTTGTTGTAATGCAAATCTCACACATTCTCATATGCTATCTTAAAAAAAAAAAAAAAAACTAATGAAAGATGCGTGCATCGCCCGAAGGCAGAAAATCACAAGAGAGTAGTTTCAGATCCAAGAAGCAGAAATAAGGTCATATGAACTCTAATTGCACATCTGCATAGTATTAAAATTAGACCTTCACCTGCGGAATGTATTTGCATTTGCTTGAGGTACTTTCAACTGAACCGGTAAAGATCGGGGAAGGTTTATAGGGTGAAGTCTGTGCATCTCTTCATTTCTTCGCTTGGCAAAGCGTTTTGCAGGAGATGGTCACCTTAGACTGTAGCGTAATGGAATTTGTTCCACTAATTGTGAATTAATTAATTGTGATGATTTTTACACCTTTTGCTTTTTAGTGGGGTTGGGATGACTGGATGGCAGGTTTTTCCACTATCAAACGACTTCCATGATGGAATTCATCAAGAATGCTCTATCTCTATGTAAACAGCGAAAAGTGAACTTTTCTGAAATCGTTCTTCTGCACATGAATGAATGAATGTGGTGTTTGCTGAGTGGGCCAAAATGACAGAGGAGGCTTAAAGGAGGTTCAATATATACACCATATTATATTTCTGCATGCATACATAAGTGGTTTAAGTACATAAAATCAGCTCCCACTAGTGGCAGACAAACTACTACTACTGTTGGCGTCTAAATGCTAAATCGTTCTGGATTGAAAAAGCAAAAACAATGCATTTTCACTTGAAACCTATCACTGTAAACAGGGCCTTAAAGTTCAATCATTTGCCTGCAGTACTATAATACGGTTGACTGCATATTGGAAATTAGAAATAAAGCTTTTATTTTGTCTTTTTCATTCTTAAATATTTAACTGAAATTATTACTTTACTAATGTTTCTCCTGTGTAGACACTCACAAACAGGGTTCTTCAGAGCTTAAGTGGTCTATTTCAGCAAATCTTCAGCTAATGGACTTTGTAGCTGCGCGTCTTTCAACAGAAGCACAGCAACACTCAGAAGATTGTGTCTTGGAAGTTAATCTTATTTAAATGAAGTTGCTTCGGGGACTTTTTGTAACACAATTTCTATCCACAGATCCCAGTTTACGGAGGCTGTTCTGTTTGACTCTGAAATAGCATTGAAACAGAAGAAAAACACAAACACACACACACACACACACACACACACACACACACACACACACACACACACACACACACACACACACACACACACACACACACACACACACACACACTTGTGCTTGCGTGCACAGAACTTTAAAACTGAATAGCAATCTCTGCCCTTGAAGAAAGTGAAGTGCACTCAGTTATCGAAAAACACGACAAATCCGCCTTTTCACAAGATCCACCTCTGCATAAGCAACCGAACAACACTGCATTACTCCAGAATCAATAAATTCCCTCAATGTGATCTCAAACAGAATGGAGGAGCCTTAGAAATCATCACAACATTAGAGGCATTAAGTTTCGAGACGCTATTGATGGGTTCATTCGATGCATTCACGTCTGTATGGAAGAGACCTCAATAATGCACCGTGGTAGGTGAAACCAGTGGAAACCAGCTGCGTAAAACACATTATTACCCTGAGAGCTCTGTTTCAACTCCACGAATCATGCTGATGCAATGTAAATGAGGAGGAGAGAGGGGAAGGATGCCAGAGAGAGAAGCAGAAAGATGCCTCTGTCTAATTATACTGCTGCAATGAACATAATTAAAGCACTGCTGTTGTGTGTGGCTGTGTTTTTTTGTTGTTGTTTTTTTCCTCTCCTCCAGATTGGCAAAAAATCTGTAACTGAGCATGTGATTGTTGTCACTACTAAGTGCACTCCTTCCTCTGGACAACATCCAGGTTGCTATCTTTACTGTGGAAAAAAAGAAGACTGAACCAAGAATTGAAAAGATCATGTAGCTCGTGGCCCAAAAAATAAAATAAAAATAATAGCTATTTTTTTCCTCACGAGAATACAAACGATGCATGGGGGCGAGTGAATGGACATGTGAGCATCAGCGCCGGTGCTGAAATGACAGGAAACAAAGAAGAATGAGGAGTGAAGATAAAGACAACAAGGGAGGGATCTTGCAAGTCAAGACCGAGGGAGCAAACGGGAAAAAAGTGCAGATGTGATTGTTGCATCAAATGAAAGGAGGGCAGAGAGAGGAGGATATAAGCAGAGGTATTTGAGCGCTGGACTGGGATTAATGTAGCAGAACGCCACCAGTGAACTGCAGCAGCAAACACAACTATTAGCATGAGAGAGCCAAGTCGGAGCGGGCCAAAGTGACAAATGATAGCCACGCTGCAATGGGCCCGGGAGACAGAGGAAACAAACCAGAGAAAATATATATAGATAAATAAAAAATAAATAAATAAATAAAAAACAGCACGTCAAAGAGAAAAGAGGCACACATATGAAAGCTTGATAGATGCTGTGAGAGCAAAACGTGAACGTCAGTAACTAAGTGAGTGTGCGAGATGCTGAGGGACACAGAAAGAGGAGGGGGTGAAAGGGAAGAAGGCAGGAAGAGATAGAAACGGATATTACAGGTCGGATTACCTGGGGAATGTTTACAGAATTTAATAACTCTAAATGTCATCACGTTATTGGATTTATGGATGGATGTCTCTCTCCCTCACAATGCCGCTCTCTCGCCATCAGTCTTCCTCACTCCGAGACACGCGGAGATGCTTCATCATCCCCACCTGCAACAATTGCCATGGTAGCCATTCCTAGATTAAATGGGAAGATGCATCTGTCCCATCCTGGAAGGCGACTATGTAATCTGGCCGAGCAAACAACCCGATAGGACCCCTTCTTGTATAATTAATGCACAATAGCCTTTGGTCAAATAAATTATTGACTAATGTCGGAAAATTTGGATGTCTGTTCTATTTTATGTCAACCTTGATTAACGCAGTTAACTGCGAGGATCACACATGTAACAGCGTAAACCCTCCTGAGCTGCCATTACTTTACCTTTACATGTAATCTCTGGCCATTTTCACCTTCATACCATGCAATTGCTTTATTTTACACCACGGAAACTGTGTACGACTTACAGAGAAAAGCTTCATATATAGAAAAAATAATAGATATATAATGATCACTTAAAATGTCAAAGCTGAACCAAATTGTTTTGGTCATAGTTATTTGTTAAAATCAGAAGCATTGAAAGATATATAAATGATGCAAAACATTACTGCAAATCAAAAATTCCAAGGTTCCTCCTAATTTATTATTTGGGCTTTAGAAAAGAGTAATAATGAGTTCTTAGGATAGCTGAAAAAAATATAGAATAGAATAGAATAGAATAAAATAGAATAGAATAAAAACACTGTATTAATCCCAGGGGTAAATTCTTAATTTCTAATGGGTCACCACAGTCCACATCCGATAATAAGCAAAATATAAACACATGTAATCTAATTCATTGTACATTCAATACATTACAGCCATTTCTTTGTATTATTATAAGTTCAGGATAAAGTCTAATCTTTTCCATTGCTCAATTAAACAGTGACCTTTACTTTGTTGCCATGGTTACACGATAAGCCATGGTATGTCCGACGCTTGCATCGTTTAATACATATTCATATATTCCCAGGTCCTGCAGACAGACGCTAGAACGAATTTCATTTCAGGTGGCATTAAATCCAAATCTAACTAAGTTTGTCGTTTCGATTGAAGGACGCATCACAAAAATGAAACGACTTTTGAAGCCATTACAGAGACGTTCAAAATCATACGATAAATCATCGTATATCACACCAACTAATATCACTTTAATACCTCGTATGGTTGACGAAAATGTGTCACTGTGCTTTTACTTTTGAAACAAGCTGGAATTAGAGTGAGCTATTTTAATAAGGTTTACTTCACACCTTTGAATAAAACACAAGATATTTTCATATTCTCAAAAAAGAAACGCAAAATATGCCTTCGTGAGGCGATGCATGAAAAGCTTGTGTCTTGAAACGTGTCATTTCTGGAACTGTTTTTAATTGATCAGAAACAGATTTTAGTTCATTATTTGTCAAAAGGTAAACATAACAACAAAGTAGAAGTAGTCTTTCTATAATACGCATACAGTCACAGACACCAACTCCTGAACACATTATCACAATCAGTCATTCTCATTCAGTCCTTGCTGTGGCTATGCAACTATTCTCATTATTCATTGACGAGCAAGCTGGACAGCATGACATCTTGGTGTGTGTGTGTGTGTGTGTGTGTGTGTGTGTGTGTGTGTGTGTGTGTGTGTGTGTGTGTGTGTGTGTGTGTGTGTGTGTGTGTGTGTGTGTGTGTGTGTGTGTGTGGAGGGGATGTCAGGAATAATTTGGGCACGCTCAGCAAAGCTGCAGAGACCCACCACAGAGCCTAAAGTGAGTGTGTTTAATAATACATCTCCACGGTGAGGAAGATGTCTAGGTGCGTCTGGGTTTTAATGAGTCCAGTTGGAGCACAGAGATATCAAAGTCATTTAAAATGCAAATGCATGCTAGAATACACCCTCTTTGCACAGCTATTAAGTCAAACAAATCCGGAAATGACCCCGAGTCATAATGGCCATGAAGACATCTACTACGATGCAGCAGGGAGAGAAGTACGAGGGTCAAATTCACAGAGAGACCATGAATACGTCGGGCCAAGCGCCCCATTAAAAATATGCTAAGATCAACTTCAGGATATTCGACACTGCAACGTCCGAAAGAGAACCGAATAGCCCGCACATCGCCAGCACTTTGATATTCATCAGCACGTCCAGGCGAGGTCGAAGCGGATCAGACGGAGGGGGAGCAGCGGCTGCAGTCGTGAGGGTCAGATAATGTTTGATACACGACAAGCTTGCAGAGCGGGTCCGAGCAGAGGAGGGCAAGAGGAGGCGAGCAGGGCACGGTCGGGTCAACACATAAAAACACACGGTTACTGACGTGGTCCAGCGTGGCTCAGGGTAAGCGGCCATTCAGGAGGTGAGAGTTTGAATGTTAAGCCGGTAATACCTGCAGCACAACCATTGTTTGCCTTCAGAATACAGGTTGTGCTTCTCAGGAATTCCCAAAACTTACAAAACCGCAGATTATTTGAAACTGAGTTTGATTACATAGCGAAAACATAGGTCACTGTCGACTCCCTAATAACGGGTTGATGTCAGTGCTGTTGGGATGCCAATGCAGCCATCAAGTCAAAAGCAAAATAGGTATTTTGACATTGTCAGGAAAGATCGGGAAAAGTGATGTGTTCCTAAAACCAGATTTTCCATAACATACAATATAATATGTTTAATCTGTTCCTCAATCTCACATTAAAGCTTCAAAAAAAAAAAAAAATTGTAAAATCATATGATTTGAAATGTAATATCTTATGAATGAAAAAGTAAATAATCAAAAAAGAAGTTTGTTTTTTTTAAATAATTTCTCTTGATTTCCTTAGTGTTTGGTGGAAAGGAAGGGATTTAATTGATTGAAAGAAAATCCAGATTTGATACGCGGACGCCATGTTCCTGCTTCCATATCATCTATATCTCCATCTCTTTTTTTATTTTCTTTCAGCGTTTCACAAGCTTTCTTAGCTCTTGCGGTGGCATACGGAAAAAAATGATCACAAACAATATTTCAAATCTATTTAAAAATCTATTCGTGAACCTATTTGTCATTTTTGTTTTTTAACTGTTCTTCTGCTTATACCACAGATGCATGTTCTTTGTGGCAAAAAAAATAAATAAAATGCAGTAAAAAAGTACATTTTTAATATGCATTTGTGCCTCGGTACAACTAAACACATTCGGCTGTTTCTTCACACGAGGCAATCCGATCTATTTTAAACAAAATTAATATCAATGTAATTACTTTGTGTGTACAGCGTTGCTGTGTTGCTGGCGTCTACTCTGCCGGAGATAAGAGTGTTCGGAGAGTGTCCAGCCTCTGATTAATGCAGATTAATATTTCATTTTGGAAGTCCAGCTGCTACGCATCTGCAGGTCTCTCTCCCGAGACCGCCTCGGGCCACGGGGGCTAACAATGTCATTACAACACAAACACGAGGAAAAACCCACAGTAGAATTAGGAAGACAAAAGCGGCTGTAATCTGTAGAGTTATTGTAATTGCGAAAAGTAACCAAGTGCAACCTCACAGATAAAAGCAGAAGCACTAATGTACAATAGTGGACAGCGTTTTGCGCTACACAGCGAATACTAAATGATCTCTGCATGCACTGCATCTCTCACATCTGCTCACTAGGGAGTTTTCATGGTGTTGGTTTCCCTCCCTCCTCCTCTTCCTTCTTTTTCTTTCTCCGGTTCTCCTGCATCTCATCATCTTTCTTCCCTCTTCTGCCAGTTTCCCAAGCCTGTCTTCTTATGCAGTGTTTTCTGCTCTGTGGGGAGGCTGCTCCGAGGCTGACAGGGAGTGTCACCGACTCCTCTCACAGCACATTACTCTTTCACGCTGCATCTTTTTTCATGCTTACGCCCCCCCCCCAATACAAACACAACACAAACATACATACATACACACACAGGTATTATTATATCCATCTCCCGCCCATACTATGTGTCTGCATGACATACTCCTGGTTCTTCTGCACTGTGACAATAGATCGACTGTTATATAGGAGCTGGAGTGCGCATTTGCAGTTGAGTTGTGTATAATAGTGTGTGTTATTCGCTGTTGAACCAGGTGAGATAGGGCACCTCCTGGACATTCCCATTTTCCCCTCCCATATTTGCCTTGTTTCGCTCGGCACTTTATCGGGAAAACACATAAATGGTGATAGGTTGAGAAACCTCTCACAGCCGTTTGAAAAATAGAGGAGGCGGTTTGAGCGCAGAGCGTGATGGGTATGAAACGGAGAGAAGGGAGCGAGATTAGAAACACATAACCTATAAAAAATACACGTATCGGTGGAAAGGAGAATGAGAAAAGACAGCGGGACAAAAGAGAGAGGAGGTGAGCTCATTTTGTCCGCCAGCACCAGAGGAACGGTTCACCGTGTTCCACGCTGAACAATTGGTGGTGTTCCCTTGTGAAAGTTTGACAGTGATGTTAATGCCTCATTAAAAGTATGAAGAGAGGCAGTAAGTCAACTCAGAGTTTTGAAATTGAAAGCCATGGAACATCTCTTCAAACGCTGCACCTCCATTAATTAAACTCCACAGATGGACACCTTGGCTTTCTCCCAGGCGCAGAAACAGACAGGAAATGATAGTTGTGGGGAAGCGAAAGCCGTTAGCTGTGCACGCATGAAAAGGCGATGAAAATAAAATAAAATAAAACTCCAGCGTGAGCAGGGAGAGTGATTACAGATCAACATAGCCTGGTCTGGAATCCTAATTGACATGGTCAGCCGGAGAGGGATAATGTTTGCCAAATGGATGAACTCCTGGGGAAACTGGGAGAGTCTATCACGAACCGGCAATTATCACAGTAAGAAGCGAAACACCACAACATGCTGGATTTGGGCTGAAGATTTAACGTTGATTTGTACAGCACTCAATTTCCCCCAAAAATGGATGGACGTGTTTGTTTGGCACCTTGGTGGTAAAAGTGGGCGCCATGCTAAGACATTTGCCATTTAATCACAGTTTATTCAAGTTCAGGCCATTGGAGCCTAAACCAGCTGAGTGCTCCTGCAGAATGTGGAAAAACAGGCCCATTTTACATGACAACGTTTCAAGTGAAAATGCATCCTTTTTGCATTTTTGTTTAGCGGCCCTGAGTCCTACAACCCTGATGATGGCTGTTCAGTAGCCACTTTCACTCTACGACTAAAGAAGACCGCCATGATAAAGGTATCGCCATGATTGGCCGTGTTCCGTTTAAAACTGTCAGAATTATATTTATATTCCCCTTTAACATCCATGGACAGTGCCCGTCATTCAAAGGGCTGAAATAAACACAGAAAATCCACTGTCTAGTTCAAACCACCATCTGCTATGTTTCTTCATCACATTCGTTTATGTCATACCAGCAGAGGCTAAGAAATAACTTTCAATTCAACGAATCCTTGAGCAGCAAATGGCGACAAGAGTTTTGATTAGTTTTGCTTTCCTCCTGCACTCATCAGCAACTGTGTCCTTACTCGGTATAAAACTTCAGCATAAGTAATTAGCGAGGAAAATCACACGGGTTAAAGTTGCTGCAGAGGAGTTTTCTTGAGAGGCTGTGCACTCGCACTCGACATGCCTAATTGAATGTAGACGCTTCGGGTCATAAATGCTTATCGTTTAAGAGGTCTGGGGATCTCTAAGCCGTCTATGAGAACTGTGTCTGATGTGGGATGGCATTTTCTGTTTTACAAGAGTGCCAAGGTGAACTTGATGGCGGCTTGTCTGCAGAACAAAACCAAACTCTTCAACTAGGCTTGTGATCTCTGCTGACTATGGACCTGAACTACTATGAGTACGACACAAACTCTGAGGGTTTTATTTGCAGACTTTTTTGTAAGATACTTCTGTAGGTCTTTTCTGAAGGTCTATTGTGGCTCTTCTTTTTCCCTACAGATTTAAATTTTGTCTTTTTTTCCAACTATGATTGAGATAATTGAGCCCATCCAGTGTCCAACTCCACGGTATCACATTTCAGTTTTGGCTTTGCCTCATCAATTCATGACAAACTAATGCGAATAAACACTGAAAGTCCGGTTTATATGTTGAATACTTATGTGTTTTGGATTATGGCCACTCGTGGTATTTTTCATAATTGATCACACGAAAAGGCATGTAAACCAAATGCCCAATATATTTATACAAGTTCCCAAAATATTTTACTTGTTCTATTCTTATTCTTATTATTCAATACAAAAATAGAAACTCAAACACTCCTGCTTCAATCTAACCTATGGTACCTTTACATGTTGCAGGTTTGTCTAATATTCATTAAATTACTCATTATTTATTGATTTTTATCAAGGAAGGATTCTGGCAAGCTATTATAAATACATCATAATACAATAAATCAAGCTCAACAGCAGTGCAGATTACAACCTAAAATATTAATTAATAGTTAAAAGAGCACCTCTGATGATCTGAAGCTGAACTGAACATTGTAATTTTGGTAAAGGCTGAATTTATGGCAGAGCTGTTGCTCTGGATCGCATTAAATTGTATTTAATGAAGTGGCCAGAGAGCATTTATTGAGCTGTAATTCGCTTATTTTACCATGTAGGAGATGCTGAACCACAGTCACACGCAGGAAGCCTATTTCTTTGTTTATTAATTACAGCTCTTAACATTTCAGGTTGATGCGAAAGCTGTGATGAGGTTCCCTTTGATATGAAACTATTTCTTCAGGGCGAGCGCTTGTCTTTCAGCCTGACATTGACACCAAGGTAATAGCGTGAGATGGCTTAAGCAAACCCAACAGACCCTGGTGTGTCTATTTTGGGAGGTGGGCCGTCTCTTTCTGCCTGACGGGAGCTTAGAAAACACCATATTTCTGTGATGTGACTGTCAAACAGTCATTTTTTCTGAATGAAAAGAGCTTTTTAATTACACTAAAAGCAAAACTGCGACAAAACCAAAAATTACCTCAGTGAAGTTATTCACCACAGAGAGTTTAGGATAAATCTCTAAATTCATATTATAATATTAATTCAATTGAGCCCTTATTGACGTAAATACAAAAAGGTACAACGTTTTAAAGAATACACACATTTTTTGTTCTGATTGTTGCTAATATAATATAAAAAAGATAAAATCAGAGCCTAAGTTGATGCACAAGCATGAGCTGAGCGCCTCAACTCAAATAAAAAACAATATGATATATGATTGATATGACATGAGGAGAGGGAATCTGTCGTGTTTTCAAAGTGGGAATAAACAAGGAGCATCAGAAACGACAGATTTAAGAGTCAGTACTTGTTCTTTTTCACAATCCACTGGCAATGCAATGTGAAAAATGTCAACAGTGACCTAAATACTAATCCACGGAGCAATGTCGAGAGCAGACACATGGACAAACTGAGCAAACATGAGCACAAGTCGGCGTCACCAGTGACGAACAAACACCTACCTGTCATTGTCGACGCTCCTGAAGCCCGGCAGGATGTTCCTGAAGCTGGAGTTGCGGTCGAGTTTGGGTTGACTCTTGGTGCGTTTTATGGACCCTTTCAGCCGTCGACTCAAAAAGCCCTGATGGAAAAAAAAAAAAGACAGTCAATAAAATCGCGTCGCTGCTGGTTTGTCAGAAAAGTCTCCGAAAGTCAATAACTTGGCAGCAGGACGGGACATATCACGACCAGTATTTACGCTCTCGATCTCGGAATCAGATGGCGTGGTTGGTTGAACGGTAATAAATGAGTACAGCTAAGGGAGGGAAGAGGAAGAAAAATCAGGTTTGACACATTTCCTGAAATAAAAGAGACGAAACAACATTATGTAAGATGTTTGCAGACAGGACCTGGACTAACGGCATGTTCACAAAGAGCACAGACATATTAGGCTGAAAGGTTGTATTTATACAGAAATTATAGTGCTGCTTGTGTTTGCAGTTGTGACAAATCCTGCAGTGTACAAACACCGCCTGCTTCGCAATCACTTTTGTGCGCTAATTCAATGGGTACAACCCCCACCCCCACCTCTTTTATTAGTTTTCCCATTCTTCCCTTTGTCTGACTTGGTGTGTTTGCTTCTTCTAACATCTGCAATCACACTCCCCCAAGCACCTCGCCGTCACCATGGCAACTGGCCGGCATTAACGGCGAGAGAATATGAACAAATGAGATGTGGTGCCGGAACGGCAGGATGTTGCAAGTTTTTTGAGACCTTATTTAGATTTTTACTGCAGGGAGGAGGAGAAAGAAGAGGAGGAATAAAAAAAAAAAAAAAAAAAAAAGAGAGGAAGGCCAAACAGAAGGTGCACTTGAATGGAGGGGAGTGTGCATTCGAGCCACTCAAGACGGCGCCACACACACAGATGATGAAACTTGATGAGAGCGCCAGTATGCAAGACAAAGTGCTAAAACAGTGAGAGTTGGGACTCAGGTGCAGTTTTTTAGAAAAATCTGTCAGCTGCTGTTCAACATGAAGGGATTACAAAGTGTGGGAGGATGACCCCCCCACCCCCACCTCCCACAGACAATACTGATATTTACAACGGGTGCAATTTACATCAGCCATCACTCAGTACTGTATTAAAAATATTTTGTGCAAAAGACTGGTTAACAGATGAATTGTATTTATTTATTTATTTTTTACGTATTTTGTTTCATCAGAGCGACATCACAGAAAGATAGATGATCGCATACTTTCAAATAATTTTAAATCATCAAACAACTTCGAAAGTTTGTTTTCTTGTGTGAAGAGAAAGTATTCTCGCTGTGCGGCCTGGTACAAAAATAAATAATCACATCAAATTAAATGTCTAAATTGCACTAGTTAGATTATAAAGCTTTTGAATCATCTGGTCTTTGACCTACATACCATATGGTTCGATAACATCCACCCACACAACTTCTTCCACATACATTAAATACTATTTTTACTTCTAATTAATGCAGCAGAATGTTTATTTTTCAAATAGTTGAAAAGCTCTTTGAAAGAATTTTGCGCACAGATTCATAAATGCTTCAAACTCTACTTATTTGTTCTAAAAAATTAACACTTGACACTTTTCTATTTGTGCGAACTCATTTAGCAGTCAATGATCTACATCCGTGGTGTCAAACGTAAGGCTCGTGGGTAAAAAAACGTCCCGCAAGAGGCTCCAACCAGGCCCAGGAAACAGCCGAGGAAATGGTAGAAATTTCTTAGAAACATCGATTTCTTTTTAACTCTGTGCCACAACAAAGAAAAACTTAAAAAAATATTTTTTAAAGGTTATTACGGCACTATTTTACTAGTCCGGCCCATTCAAAATGAAATTGGGCTGAATGTGGCTCCTGAGCTAAAATATTTGTTTAGTACACCCCTGATATACAAAACAGACAACAGCTACAACTACAACAGCCCCAATTTACATAAAATGGACAAAAATCATACAAAAATAATCATAATTAGACACCATACACCCCTACTTTAATACTTCAATATGTCTACATTGTTCTACAAAGGCTATTAAAAGATAACTGTCAATTTAGTAAGATTATCCTGCTTTAAAAATGTGGAGGGCAACATGGCTAGACCCTTTGGTTAACTCTAGCTAGGTTAAATAAAGCGTGCTGGACTGGTTGGAATCATTTATTCCTGCCGCCACAGTTCTTTTAGCTTTCGGTCGAGCAAAAATTGACATCTGAACATAATGACTGTGTCTAAACTGCATCGCGCCGTCATTAGCGAGCAGCTGTTTGGAGAGAACACATGGTGCCGGCGATGCTTCCTCAGAACCATCCATCTTCTAAACTACTTCATCCAACTTATGGTAACAGGGCACAAACAGTGCAAACACAAGAGACAATCACACACAGTCACATTCAAACCTAATTCGGTATTAAGGATTAGCTCCAAGAGCAGGTTTTGAGACAATGAGATTATGAAAACTCGGCACAGAAAGATCCCTAAGCCTGGACAATGACCTTGTGATATAGTCTTGTGATCATTTATGATGCTGAATTTCTCCATGTGGGATTAAAAAAGTCCAATATTATCTTATGTTACAAATACAAGCACTTACACAGATGACGTCAATGTCATTTTGCTTTGAGAATTCTTTTTCTTAATAACAGTGCTCTTTCTCTTGCCCCGGATTTACACCAGTTGAGACTTTTTGGCTTCAGACACTCACATCTGCTTCAATCTGATTTCAGCAATTAATTCACAGTGTGTGTGAACATAATTCATTGCAGATCAGTCAGTCTTTACAGAATCAGAATGACTTTAATAATCCCTGGGGGGAAGTTCTTTAAATTATTTGGGGTATGCATATTATGTATGTTGATATCTCATTAACGACAAATTTGCGATATATTGCGCTCCATTACTAACCACTTCTCCACTGTGTGGCTCATTCATTGGAACCAGTCTATGGAAAGTCGCACTTCATGTAATCATCAGCGTAAGTCCGGTTTTCTGCTCAATTCAGACTCACTCACTGCGGATACTAAAAATTTATGCATTCCGCCCCGGGCATTGTTAACGTTGGCTAACAGTGTGCTCTTCCCATAGTTAAGAAGATACCCAGCGCCCCTCTTGGGAAGCGAGCCCAACACTTTGAAAACCCTCGATCTAAATAATGAACGAAGAAACGAAGAAGAAGAAAAAAAACAAACTCACGTAACCTTGGAAACACTGAGCAAAGCTTTAGCCTTATCTCACATCCACACAGGAACACATTTCATGTAGCACTGACAGGTAGAAAAAAAAAAAAGAAAAGCACATTTCAAAGACCTCTCCTCCTTCTCACATCCAGGCCATTAACACACCTGTATAATTACCACCTCCGGTGTGAACTGGACGACCTGGGCAACAATGGACCAGGGATAATTAGAGGGTGACTTCTAGACAGGCTGCCAGCTGATCAGAGGAGCCACAGCATCCTGATGAATAACACCTGCTGTCAAGAGACTCCCTGGCCTGGCCACAAAGACTTGCTAATGTTTGGATATTTAAGCCCATGCAGTTCATGTTTATGTTTCATCAGCGTGTGTTTGCCTACGTGGCCAAAAAAAACTAAGTTTTTCTGAGTTTTAACGTTGACGGATCAAACGAGACGAACTGGGCTAACTGTAGACGAGCCCACAAGATGAAATAAGACGGCTTGAGAGGGAAAAATGCTGGAAAAAAAGACCAAACAGAATTAGTGTAAAACACAAAAGAATTGATTTTTTTTATCTTTATTTTTTTAAATGTAAAAATCCAGTTTATTCCTCGGGAACCAGCCAGCCTGTGGAACCGGTTGTGCGATTTCTTACGTGCCTCTGGAGGCAGCTTTCTAAAACTCTGAGAAAATAACTCAATTTGAGCACGGTGAAAACAAATTCATAAAAGCTATTATGCATCACAAACTGGGACATGGCGCTTGAAAGATACGATGATTTACCAGAAAAGGGGAAAAATAACTGTGAGGGTTGCATCATGGGAAATACAGGATCAAGCATTTTCCGAGTTTAAGCCACATCGGGGAGTGAAAAATCAGGATGTTCAGGTATCATCAGGTATCATTTGTTCTGACTCATGATTGTAAATGCCTCTTGAGGAGAGAGATAGTCATATTTCATTTTAATAATAGTATGCATGTATTTTTTGTCAAGGCGTAGGCCAGCAGTAATGCCGTTATAATACAATTTAAGTTGCATCATTGGCTTTGAAACCACATTTTCTGACTTTCAAACCACTGGAAATATTGTACCTTTGGAACTGGACTTGTTTATTCATAAAGTCCCACCATGGCCAAAAGAGCTGCATCATTTTCTCTTTGTACAAAGAGGAAATTGACCCTGATTTTCTTCAAGGGTGCAAAAAAGCATACAGGAAACAGCAGAATGATTTGTGTGGAGTTGTTCGATCGTATAAAAATGAGATGCATCTAGTGCAAATAAATATGCTGCCCGGTCAGATTGAGTCATGATTTTGTTCACAGTGGATGTTCTTGCGAGAATGACCAGCTCTTTTAATTCCAGTTTCTGCAACTATGATGTATTACTACTTTGATGTTGAGCCCTGTCCGACCCTTTAACCCAGTCATTTGATTTACAGGGACACATCCACACAAGATTTCAACTCAGTTGGGCCAAACAAACTGTATTGTTGTTTTGTTTTTATTCAATTAACTGCAAAACAATTTTCTTAAGCCTCTCTGTCCTCTATGTTTTTGCGTTTTCGTTCCAGAAAGGATTCGCGTTTACACAGCAACGTTTTGAAAACGAAATGCAGAAAATGTTGTGGTTTTCCTGTAGGGCCACTGGTGAGTGTTGTTGTTTTTGCAATGAAGCCACACAAACATGCACAGAGAACAAGATGCTATCAACATTAACAATGGGTTAGGGTTACACGGACATTCGTATGGACAGACAAAGAAGTTTGATATCTATTACGCGCGACTCTCAAATATAAAATTACCAGGAGAATGTGGACGGAGAGTCATGCCACTTTGGAGGCCGCCATTGTTGTCCCTCTACTCGTGCATGTACAGAATTATTTACTATGGCCGTGGTGCGCATGCGCAGTAGCAGCATTTTCCAAAAGTTTTGTTTTCCCCCCGTTTCCATGGAGACGGAGCATTTTCAAAATGTTTCACCTTGGGAGCTGTTTTCCAAAAGTTGTTTTCAGTGGCTCGGAGCACCCTTTTCCATTTTCCCTTGAACGTGGTGTATTTAACTTGCTCTTGACAAGCTTCCATTTCTTCATCAACGTCTTCATCGATGATTAAAAATGACATCTGCTCAGTTCTTTGTCTCTCACAATATCGCCTCTACTCTTATTAAGACAAATCAGAGCAGCAGTTATTTAAGTAAAAAAAAAACTACAGTTAGTGTTTTATTCTTACTCTTGGGAAAGATTCAATCCACTTCCGGGGTGGTTTTGGCCTACGTGCCATACATTTGACACCCTTGCTCCAACTCTGAGGGTCCTTGTAGTTCAGTATTATGTCATGTTGTGTTTAAATACTCAACCATGCACAAAAAGGAGGCAGTCATGGAGAAAACACAATGAAAACGCCGCAACGTTTGTTGCTAAAGTGTTGTGATGGTTGGGAAATTATTCTGTCTTTTCAAATGAGTTTTGCAACCAGATTCAGTCAGATAAAGTATTCTCAAGTATTTGTGCATTGCAGCAACGAGGAAATGGGGACTTTGAACATCCCATTTGAGAGTAGAGTGCTTAAAGCCAACAAGGCCACTGCCTGAAAGTCTGCAAAAAAAAAAAAAAGAGCAAAAAGAATATAAACCAACACAGGGACAAAATGACGCTCAAGAGGGCAATAATAGTCATACACTGCAGTTCCGCATATTTTGATGCATTGCAGTTGTTCTGAAGCGGAGATGCCATTCCCAATCATTGCATTGATTCTCATTACAGTGCTGTGCAGCGACAGTTCAAGTGCCATTAACGATAGATCAAAAAATGCAAATAGGAACACAAGCTTAAGAAACAGGATTGTAGAAAGTTGTTCCACCAAGAAATTGAACACATTCACTCTGTCAGCAGCTCATTAATGCACTGTAACTAAATATTAAGCTCACAAATCAGCATAGTAATTACCATAAATATAAATATGGTTAAAATTGTGTTATGTCTGAGCAGGATGTGATTTGTGAAGGAACCAGAGTTTAAGGTAATTTTGCTTTATTAGAAGGAATGTAATAGAGATGAATTTAAATTAGAAATAAAGCTATAAATGTGACAGGTGTGAAAGATGTCCAAACGTGACAGCCATTAACGAATTTAAAACCTCCAACTAGCATCCCTTATTAGTACTTTCCATTGCTAATGGCTCATTGCTATAAAACAAAATATTTGTCAAATGTTGTCAATTTCAGGCCCCTTGTTAAGTGAAAACACATTAGTTTTGCGATAACATGGCAATATTTTGATCGATGGCAGAAACGCTGAAAGGGATGTAGTTAGCATATCAAGCCACTAGTGTGTGCTGCTGATTGTTTGTGTAATGAAACCGCACACACATGCACGCAGAGACCAATACGCCATAATCATTAACAGTGGCGAGTACACGGACATTCATATGGACAGACGACGAAGTTGGATAGCTATTTTGCGTGATTCAACTATAAAACTACCAAGTCCCATGAGGATATGGACTGAGAGTCATCCCTTGCGGCACCCGCCATTGTTGTTTACTTGCAAACTATTCACTATGGCCGTGCTGTACAGGCGCAGTGGCAACATTTCAGAAAAGTTAAATTTTTCCCTGTTTCCACGAGAACGGAAATACGTAACGAAAGTTTTCCGTGTTCACTTGAACACGGAAACAAATCTGACGTCAACGTATAACTTATCGAGGAACTATAACTGTCGCGTTGGACATTATTCATTGTGTGACTTTCACTCTCAATATTCTGGCTTTGCTTTACTTGGATACGATTATTTGATGTATTTCTGTCGAGTCAGGTGAGGTAACTTCAATCACCATGAGAGGAACATTGATTTTATCCAGCGTGCGACAACAATAACTCATCAGCGAGGGGGGGGGTGTGTGTTGATTAGATGGGGATGATAGATCCCTCGACTGATAGATCTCACCCTATAAATCACATTGTGTGAACCATCATTAATGATAAAACTTTGTGGTTGTATGAATAACTCCCAATTCAGTCAAAATCTGACACAGTACCTACAAAGAAGTGGGCAGTAAATGGGTTTCTATTGCTACCTGCCGCCAGTGAGCTGTGCACAGGAGCTATTAGCTAAATGAACGGGGCTGAGTCACCACTGTTAGCGAGCGGCACGCGCTAATGCTCTTGACAGGGCCTCTTTCTTTATCGAACTCCCCCTTCCTCTCTTTAAGTATGAGCCGTATGGATGAACAATTCATTCCATACGCCGGATGGGTGTGCGTGCGTGTGTGGGCATGTGGCGTATGAGGGTTATGCGGTTACATTAGCATAGTCGCCACTCTAAACAATGACAGCTATGAGTCAGACTCGGTTATGCAGGAGTGTATTTCGACGTCACCCTCAGATCGGCTCCTTCGCCGACAAGACGAGGGGTTTGAAGTGAAAAGGAGAAAGATGCCCACTCCACGATGGAGAAATATGTTGGTGGAGAGAAAGAAAAAAATGTAATAAATCAATGATGGAGCGCACAGACGCACAAACACTGACGCGCACATTTCCTCGTTTCCACATGTCAGCGTCCACAATCCCCCTTTAAAGTCGGTCATTTCATGTTTACTCCCGCGTAGCCTCTGGAGAGAGAGAAAGAGTGTGTGTGTGTGTGTGTGTGTGTGTGTGTGTGTGTGTGTGTGTGTGTGTGTGTGTGTGTGTGTGTGTGTGTGTGTGTGTGTGTGTGTGTGTGTGTGTGTGTATATTAACAGCTTGCAAATTAAAAAGCTTCTCCTTTACTCATCCATAGAAATAAGTAAAATAGGAAAAAAATAATAAATGCACGGGCCCTGTAGGTGATGTGGATTGATTAGTTTTGTTCTCTTTTACTGATTGATGGACTCTTATGAATGAGAGAGAGAGAGAGAGAGAGAGAGAGAGAGAGAGAGAGAGAGAGAGAAGATACACAAACCTATCATTCACTGGATTTGTCTCTATCCTGTATCTCCATTTCACTCTCTCTGGAGCATGTGGACAGAAGTGCGACATTAAAAAAAAAAGATACACACACACAAAAACACACACACACACCGCTCTATTATTCAGCCAGTTATTGGACAGGCTAAAGGTCAAGAGATATGAACAAGCTATTTTCACACTCACAATCAGTCTGGAGAATACGAGTGACTGATATTAACATCCGATTAAACCCCACCGGAGAGACGGGACGCTGTGGGAGCACTGTGAAAACGTTAGCATTTAATTTGCCTTCAGCACCTCCTCGTAGGGAGACGATTGAGAGGGTAAGGGAAACATTCAGGAGCAGAGAGAAAATGAGAGAGCTGGTTTAAAAAAAAAAGAGAAATAGAGAGAGAGAGAGGGGACAGAAATAGAGGTGAGACCAGTCAAAAAAAAAAAATGGAGAAAATGACATTCGGTGCCTGCCAGGGAGGGATGAGCTATAGGAGCAGGATAAATGGAAAAAGTGGAGCAGAGTGTGGAGGTGGCAGAGCATGAGTTGATAGAAGAAGCATGAAACTAAATGAGGAGGAAAGTGAAGGGAAAAAGTACAGCAAACGAGGGACAAGGTTGCAGAGAGAATCAGGATGCGGCTGGTGCAAAAAAAAAAAAAGAAAAGTGATCAAATATGGTTTATTCTTCTGTACGGTGTATATTGTGAAGCGGCTTTATCAAATGTGCAAGACGAACCGTTACAAGAGACTTCAGGGATCGAAAGAAGAAAGGACTGACAATCCTAACTGAAATATAGAGGTCAGGTTGACATCTTACTGTATGTGGTTGCTGTATCGCTAATCTAGTCATCGTCAATGTTTTTGGAGAGTGGAAAATTGAGAAAACCCATGTGCGCACAGGGAGAATATGCAAACACACGTAACATGTTACTCGGCATGAATCACACTCAAACCGACTTTATTCTCACTACGGGATGTTATTCTTTACCACTACTCCACTTGAGCAGAATCTCTTGAGTAAACGGCCAAACATGCTTCCGTTGTCATGTGTTTGGAATGTTGGTGTGGTTGTTACTCAATACACCCAGTAGAGGGCAGTGCAAGTTGTTGGTTTCATAAAGGACAACGTTTCTAATCCAAACATCAATGAAACTGGTTCAAAACTAATTTGTACTTAAAATCTACATTCACAGACTTTCCTCGAGTGGATCCGTCATTTCTGTTGTCTTCCAAGTTCTGTTGCCTTCTTTATTTCTTTGGTTGGTTGCACATGAGCTACGCAGCACAACACTGCCCCAAACAGCTCATCAGTGGTATTACTCCATTTCCAGGATTGCCAGTAGGTGTGAATGTGTTTTTCCTGTGACGGATTAGCAATTTTAAATCCCCAATTAGTCAAAACATTTGGACTGTCAGAGGAAACTAATCCACGCAAAGGGCAAACGTGCAAACTTCACCACCACAATATAAGCAAAGCAGATGAATGTGAAGTTTGGAGAAAGTTTTGGGACATCTTCCTGCACCATGGGGGTTGATGGAAGGATGTTTTTCTGATGTTTTGTTGTTTGTGTCAATAGTTTTTGGATTGAAAATCATTGCTTTTTTTTGTATTTTTTGAGCGAACAACATTCTACAACGATGAAGACGGAGGTGTACAGTAGAAGTGATGAATAAATAACTCCATGCCTCAAGGGAAAGCTTTTTTCTTTCAGGAAACCCATTTGGATAAAAAAAACTTCAAATTATCAATGCCTGAATGAAAAATTTAATTGAGTGAAGGATGTAAATATTGCAGAGATCCTTGCTTCCTGCTTTTAAATTAATTCCTGGCACTACGATGCTTTGTTCGAGCTTCATGTCTGTCTCTTTACATTTCACTTTGCACACCCCCTAGATGCCCACAGAAACTCGATAAGGGTATCGCAGCCAATACAACCTCGCAGGGGACATTACAGTGTCACATGTTACTGTGAATTTCGATGAGCTCTTTTAATTATTCTACATTTCTCCGGTTGACAGTTAAGGGGAACGAGGGGATGGAATAATCTGATTCAATGTGCATTTTCTATAACCTTTGTGTCCTGGTTTATTGTACTGGGTCCAAAGGGAATTCTTTGACTCTGAAACAGATGCATTCATATTTACTTTGTGTCTCAGTAGTTGACTGTTATCTCGGCCAGCATGAGTCCATTAAATCGGCACAAGGAGTTTAGTCCAGTTACGTCAGTGCGCCTTTTAATGTATTCATCGTTCTTCGTGAAATTAAAGTAAATGCATGCAACAAGTTATTGCTTGCCAATTCCACGCTCCCCTAAAGCACCTGACAGAATCAGTGCCTGGACAATCGGCAGGGGTGTTCCCCTGCTTCCAGATCAACCTCTCTTGTCCTCCTCCAGCACACCCTGATGAAAACAAGGGGCATGCCTGTCCAATTAGACCCCCTGCTATTATCTGAGAGGAGATGGGAGGCAGGGGTAGATTGGACAGGGAGCTAAGTCGCAATGGACAATCAATCCAGCCGACAATCAGGGGGATGTGGACGTGACCGACTTTGATAAGGTTTGTTTGTCTCGCTCCTTAAGCAAGCGCTGGATGGGAGAGAAAGTACTAAATTGTAACTTTCTAGATTCAACGTTTGAAATCTTCAGCTATTTTTGAATTGGCTGTGGAAGATTAGGCTTTGAAGAGATTTTGTCCGTGGCCGTTGGTGGGAAATTGTTTTTTTTTTTTTTTTAGCGAGAGAGAGAGAGAGAGAGGAGCTGGAGGATGCATTTATGTGTGTGTGTGTGTGTGTGTGTGTGTGTGTGTGTGTGTGTGTGTGTGTGTGTGTGTGTGTGTGTGTGTGTGTGTGTGTGTGTGTGTGTGTGTGTGTGTGTGTGTGCAAAGACACTGAGCCCGGTTTCTACAAAGAACATGAGAGAAAAACATTTTGACAGATTTAGCTCAAGGCCTAGGAGGGGTACTTTAGATGTCACCACAACTCTTTTCACCAGAGGAAGAAAAGTGTGGGGTGGTTTGTCATTGCTAAACGTGAGAAATGCAGGAGAAAATGAGTGGAAAAACAACATGGTGTACCTGACTGTATCCTGAAATTTCTACCCTATCCTGTACTGAACTTGCTAAATCTCACCTTTACTGCCTTATCTGTTAATCACTGTTGAAGTATTCCCATTAATTTAAATAGGGGTTCACCAAAAAGCTTAGCGAAGTGTTATTTATTTACATGTGTCCAGGGATAACTTTTGTGGAGACACCTTTGGTGGCCAGAAGGGGGCGGTATAATGAAAAGTGGATGGGTGGCCCAAGCATCGACTTGGGAAGCTTATACTTTCCTAACGCCAGGCTTGCTTTATGAATGCAACCAGAGGAGCAAGTGAAATGTCCATGTGATTGGAGACAGGATGACTTTACTGCAGTGCTGCTCCAACCTTCTTCCCTCTAGAGAGTGGAAGAGCCGCTCAAGAGACACCTAATCAATATGTAACCCCTCTACCCGATCCCTTCTGTCTCCCCACACTTCTTTCCTCTTCGGTTTCTCTCTATGTGTGTTAATTCAGTCCTGCTTATATCAAGCAATATATGCCTGATATAAGCAAATATGACTGCAATTATGGTTTGTACATGAAAACAGCCAACAGTGCACTTACTGATGTGTGCACACATGTGCAGTGGAGAGCGATCCATAATGTTTTGAGATACATGGACATTATTTTTTATTTAAAACCTTTTTTCTTCTAAACATCAGTAACAGTTTGGTTGCTATAAATCATCCTCATTGGCACAACTAAATAAGATTCCACAATGATCTCAAGGAAAAAAAATATTCTGTTGAGTTGACAAAGAAATTTGTCTTCAGGAGGATACGTAACCCTTAAAGTTAAGTTAATCATTTCATAAAGTATCTTATCGGAGCAGTACATACCATGGGATCTCATTGACACTCTTGCCACTTGGAAGTGTGAATACATCTGTTAGAGATATGTGCTACTCCAAAAATCAGGTCTTAGCTATTTTGGTTCAGTTAATTCTCACTCTGCAGGTGGTTCAACACTTCGAGATGAAGTCTGTTAAATTTCTTTTTTGTTATGCTGTGTTGTTTTTTTTTTTCTTTTTTACAAAGACCTTTGAATGATCCCTTTCCTCCCCTACTATCAGGCCCCCACCTTTTTTAGTAGAACAAAATGTGTTTAAATTTGAGGATTGTAAAAGAAAAAAAAAAAAGAATGTACATATCTAAAAACTGTCAGGTTCCAGGAAGAATGTATTATCTTGTAGCCTTTAACTTAAGCCATTAGTGTCTCTGCTGAGCGGTTGCGAAGGATGAAGTTTACACAAAGTTGGCAGATTATTTATGAGAGGCTAAGTGCTGAGTGCTGGTGGCCCCGCTGGCCTAACTTCAAGTGTTTACAGTTCACCTCCGGATCATCATCTCCCCGCTCATTGTTTATTAATGGAAATATACACAGCTAATTGCTAATTATCTTCAAATTGATGACTCATCGAGAAATTTTGTGCTTCATTAACCGACTGTTTATCTACTGAATTAAACATGACGGAAAGCATCGTGGAATTAAGGGAGATGACAGCCAAAAGACGGATCTGCATTTGTTTTTGCTCATGAATCTGACAGAGACGAGAGACGGTGGGGGCTTATGAGTGAGTGAATGACACTGCTGTGTGTGGGTGTGTGTGTGTGTGTGTGTGTGTGTGTGTGTGTGTGTGTGTGTGTGTGTGTGTGTGTGTGTGTGTGTGTGTGTGTGTGTGTGTGTGTGTGTGTGTGTGTGTGTGTGTGTGTGAAAACTGGTGTGGGAGTGTGTGTGTGTGGAATCAGCTCTGCCTGTGAAATGCAACGGGAAAAAAAAAAAAAAAAAAAAAATAAAAATCACATAGGATGTAAGAGAGCAATGGGGGATAGTGCTCTGAATATAAACCCAGAATTTGTAGACATGCGATGTGTAGACGGCAAACATCAAAGGCCCCATTTCAACATTTGAAGTAAATGAGTTTCAGATTGGCGTGAATCCGTCTGGACTCTAGACCAGCCTCTTGGGAGGTGAAAAAAAGAAAAAAGAAAGTGATCAGCCTTCGAAGGAGAGACTGAGGCAGACACAAAGTTTGGCGGTGAAACAAATACTGAAGACAAACAAAAAACACACTCACAGTACTCACGGTGACTCGGAAAGGTGTGGTGGCGGTGGACGTCGGCTCCATGGTGGGCGTGGCCTTGTCTGCGGACCCCGGCATACTGCGTCGGCGTCCTGTCCTCTCTGGAGGAGACTCTGTAGATCAGAGGTGTCACGCTTGTTTTAGTTCAAGGGCCACATGCAACCCTATATCATCCTGACTGTTTAGTTTTTTTGAGTGTGGAGTAAATATTTTGCAAATTCTTTTTCGCAAATGTTTCACATATCAGTTAAAACATAAGGGACTACAATCTCAACATGAAGCCAATTTTATTCATACTTGCTGGTGCAAAATTCTGTGAAATGTCCTGAAAATTTGCTTTCATTAATGGCAGAATCATTGATATCTCAGCTTGAGCAGTCTCAGCGTAGTGGTATACCCGGTACCCATAAGAAAACGGTTAACGACCATTTTTATTTATTTTTTTTTTTTCTATTTGCTTGGTGGTTTGACTGGCCAGATTGGAGCCTTTTCCCACAGTTTGACAGCCCTACTGAAGACAGATGCCATCAAAATGAAACAAATACATGTGAAAGGACTCCCTGTGTGGATGAAATATTGCAATTATCATCGTTTCATTCATCCAGTGTTTGAACTGGAGTTAGCAGCACAATATAAACATATGCATGTCACATATTGGACTGATATTACTCGTGATGAACATTAAATAGATGGGTGTTTCCAAATACCAATGTGCCCTTTCTCCAATTTACTCCAGCTTTTGTTGGGCTGGTTTCTTTTTTTACCCCCGTCACACACAGTATATGTGCATCACCTGTTCTCACTTGTAGCTTTTTATTGGACGTTTATATTACGGGAAGAATAGATGTGATATATGTTGTGCAGCCATATTAGTTAGCGTCAAGACTTTACTGTAAAAGCCAAATGGAGGACATGCAGGAGAGAAGGAGCCCCTCGTGCTTCACAGTGGTTTGCAGACTGCCCCTGAACAATAACATAATTTCATGTAAGCCTGTGGCTCCGGGAGGTCCAGACACAATTAAATTCAACGCAACCTGCTGACTTTTTGATGGTTTTATAAGCAGTCCGGCTGGTTACATCTGCCAGACGTGATTGAATGACGCACAATCGTTGGGCCTTGTACCAAGAACGGGAGAAATAAACAATATTCCTTTCAAATCAGCTAAAATGCTATTTAATTGTTTATATGTGGTGGAAATTAAAGTTTCTGACACAAATGAGAAATTTATGTTTTTCACATTCAGATATTGTTAATAGCTGCTGGGATCTATAAGCAATAAACTAACTTGTATTTCTATGTAGTTTGTGACGGTCATAACTGATTGATTTGCACTGAAGCTTATTTTTAAGCTGAATTTCATTAGTACACTTGAAATATTTTCAGTTGTAAAAATATACATCTCACTCGCCACTCTTTCTGTTTACCATCATTTCTTCTAAAAAAGGGCAGACATTCCCCTCTCCTTCAGGTTTTTCTTGCTGTTGCACCACCAATGAAACTCCCCGGCGCCCCCGGGGGAGAATGTTGCTTTGGACAAAGCTTCGCCGTGTATTCTCTCCAGTTACTAGTTTACCGAGTCATCCTCGCTTGCTCCACCTTCATATTCAGCATACCAACACGAGAGTGGAATTGATCTGTTTATCTAACTCCGACAATGTCAAGAATTCAGAGCTTTTAGCCGATACTCCACCCGAGTGGTCCACCGTGCGATTTCTTTCCTCCTACAGTGCAGAGCCTGTTATTGGTTGTCAGCAAGTTATCGCTCCTAAAAGTCCCACTTCACTTGACCCACCGTTTTCAACCCTGTCTGAAGGAACCAGAGGGCAAGAAGAACCCGACACAAGCACACGAGGGAAACATACCAAACTCCAAACAAACATAACCTCGACAGAACGTCAAACTGAGCTACAACGCCGCGCCAAAGACAGACCTTTGACACCGACAGCATGGCGGAAATAAAACTGTGGAGGTTGGGGGTGCAGAGGGAACTTGGATTAGAGAGACCTGGGTTCACTTCAAAACTCATTCTGCAGAGAGCCAACGTTTTGACACCAGTGAAACTTTTACATTTAAAATATGACTCAATGGTAGATGAGCATGGGATGTGGGAGGTTAACGTGAGTGTGATTTTTCTCAAAATGTTACATATCGCACGCCTGTCTTTGTAATCTGCTCGACCGATGGCGACGCAGGAAACTGCACGCCATCAGGTGAGCGCGAGCGCTTCAGCAGAGAGACCGCACGTGTGCGCAGAGGCAGCAGATCTGTACATGTCCGGGAGGAATGCGACTGATGCCAGCAATGCAAGTCTTCGCAGATTTCAGACAGTGATCATCGCTCACTGCTGGGACATAGTTACAGAGCACAAAACATTCCAAACCAGCCCGTGAAAGATGAATAGAAAAGTCATCCAGGAGTCATAACTTTATGCACAAGTCCTCATTTCAACTCGACAATGACAGACAAAAAAAAAAAAAGTTAATTTAGTATCCGCAGAGCGCTGAAAACTTGTCAGTAGAACCGGCTGAGGGTGGAAAACATGTATAAGTAGGGCAGATATGATGATATAACATTATCTCATTCCGAGGCCTTTGTATAACACGAGGGGTCAGGGCATCACTCAGGCCACGTTGGATCATTTAAATGAGCCCTCTAACTATCTGGAACATTGGGAAATAATGACATTACATATAAATGTACTGTGTGACTCTAATAGGAATAAAACTGCACACACGCACACCCACACACACACACACACACAGTGCAGTCTATAATTTGGAGTGAGAGCATTGGCCATTTTATGAGGAAACTCCCTACAGACCGTTAATCTAATCATCTAGATTCACAGATATGGGCCACAAAGCTCCCTAGAATCTCCTTAAGGTTAAAAAAGACCAAATTATAAAACACAAACTATTCATTTTATTGGGGGACGCTTGTATAATGTAATGTGACGCAGTACAACAGCCGTTAGAAAAGCAATAAGGCTCAGTTTTGCTTGAGACCACTCGAGAGGTTTAAGTTTGTATCAACGCTGAGCTCGACTGCATTATATTAACAAGCATGTCTAATATTATGTAAACCCTAAATAAAAATATATATATATGAGAGGGGACCAATATTAAAAACACCTTATGCAATAATGCACTCTGGCTCAACACCAGTATGAAACCAAAAAAGAACATATTAGAATTATAATACCTATTATTACCAACATTAATTAACTTAGTACCTTTTAGGAAACATAAGGATATGGTTACATGATTGATCACTGCAACTATTTCAGATAATAAAAACGAGCACCAACATAAAAACACCTGCGGTTTGTACGTGTCTAATATATTTGCATTAGGAGCATCCCTAACAAGCCCATGTTCTGTTTGTCAGCGCTGTCCTTTCTATTAGCTCGTCAAGCCGAGCCGTGCTAAATTAGCTGTCTGCGGCTTAACAGGCTGGTTGACTGTATTAGTGCGCGCTGTAATTGAAGAACGAATGGAGGATTCGCGCCTCCCGCTGTGCGGAGCCCCGGCTCGCCTTCTCGGCCCACACAACTCCCCGGCCCCCGGCGCACACGTAAACACAGTCGGCGGCAACAAAGAGGAGACAAACATAACTCCGGCAGACACTGAGCAGACGTCCTTAAAAATCCCTGTAATTGAAAATCCGGACCCGTCTCTCGATCCCCGGAGTCGGGGGGATCCACTGCTCTGCGAAGGAGGATTTGATTTTAAACTAGCTTAGTTTGTAATGCCGCAGAGACACGTTAAGCCCAGAAATGTGCAGTTAGTGAGAAGACATGAGCACGAAGACCATTTAGCAGGTACCACAACCAACCAGCCACAACATTAAAACCACGGACAGGTGAACTTACCTGCTATTGAGTGGGATATGGTATGTTAGATAGCAGGAAAATGGGAAAAGAATAGAAAATTATAGAGAACATTTTGTGTGACTGCCTCTCCTTTGATTTTCTTTCATCTTCTCCATGAGGTGCCTTTCGCATCCGCTTTGCATGGGACATTATTTTCCTGCGTTTTTTGCGATTTCTTTCAGAAACTGCTGAATCGTTAACAAAAATCATAGCGAGCTATTCCCGAACGCTCAAGCCTTTTAATGCGCTGTCTGTGTCCGTGCTGCAAACGGATGCTGATCTCCTTTGAGCTCCTTCATGAGGTGCCTCTCCCATCTACTTTGTATGGGACATTTTTTCACAGTTTTTTAGGATTTAGAAACGGTTAGCCGAACCTTTAAATCACCAACTAAAAATAAATGATATGATATGATATGATATAATATAATATAATATAATATAATATAATATAATATAATATAATATAATATAATATAGCCACCTATGATAGTGATCTTTGCACGTTGCCACCACTAGGGCAGGCACAAGAATTAAAGATTTGAGCAGATATGACCAGGGTGGAATTGTGATGGCAAGACGTCTTGGTCGGAACATTTTTTCTTTTTTTAAACTGCAAACTCTTGTGGGGGGGGGGTTTCCTGACCTACACTGGCCAACATCAATCAACACAGGAAGGAAAAGCAGTGAACTGGCCACGGGGTCATGGGCAGCCAAAGCCCGAAGACGCATGTGAGGAGCGAAGGCGAGTTCATTTGGCTCGATTTCATGGACTACTGTAGTTTAGATTGATGCGGAAGTCGTATATAAGCATGTCAGGTTACAGAGAGCGTTTCAGATTTACTTGCATATGTTGTGAAAAAAACCCTCACAGAGATAGTCCAAGTGCCAAGTCTGTGAAGGTCACATCAGTTGGACATGACACATGCAAGCATAAAAAAAACTAATCATTCCAGAAAAATATTAGAGTATTCAAGTATATGTCGTCAAACCTTTTAAATACCAACTGCACACAGATATCAAGGCGATGCCGTAAGCTGAACACCTACATGAAGCTATGAAATAGATTTCCCACAAGGTTATTTCAAAGGAACCCCACAGTGCCCACCTTTGTACACAAAACCTGCAGGCTTGGAAGGAAGGTGTAACGAGTCCCTTTAACTACTTTATACATTCACAGCAGCATTATTCTCCCAGAGTTATTCAGTTATATTCAAACACTTTCAATACGGCTTAAATGTACCATTTATACGTGGTAAAATGTATTGAAAGGCATCATAATGAGCAAAATCACATATATTTAATCATTTTCAGTTTAGAAAATGTGTAAACTGTTTTTTCTTCTTTTTTTTTTACAGTGTAGTTTTTCATTATTTTATTATATTTTCAAGTTGAAAGCATCAAATAGGTGCAACTGATGGAAGCTGAAATGATTTCTCAGAGCAAGCCGCGGCACAAATTTCAACACAATATTTGATCATGCATTGATTAATCGCCATGAACTTATAATTATTTGTTTCAAAGAAGATGTGAAGAAATGCATAACTTTTCCATAGAATCCAAGAACATATGTAAAAATATGGACTATTTATTAAATGGAGCAAATCAAATATTCAGTGCAGCTTTGGAGGCATATTTTGAATAACAATGAACCTGATATGCCTTTGTCGTTCTGTCAATGCCCTCAACATCCGCTTTATTCTCTGCACAGATGTTATATAATAAATCTTCAGGTGGATGTGGTACCCAGAGGATGTTTATCCTTGAAGTGAACTGTCACTATAATCTGCTGGGACATTTGTGCCTTGGTTCTTGTTAACTGGTTTTATGTTTGTGTAAAGTGAACAAAAAAAATAAATAAAAAAGCCCAAATGATGCTGAAAACCTTTCCGATTGTGGATAATGTCAAGTTGTTTTGGGGGATGTGGGCACGAGAAAACCGTCGCAATGTTTCGTCACGGTAAAACATTTCCAGAAATTACTTCCCTGCCTTACTTCCCCCATCATAACAAACAAACAAGAGTTGTGCCGAAATATCTGCCGCCATGAGATGAAGTGCAACAACTAAAAACCCTCAAGAGAGCACACGGGGTTGATTAAGGTAATCGTCAGCACAGACTGAATTAAGTCGGCGATGTGAGATTCTGTGCTAATCTTCAATATATTCACCCCTCCAGCCTTTGTAATTTCATAACGGAAATCTCCCCCAACTCGTGCGCAGCTGGCTGTTACGAGCCCTAAAAGGGGGAAGTTCACACATAAACACGCACAGAAACACACATCAATTAGCTGGTCGGCTAATTGCCGCGTGAAATCACAATCTACGCTTCCACATGTTGTCGACATCTGCGCGCAATATATCGAGACCACCTCCACAGACGCATGGAAAATGTTGCCTCGCCGCAGCTTCTGTGGGCGACTCCGATTCACCCCCCGGCAGACAGCAAACAGACAGTCGCAGTCAATAAAACTTGAATTAAAACACAAATTCGAACTAATGCAGATCATGAAAGAGGCTTCTTGTAGCACATGTGGTGGCTGGTCTGGGACTGTTAACGCTTCTCGTTTTTAGTGGGTCTGTGCAACTGTTGTTTATTCAAGCTATTTGGAGTTTGGAGCCGTTAGCGAGGGCTTAGATGGGAAAAAAAAAAAAATCGGAGGGTCTGCACACAGCTGCAAAGTCAAAAGGTCAGGCATGTTTGAACTGCTAAGTCTGAAGTTTGCATGAACATTTAATGCATTATTTTCTGCATTAGCATGCGAAGGCCAGACGGGCGAGGGGAAAGAAGCCGATACTAATTTAGCCTTTCAAGAGTAAAGTCAAAGATACTCTGGGTATGGGAATTTAACATTTAAAAATGCTTGACAGTTTCAAGTGACAACAACAATTTAGATGCATCTAAATGCATTTAATCTAAAATTGAAATTAAATCACAAACACAAGTAAAACAGCTGGTCACACTAAACTGGTCACTGGTCCATCACAGGATAAACACACACACTTGTAATTCAAGTACGTGTTGGGCCTCGGCTTCTTTCTTCTTTTTTTGTCGTGAATTTGTTGAGAAAAATGCTGCTCTTTGGATTATACTTAATTAGTAATAGTAGTAGTAGTATAGTAGTAGTAATAGCAGTAGGAGTGATTGGAAGTGGATTGGAACCTGTGTGAAATGAGACATTTTCACTTTAATCTTTATTATGACCCTTTTCCGCTTTCTCCAGATATTTTGAAACGTTTCTCTATTCTCAATGTTTTCATTGCATTCCCAGAATTGTATTACTCAACCTTTTAACACTGTTTTTACTTTATTGATCAGCATTATGACTTTATTCTCAACATTCTGCCTTCATTCTGGCACATCACATGTATTGCAATAGTGATAAGTGTCTTGGTTTACAATCAATCTCTCCTCTGCACTTCCACTTCCACCTTTCTGTGTAAATCACGCTCTCATCCTCCTCTTTCGCCTTCATCAATTTGCTTTCTTCCTCCCGTGTACTCTCGGATTAACGCTCTGCCTCAGTTCTCGTGCCGTACCGCCGCGCCCCTCACCTCCTACATCAAATCGAATCAAATCCTCTCCTCATCTGTCACTGTCTCCTCGTGGCTCTCTAACTGCATGCCTCCAACCTCCTGCCTCCATCCTCCGTCGCAGTCTACCACAGATAAAACTGCTCCGTCTTGATTTTGTCCTCCTCCAGGCCTGCTCACAGTTGGCTGAAGCGGCCGCAGGGCCCGTAGCCTTAGGGGGTTAAAGCAGCATGGACTACGTGATGATCGCCTCCATTTTGTGCGTGTGTGCTGCATGCGAATCACAGCCTGGTTGTCAAGAGATGGGAGCGGTTGCAGGTGGGACTGATTGCGACTACAGCAATAACGAAACGCCGATTACGATTGTTTAAAAAGTTTTTCGATCAGTCTATCTATCTGAAGCTCCCTCCCTTCCTTACCATTTCCTTCCTTCCATTAAAATGCAGTAATGAAGGTCAAATTCCATATTTCCTTTGCATTTCCTAACCAGAAATGCTCGATTCAGTGATCGGGACGACGCCGCCCCCCCGCCCCCCTCCTCTCACATTTCACCGGCACAGGATGTTACACTTTGCAGAGAGGGCATGAGATGAGGCCTATTATGCAGAATTCACAGCTTCTCCCACTTCTGAAAGCAAACTGTGATATTCAATCCTCGCATGTGGGCTGAAATTAAAGCACAACAGGCAGGACTGTGTGTAAAAAAACCCAATCCACGTGTGCCAACCACTCCCCCCTCCAAAAAAAAACAAAAAACGGCACGGCAACCTGGGCAGGTGGTAATGTGTCACAGACGCTGTCAGACAGGCCACCAATAGCATCTAGTTAATCACCCAAAGAGGGCAAAACAAGGATGGCGATGAATGTTGTCTGCACGTTTGCGGCAGCTCTGCAGCGGCGCTGCACTTGTACAACGAAAAAAAACAACTTTTTTTTAACACACATCATTCATTTAGCCTGAAGTGATGCGTGTGTTTTTCTTTTTAAGATCTCTTATCTCTCAAGGCGCTGGTTGTGCTAAGTGGTTCGGTGATGGAAGATGAAATTCACAGAGGCTGGTGTAAGTGAGATGCAGTTTTACAAGTTTTTTTTTAGTTTCTTTTTTACTCTGCCTCCAAATGAGAGCGACTTGAAAAGTCAGCGTCTACTCCCTGGTGTTAGTAATCCTCCTGCTGAACCGAGGTGGCTGGATGTCTTTATTTCACACTTCTTCCATGATATGCATGTCGATGGCATTGTATTTATAGATAAATGCTGCGTGCATTTTAAACAATGCATTACTAGTCTCACATACACCTAACATTGTTTTTTGGGGTTTTTTGCATTCATTGTTAGCCCCAAAAACATATGGTAGGCGCTTTAGTACACGAAGTGGCGAATCAATCTGTATTGCAGATTTTACTCTTTGAGATGTTTGGTGTTTGTATGCTCTATTTGCCTGCATAACGAATTAATGTGAATTTTTTTTGTGACCAGTGAATCAATAGTGACAACAGCAGAAAATAATATATAAGAATAATACTACCGTGACCTGTATGTTAAAGTTTCTCTACCAGAATCCACTTGAGAAAAATGAAATACATGTAGGACTCAGTTTCAGTGGGTGATGTACATCTCTAATACATTGTTAATATCGTTCTGAAGGAAATTCGTCATTACACTCATAAAAACATGCATTTCCCGCATTCAGATTTTCACAAGATCCCCCGCTTTGTTGTCGTCTTGGCGGCCATGGACACTCCCGTACATTCCCGAGGCATGGATCCCACATGTACATCTTATTTGGCAAAATCTCGATTTTCGACTAGAAAAAGCCAGTGATCATTTTCACAACATTTAAGACTATTCTTGTGGCTTCAAAACTCTTTCTTTGAGAACGTCTGGCTTTTTTTTCGGGCTATATCGGTCAAATGTTGATATTTCCACAGGAGCTGTCGCGACGCCATCTTGCATATCCCAGAAACCCCTGCTGCTCAGGTTTTCCAAGATGACGTCCGTTAGCGAAACATAAACACAGTTTGATGGATGCAAATTACGGTTTGTTTTTAAATATATCTACTTTGGTGTGATGGATTTAGGCAACTGCAGGTTGTAAATTTGTGGTAATGGTCTTGTTTTAATGTATTGGTTTATTCTCTGTGCGGAAGTGATACCTTTTATGGGAAGTATATTTTAAATATGGATTCTGGTAGAGTGACTTTAATAATGCACACTGCAATCAGCAAGTAAATAAAGTAAATAAATCCAAATGAAAATGGTGAATTTGTTAAATTAGCATTTCTGCACAGTGAAGAAATGTGGACATTATTCATCATTTTACTTGGGAGTCTGCAAACTATTGTTTTGGTGTCACGTTGATCAGCACATTATCTTCAGCAGTGTGCAATGTAGTGAGAAGCCGGTCATGAAACTCAAATTATTTTCTCATCTGGGGATGGCGAATATCACATCGTGCATAGCCGTTTTAAATGGCTCCTTCACGTTCAACCATTGCCTCAAACAGCGATAGTGAAAGCTGCCATGCAGCCACAACACTGGCGGCAGCTTGGAGGTTCAGCGGTTTGCCCGGAAACACGTTGACAAACAAACACGTTGACAAACAAACACGTTGTGAAGTAATGAACAGCAGAAAGCCACAAGCTGTGAGCAACCTACAATGTAATACCTGCCAGTAATGTAATTTGCTTTTACCATTTCGAATGTAATAAAGCCAATAACTTACAAAATTGTGTCATAATATAAATATTTTTTTCTTACCATTATTGAAAGACTGTGCTTCATACTGTGTTTCGTCAATAGATGAATATTACAACGGTGCCATCCAAGATACAGATTTTTGATTAAAAAAAGTCCTATTGAGGTAATATTGCAATAATGGCTCACATAACCTTTTACACGGTACTTATTAGCAAGTTATATCATTATTGGCTTTTTTTTTACATATAAAATGGCCAAACTTTGACAGTTATTACATTATTGATCGTAATAAAAGGGAGTTTTTCTTTTCCACAATGTAGAATTGCTTAGTTTTTCTCTGTAAAAATGCTTTGAGATGACTGTGTTGTATAAATTAAATTGGATTAAATCTAATCTGGATCTGTTATTTCATTATAGTATGAGAAAAAAAAAAAAAAGCAAAAATACTTTTCTTATATTGATAGCTTACGCTCTTTAATAATAAGTCATGTATTACCTGATCTGTTCAAGGGGCAAAGGAAAGCGCTAGAAGCTTCAACTTTTAGCCCACATGATGCCACTTTCTAGAAAGAGAGAACTTTTTAAAAACCATATCCTGTAAATAGAGAATTTCAGTAACTTTTTTTTTTTTTTTACATCAACTAACAAACACCAGCCCAATACTCGCTCTCTTTACACTCCTAAAAGAAAAATTAAGTCTTCAATAGATAATTGCTCCAGCCTGGTGCCTGTTTCGTGTGGTAACCGCTACAGGGCTTTTTCGGCTTTTTGTGGAAGCATCAAACAGCTTCCTGTTGTGGCCAAATGTAATAAGTACAAGAGACGTGATGGTAAAAACCAAACCAGAGAAGTTCAAACATGCAATAAAACCCGATGAAGCCAAGGGAAGTGGAAAGTTGGTGAAAAAGGATTAGGCACTTGGGAGTGGAAAGTTCATTTAAATGGTTTTATTTCAATTGGCAGTCTTTAAGGTCACATTATATGACGACTTAACAACAATATTCAACATTTATGTAGACTAAAACGTATTGTAAAGTGTATAACTGACAAAAGTCAAACTTATATCTTGAATTATTGCTTCAAAACGTATTTGAAAGTTAGATCATTTCGAACTCCATTTCCGTAGGCGGTTACCTGACATCTCCAACACTATTTAGCACAACAAATGTAAAGTCATATTTGCATAAGGTTAGCTAAATATGCTTTCAATGTGTCTGTTACTTGTTTTATGCATACTTTAGTTCCATATGGTGCCACAACTGGATTTTTTTTTAATACTTTATCAGATCTTCAAGGGAAATCGGACATGAACTAGGAGTAACAGATACCTTCTTCACTGCGCAGCATATCCATCTTTGTGTTTTGTGTGACTCACATGTGCTTATCATTGTTAAGTTTGCCAATATGGCCACCCACCTGATAAAGGGTTAAAGTGTTTAGAGAAGTGGCTTTATTAAGTTAGAACAATATTAAAAAAAAAGAAGAAAATCTACATGTGCTCACTGTGTCTGAAAAGTTTTGAGTACAGGATCCTTTTATCAACGGCAGCATGAGTTGGCATTTTAAGTAGTCGATACCCACAGGACTGAAGAGTAGCCTCCGCAGAGAATGCAGAGTTCTCCTGTTATGACAGGAGGGAAAAGCAGCGGAGAAATCAAACACACAAACACACACACACACACACACACACACACACAAACACACAAACACACAAACACACACTCTCTCTTTGGGCTGGTGAAATGTGTAGCCAAAATCACAGGCTGTCAGGCTGTGTTTACTGTGTTCTCTCTACCTGGATGACTATCTTCTCTCGGTCCACCCTGCCTCTCATCCTGCTTCCTTCACAAATACATCACTTTTCACTTTTTTTTTGTTGCCCCCCACAAGCACAAGACAACTAGAACTTGTCTTGACTGGCAGATTGAGCAGCAAAGAAAAAAAAATTAATTCTCCATCTGTCTTTGGAATATAAACTACAAATTAATGTCAATCAAGAACCAATGGGCTCAGAAGGTTTTTTTTTTTTCCCTTCTTCTTTCATAATCCATCTCGTCAACAAGTAAAAGTCTTCTTAGTGGTGTAACCGACTCCCAGCTGGACAGTGATTCATGTAATGGAGGTCAGCGCCGAGGCCCACCCGGGCACACACTGTACCACAGGCACAGCTTTCGATTGTCAAGCTTTATGGCTTCTCCTGAAACATGTGCTGGTGTGTGACATAGACAGGGAGAAAAGAACAGAGAGATGTGTGTGTGTGTGTGTGTGTGTGTGTGTGTGTGTGTGTGTGTGTGTGTGTGTGTGTGTGTGTGTGTGTGTGTGTGTGTGTGTGTGTGTGTGTGTGTGTGTGTGTGTGTGTGTGTGTGTGTGTGTGTGTGTGTGTGTGTGTGTACACAGGGGCTATAATGCGTTAACACTGAGCTGCGAGGACAGCGCTGGACTTTTGACCTCCGAGATGCTGTATTTGCTCAGTGCGGAGATGATGGGGTGATAAAGAGGTGCCGCTCCATCTCCTTGGAGCGACTCCGTGGACACGGTGGGGGGATTAAAGGGGAAATATTTCACCGTACAGTCAACGCTCACTTAACTCGCAGCTCGCACTGGTCTTAGCCGGCTGTGGGCTGATCCAAACTGAACCCAATCAACTCGATTTGTGTCGCTCAGACCGCGCGGCCGACTTGAAACGCGTTTGTTTGCCACAGACACAAGCGCTCTATATGCAGCCATGCTCAAGTGATGTCCAGAGGGAGGGTGCGAAAGCTTTGCTTCATGTTTAGTTTGGCACATGCATGCCTTTGTCTGCAGTTTGTTATGGGAAGACAGAGGAGGCGGAGGAGAAGGAGGAGAAGGAGGAGGAGGAAGTTTGTGCAGAGGGCGACAAGCAGCAGCAGCAGAAGCATTCCAGCAACTGAGATCCTATTAGCCTCAATAACATCGACATGCAGACACCCCGAGCACACTCCGTCTCATTTGATAACATTGGCCTTTCTTTCCGGGTTGCTAAATTTATACATCAAGTTCATATAGTCTAACAACTGCATTTCTTAAGTTGTGCCCACACAACACTTGCTCTCTAGGTTACTGTGTCAGTTACCATAATGTATACACGATAGTCTATGTGTAATAAAGAGACAATAACTATACATCTAAGTTCACATTATTACTGCACCAATATTTTCAATACTGATTTATCCAAGTTAGGCTCAGATAAAACCTGACGAGCTGAATACAAGCGAAGCCAAATTAAAGCCTGGACGGTTCGCCAATCAATCACAGGAATAACAAACACGCATTCCATAACTAAAGGAAATTTAGAGTCACCAATCAACTTCAAATGCTTTTTTCTTATATATTTTGAAAGAAAACCAGAGCAGCTGGAGAAACCCCACTATCTATTCTTTAATATTTTATAGCATTTTTTGCTTATGTTGGTGTTAATTTTGGTGTATTTAGATTTGATAGTGTAACTTATCTTTATGTTGGCTCATATAGAGGAATTATTCTTAATTGGGTATTTAATTCTTGCATTTTATTGGTAAATAAAACCATTGCTTTACTACCTTACTTCAAGTTTTCAATGTTTCGATATTGATCAATTATATACAAACTAATACCTACATATTATTAGCTGGGCGGCATTTGATGTGTGTATTTATGTCTACATTTCTAAATAAAATGGAAATACTATGGTAGTTACTATAAAATGCATGTAAAACCTGCAGGTACTTTCTTCTTTGCATTGGCAAGGTGTGTCCACAGACAAAATAATAAACGCTTGAGAGTCTGAATTATCAATCATTTTCACTGTTGTCCTTTACATCCATTCTGTACACTATTAATAATATATTATAGAAACTCACAGTTTTGGAAACTGTTGTTAATATTACTTATATTGTTGTATTTTGTTCAAGTTTTTGTGTATTGAATCACTTTTACAATATTTGTTGGCCTCTATCTTTTGAAGCGAACCCCCCCCCCCCCCCCCCCCACCCCCCCCTCAAAAATACCAACTTTTAAGATCTGATGTGTCGTGTTTGTGCAATTTGGCATCAACTATAAGCGTTTAATGGTTTGAGTGTCATTCGCTTTTATTTATGATACCATTTTATATAAAGTCGCAACTTTTTCATATCTATTCATTAGTTTTTGATGCACATTTGCTAACCTTGCCACTTGTGTATGAGCTCTTTTACATCTAAGTGCATGAGAATACAGCCAAGCTGAGCAGTGCACGCATTCTGCTGGATGTTGAGAGGCAGTTTTAGGGTGAGTTATGGCTGCCATCTTCTATAGACCTCTAGCTGTTTCTCCAAAACTGCACCCTGGCTCTGGTTTGTAATCTGAGTTGATATCTATGGATTAAGGGGATTAGCCTGCACCTGTCTCCCTGTTATTGGACTCTTTTCGGGTGCTGAGAAGCACCGCGTCATCTGGCCCATCTCCATGATTCACCAAGGCTGAGAGGAGAGGAAAGGAAGGAGACGGGCTGCAGTAAATGCGACCGGGATTGGAAAGTAATCTCGGGTTAAACATCGAGATGATGTGGAGTTCTGGTGGTTTCTCTTCGCTGCTTTATTACTACACCCACCGTCTCTTCCCTCTGTTTCACATCTTTCCTTTGCTAATATACGACCCGAAACTCCAAATTGACTCCATTATCAGGTTTCATCCTTTTAATATGGAACTGGCAAAGTGAGCGGGAACGTCATGTTAATTTCTACAGTGTTCTTTTTTTATCTCGTATACGCTGCAGCCCCGTGGCCTGATGGTGTCACAGTGCAGGAAATTAGGTGGAAATGATCAAAGAATGTGGCTGCCTGTGTTTATTAGTGAAGACTTTGTTTTACTAAAATGTGACCTTAATCTCAGATGCTCATTAACACACTGCAAAAACACATCAAAGGGTCTAATCTGTTGAGAAAATAAGAAAAAATCCTCCTCTGGCAATGAATTAAGGTCTGAAACTGCCCATTACATTACTATTTCAAATGGATACTAAACACTTCAGGATACACACAGGTTGTTTTAAAGCATTGTTGCGGTATAAGTCATGCGTGTCGTTACGAACGTGTTTCATCTCCATCAGCCTGAATTCCGTCCTCGCTTCCCATCGGCGGACGCCCACACGCAAACACAAAATCTGGCTACGCCATAAACAGCCTCATAACATCTACGCAATGACACAGCAGCGCAGATCAAGAAGTTGTTTCGTGGTGATAACCCGTCGAGGATATGGTTACGAGCTGTAACTGTCAGTGGTATTGCATTATTGAGTTGTTATCGAGTGGTTCAAACGCTTTTCTTGCAAGCTACTGGCAGTCGTTTTTTCTTTACTGTTGTGATATTTCACACTTTGATGCAGTTGTTGCTTTCGCCCGAGTCGCTGCTGTGATTATGGCTGCTGCTCTCACTGGCGAAGACCCACATCTGTCAACGTATGTGTATTTAAAATGGAGGAAAAATTAGAAGCGTTGCCTTTTAATGGTTGCTGCTCTCACATTGCCTCTGCTGACATATTCTACTGTGGCACATTTTACCTTCTTTAACTTCATGTGCACAATGTAAATGTATTGCTAGCTAATTGCCCTTTTTGAGCTACGTCTGCCACAAAGCTCCATCCTCCATAGTTTCTTCGGTTGTTCTTTCTTTCTGTGTATTTTCTTTTCCACTCCGTTTCAAAGCAGTCCAACCTCTGCTGATGTGGACCCACACGGTCCGCTGAGAGATTGCATGTGATAAAGTTTTACAAAGAGCTGCAAACTTTAACTTGACCTGACATGTCCTCCAAACTGTGGCTGCTACTCTCATCTCACACTTCTTCTCCAAGTCCCCCCCCCCCTCAGTGTGAGGCAAGTTTTAGTGCCAAATCCTGCACCCTTTCTTAAAGGAATGGTTCATGTTTTTGCATAATTTGTTCAAGTAATTTCCTGCACAGTGCTGTAGTGGCGCCCACTTTCATCTCACTTTGTGACTGTGATGGACTGTCCTGGATGTACACTGCCCACACCCACAGTCAGGAGGGCTCTGCTCCAATGATCAAGGGTTGCAGGTGGTAACTAGCTGCTTGAGCTGATGAATAAAACTATATAAGATACAAGAACTCATGCTAGAGTCACTCGCTTCCCGAGCTTAGCGTGATGACCATAAGCAAGGTCAGTTCTTTCATACATTAATCTTAAGACAATGTATTTAGACAAAAATGGTTTGATTGCAGGGAACATGGCAGAGCTATAGAATACTATTTAGCTTCACCAATTAACCTAAAAAAACACTTTTCTCTGACGTGAACAGGGCAAAAACATATAATTCTATGCAATAAGATCTTCTTGTTGTAAGGCGGGAGTGCTCACCTCTTCAGATGGTCATGCAATCCAGAGTCATTTGCCATTTGTGTGGATGGATACAACCGCTTTGGGTCACATCGGGTTATAAAACCAAGAAATAACAACACCAGGTGAAAATATGTTGGAAAAGGGCATCACGGGCTCAGCACTGTCTGTAGCACCAACACATTTCACGTCTCTGTGTGGATTGGATCTAAAACTGTTGAAGATTGATGTTATTGAAGCCTATATACAAAGAAAATTGTCATCCATCAACTGGTGTGTGGATCTTTTTCGATGTGAAGGGTTGTTTTTTCTTCCCCAAGAAATAATGTGACAGTGGTGCCAATGACCCTTGGACTTGGCTACTACAAGTTGTGTAATTAAAGTTATCTTTAAACATGATGGGTAAAATTCAAAAAGCAATTTTCCCAAGGGGATCAAAAAAAGCATGATTCGTTCTTTCCTCTTTTCCTAAATGTCATCTTGAAGGACGGCGAGGCAACATGTCATGGGGTAGCACAGTTGCCAGGTGGTGTTTAGATGACATTTTAGAAGCTGTCAAGTGAAACTACAAGTCTGCGAGAACAGACTGGGTTCAAAGGCAGAATTTTTTTATTTATTTATTTTTCTCCTGCAACTGAATAACCTGCAGATTTGGATGATAAAACTAGAAGAGGAAAGAAAATCCCACAAATTGTCGATAAACATCTTCACCAGGCAGTGTAATGTACCACACTTTGTACCGTAAACGTAAAGTTTGATACGTGATAACTATCTGAACGGTGCGGTGGTGAGCAAAGAGTGTTTAATTCAGCAGATTGGGGAATCTGCCTAACAAGACGTAACAAGAAATAAAAGACCGAATATTATGTTTGATAATACCATCTGCCTTCTCAGAGACCTCATTTTCCTCCAATATGTTTCTCTCCAAGGAGACAGAAAAGTTTCCCTGACTTACTTGTGAGAAAACTTTTCAATGCAAAGTTCTTTAAAGTTTTAAGCAACAGTTTGTGACATTGCCGAGTATCGGCAACAATAGCTAATAAAGCAAGATCTACAGTATAACAAATAGTAATTAGAGTATTCATAGTTTACACAACAACGGTGCTTGGAGCCACTGAAAACACTATCATTTGAAAACAGCTCCCAAGGTGGAACTTTTTGAAAACACTCCGAATTATTGTCCGTGGAAACTGGGGCAAATACAAGTTTGTTATACGGTTTCATTATAAAAAAAACAACAAACAAGAGCACCTACTAGGGGCTCTATGTGAAAACAACAGCATTTCTGCCGTTTCTGTGTAAACGTACATCGTTTTTAAAACTTGGCGTCAACACGAAACTTCTCTGAAAAGAAATTGCAAAGTTATCAAGTTTGCAGATTTCAAATTTAAAACTAACATGGAGATTTAAGCTTTTTATTACCAATACAGCTCTGAATAGCTGGTTAGATTTGAGTGTAGAGGATGGTTTTGGGGTGGCCCATTGTGGTCTATACTGTTGGGGGGGGCTCATCCTGAAATGCAAGAAAATATTTAGCATAAAATTAAGCTTAAGATCTTCTAAATGACAGTTGACTTCAATTATAAAGCCAACATTGTACCACATCATCAATCTCAAAGTGCCTTAAACAATCAGTTAGATTCAAATGCAACACTTTGTCATTCAGGTATAATACTACACCTGTGAGCGAGGCCCCACTGCAATGTTCTCCAGTGGCAGTTTTGCTAAATGAATGACCAAATAGTAATAATGTGTGGCTAGACACATTGATTCACATCGCCCAAAGTCACTTTGTGTTTTAGAATTAAGCCACCAGCCTTGTTATTGAAAGATGACCTGCTCTATGACCTGAACCACAGCCGCCCACAAATCATAATGGATTTTTGCAATCGGCACAGAAACCAGCCAATGGAATCCATGTTCCATAGTGGTGGCTACAGAGGAGTACTATAGAGCAAACCCGATATGAAAGTCTATTATATGGTCATGCCTCGACACTCAAAGACCCTTTGTACTTTCTCGGAGGAAAGAAACTGACAAACGTCTGGACATAACTGGAAGTTTGACTCATTTCATATCACAGTGCCCAGCGATTTCTCTCTTGCTGTGCTTTCACAACGTTATCAGGCAGTGTCTGCAGCAGGTTGAGGTTGAGTAACTATGTGGAACGGATCGGTGCCAAAGTTCCGGTGAAGTGTCTTGATATTTGAGTTTCTTGAACTGGCTGGAAACACTGACCAGGACAAAGGAAAGGCCATACCGGTCCTCTGTCACCTAAAAAAAAAAAGAAATGGACCTCTGCAGTGATGATGAGCTCAACAAGCTCCTGGAAGCAAATCCGTCACTTATTTCAGGTGTCGCGTAGTGAAAATCCACAAAGTGGAAATGATCGTAGTGCCATTTTTATTATCATTTTAGGGGGAAATGTTGCATATTCTTACTTTTTGCAACACAAAAAGAGATGATTTCTGATGACAGAGCTCCAATCACACAACAGTTGAGACCCAAGTTCTTGATTGCGTCAAGAGTTTCGCAGCGCAGCATAACAAGCCTGATCAGACAATGTGTCTCCCTTTTTCTCTGCCTGTCTCTTGGCTATTCTTCATCCGAGATAAGCGTCGGTTTTGTATGTAAATGTCAGCAACGCTGGCAAAGAAGAGGAAACAGATCCAGAGTGATGCGGGGGTGAACCCAGCTGATATAAGATTTTCCATTCACCGATAACAATGCACAGACACATGCAGGGAAAACAATAACATATGAGCTCACTCAACCGCCATGTGATCCGGACCAGTAACAGTGTGTCCGTCAAAAGGGGGCCACAGTAACTTCCTACAGATAAACTCACGCATCTGTTGATGAATACACCGTGAACAATAACACTCTTTTATGCTTTTTTTTTTTCCTTCTTCTCTTAGGCTGCCAGGCCTCTCATAGGAGACACATTTCAGTAATATCATATTGTTTTGCTGCAGGCAAACTGAAGTGTTTACTGGAAAGAAGTTTTCTCCTCACAAATCTTATTCCAACGAGTTAGAGAATACATTGGATGGGAATGCAATCACATATCGAAACACTGATATACTATAAGGCAATGCAGTCACTTTCCTGGGAAACGCGAGAATCCTGGAGGGGATTGATCTGGACTTAAGTGGCATGATCGAAAGTAGCTACATTTTTGCAAACATTCAAGTAAATCACATTTCAGCATACAGCGTTGTTGATACACCGGAGATATCTCGTTTACAGATTCACGCAGTTAGGAAACCTTAGATAACCCAAGTATAGGAGTAAAATACTTCTGATTTCACTATCATAAGGGTATTTATGCCCACATTTGCAGCTAAAACAGCACATTTTTACTTGACTATTGTTCAAAAGAACAATGACATATTTTCAGAGAAGCTTCCAAACCAAAATGTATGTTTATTTACACATCAGGATGGTCTGTATCAGCAATAGCAACACTGTGATATAATGTATTGGCTATCTGGCAACACTTGGGTAAAGCTGCAAGCATTGTTCTTTGCTAAAAGCTGCACCATGTTTACAAGATAGTTAACATTGTGCATGTGCTGTTCGGTGCTTGACAGATAAAGTGGGTGCAAACAGCTTCCTGCTGCGGCTCGTGAGAAAATTCAGATTGAACCAAATCACTGAAGCCACGGGTCCAAACACAAAACCAGCAAGCTGAAAGACAATCTGCAGCCCTGCAGAGGTCAGGAGGACCAATGAGCTGAGTGATGAAGCTGGCTTGTTGGTAATGTGATTCACGGTCAATATGAAGGCAAAAGATGAAGGCAAGTGAACTTCCTCATTTCGTCACAATAGTTCAAAGCAACAATACTGACAATCACTGAATACAGTGGACTCTGTGTTTTGAGAAAAATTATGTCACATTACACTTCTGCTTTAAACTTTCCATGATCACAGGAAACATGTGTTCTGCTGCTTTACTTTGACTGAGTATCACTTATGTTCTTTAAAACTTGCAAACATGGTAAATACAAAACAAAATCTCACAAGTGATAAAACTGTAATGTTTTTGACTTGGACATTAGAACTCAATAACGCTTAACAAAAATCTTCAAATAAATCCATAGCATTATTTTGTTGTAGTTATATCTTATGAAAAAGTAGATATTTTGGTGAAGTTTACGCTTCAAAATTTAATCTATTATGTTCTAATGGCCTTAGATATCTTTTTTTTTTTTCCTAAAATGTTTAAATGCGCTTTTATAAAACTAGAGGACTCCTATAAAGGGTTAGGAAAGGGTAGAAGTTTCTAAAGTCAAACAAAATACAGTTTCAAAACAGCATCTAAATAGGTCTCTGACCACTAAAACATGCAAGAAAACAGTTAACTTTTTCAAAGGCCTTTAAATATTACTCTTAGCACACTTTAGTCCACACAAAAATGCAGGCTGATATACTGCTAATCAGATATTTGGTTGACATCATGTGTGAACGCCAGTGTAATGTGTGACACATCTCCAAACGCGTTAATATGGAACGGCACACAGTTAGACAACTACTTTAACCTACTTCATCTGTGCTACTGCAAAAATCAAAAAGCTTATTGCTCTTGAGAGCTGCTTGTGGTATTCTCCTTCATCTGGGCGCGAGCTGTCCTTCCTCGCCTGTGTGCTACTGTGATAATGTGCAGTCGGTGTGTTAAAGTTTTTGTGAGTGCAGCTTGCACTTAGCCACAAAGATCAAGGCAGAGTGTGTTTGTCTGTGTCTTTGTACTTAATTCATGTGCGTCCAAATGTGTGTGTGTGTGTGCGCGTCTGTGTGTGCTCTTTAAAGAAGCGAATGATACAGAGGGGAGACTTCAAAGTGCCTCTTTCATCAGCTTGTGTGAAGACATACCAACCGGGCACCTACACATTGTTTTGGTCTCTTTCACCACCGGGTCTGGCTTTGTCTGGCTCTGACTATAGAAATCCTAACGACGCATAGCCGTGGTATAAGTTCGGAAACAATTGTCAAACAAACGAGCTTCAGACTCAGCAAAAGTGAAAGAACTTGGATGTTTTTTGCCGAAACTATTTGTCAGGAGAAAGTTTGCAACATGACCACAGCAGAGCAACTGATAGGCAACAGCTTTCTGCTTAATATCCTGGTTGGCAAGTTACAGCAGCTCCCTTGGAAAAAAAATAAAAAAATCAATAGGCAGAAGATTTCAGAGATCCTGCGTTTCTCTCAATTCAAGTAACTTCAGCAAAGCCTTGGGGGCAGACTTATCACTATAACCTTGCAGTTCAAACACTGCTGCCAGCTGTAAGTACTGAAAAGCCACAAAGTGAACAAACACGTTGCTCTGGGTCACGGTCCCGACAAAAAAAAAAAAAAAAAGAGAGAGAGAGAGAGAAATGTTCACACGTATAGAAAAACAAAAGCACCAAAATATTTTCAGGCAAAGTGCCCATACGAGGACCCGGCAAGTTAACACTGAACTGTGACCCGTCAAATGCTGATGGTGAAATGTGAGAGTAGCATCACATTGTTAATAGTGACGCCAAACTGTCATCCCACCTTTCTTTAGACAACGGGGGCAAAAAAAAAAACATCTCAAACAATGAACGGTTGCCAAGAGCTGGTGGAAACAGTTTAACTGAAAGCGTGGTTGTGGTGTGAGCCACGCAGAAAGCAGAAATACACCTCAGAAGGGGTGAACGGTCTCTTTTTTAATGACATGTTGTCCATTCAGAGGAAGTTATCTGCTTGCAGAAAACACCACCACAAACACAGAGTTTGTAATCAGAAACATGCTGTCAAAAATGATTACCGACTTTCCACTGAGCAACGTCATGTGAGTTCTATCCAAACAGAAAACAATGTTACCAGGCTGTTACTTGCATCCCGTTGTGTATACGAGGCTAAAACTGCTGCATGGTTGCTTTTTGTTTTTCCCCCTCCTAACACAAGTAGTATTTATTACCCCTGTTGGCTGACGGCCTTGTGCGGCTGCGGGACCGGCTTCGCTGACGCTGCAGTCGGGATTTGCCCAGGAATCTGTAATAGTAGGATGGTCTTCCAGATCCTTTCCTAGAAATCCCAGCCATGGTGATGATCCCCTTGCTCAGAAGCCCACCAGCAAGAAAGATATCCGCAACACAAGTCCTCTTGAAGTTGTAAAGATAAACGGCAGGCAAAGTTTTTGGAGTCCCGCTCTCTTTATCGCAAACTTCGCTTGAGAGTCCACTTGCTGACATGCGCGTCTACTTGAGTTAAAGACCTCATAGAGTTGTATCAGGTTTAAATCCACTTCGCAGTGAAACCATTTCCCATTCGAGAGAGCGAGAAGAGAAGAGAGAGGGGGAAGATTAAAACATCAAACATCCACTTCTGCTCAATACTCATGTCCTGTCCCACAAGCTCAGGCTGCTGCTCCGGCTCTAAACACTCCCCCTTGAAAGTTTCCCACAGTGAGGTCCCAGAGGCACGATGTCCGGAATACTGTGTGAGTGTGTATCCTGAATGACAGGAAAGCGCTCTCTGTTCCCAGTGCAAGAGTGCACCAAAGGAATTTTATACACAATCATAAAGCTGATGTCTCACTTTCATAAAGCAGGTAGAGTAAGTCTCTTCTAACACAGACATGCACAAGCTCAATCACTATCTCCCTCTCCTGTGTGTGTGTGTATGTGTGTGTGAGAGTGTGTGTGTGTGAAAGAACAAGGTGGGGGGAGCAAGAGCATGCTATGTGGCTGGGAACAACAGGAGAAAACTTTGGAATGCCTTGAAAACACGTGTAGAGAAGCTCTTCTGCGGAATGGAGTTAACAAGGCAGCAAGCAGATGACGGCACGCTTCACTTGCCTCCATCAACCACAGCAATCTTACCTCACGCTTCCAGATAAGAAAACATGTGGTGCAGTACACAGGCCAGACTCATAAAAAAAACAACAAAAAAAAAGTTTACACCAAGGGGGAGTTTTAGTTCCAGTGGCTCCTGATCCGGTCGCCCCCACTCACGTTCCAGGTTTTACAAACCAGCCACTTTAATTTGCCTCCCAGGGCAAGAAAGGCATGGCTGGGAGTGACAGCCTATCAGAAGCAGATGTAAATAGGCTGTAAAGAGTTTAGCACAACCAATCGTGGTGCCGTAAAGACGAGGGTCAGGCAGGCTGACCATAGTCCATGAGTAAATATAATGGCACATAATGGAAAGCCATTGGGGAGCATGGAGTCAGTACAGCCAGGCTTCTGATTCTGACTCTTGGTTTCAAACATAACTCGAAACTTCAATAAGTTAATAGAAAATGACCACTCTTGCCATCCTAATCAATTTCTTGATTCTTGTTTTCAATCCCGATGCCGCCGTGTCCTATTTCTACCGGGAGGCTATGAGAACCAGAACCTTATTTGCACAGATGGAAACATCAAAAGCTCTGCTTCCAGGCTAAATTTGCTGGGCCGGTCCTGGACAAATTGGCAGTCGTTTGAAATCTGTGTCACTTGGAGATGCTTTTTCCGAGTGGTGGAATGATTCATTTAAAATCATTTTGAGATATTTTGAAATCCTCCGACAGACTCCCAGGCTTCCACTGCCTCCTTTTTTTGAGCCCCGCAGAGAGCTCTTTAGATCTCAGGATGACGACACGGCACACTTCAGTAGCGATGAGGGAATGGCAGATGTCAGATGTTTGAATAAGGGCATGACTGTAATGTTATGTATTTAAAGGTGTGACACTTAGGGCTGCATACATACAGTTTAAAAGCAGCAGATTTTATTAAATACAGTTTGTATGCCCTTTATAATATATTAACTTAACTAAGAAATTACCAGGATCTCTATTTTCACTAAGCCCTGATCTACTAAAGACGTGTGCATTTAAAAACAGGCAGAAACTGGATATTGAACAAACACACACACACACATGGAAGCTGATAGAAAATAACACACACCATCCATTTAGCAGGTTTGTCTCCATTATTGGGAATGATCAGGAATGTCCTACGGATTGCAGATTACACGGCCTGAATCTCTCCATGATCTAAAAAGAGAGTTGCCGTTTTTTGTTTGTTTTTGATTTTCAAAAATTCAGATTTAATTGCTGTAAAATCCTCATGTTTGATATCGTTTAGTTACATGGTATCACCATCTATTTGTCCTTGTGGAATCTCAATGCTTCATGCCATCAGAGAGGCAACAGGCCATTTTTCATAACTCCAACCTAAAACCAGAACACCACTTAGCAACACTTAGCATTGAATAGTCGCACTGCTAAGGGAAAACAAAAATAAATAAATAGGCAATCCTTCTCTGTCCACAGAGACACAATCAGATTGCCAATCAGCACAAATGTAGTGTATCATTTGTAGCCAGCTTCACTTTTGCTGCTGTTGTTGATTTGGTTAAAAAAAAAAAAAAACCTCAACACAGCTGACATTGCTCCTCCTTCACTGATTAGCTCCTCTGCTAAGAGGATGATGTCAGATGAGTAGTGGATCAGCCCTGATACCCCACACTGGTATCAGTGCAACCCTGCTGTTTTACTTTATTATCCTCATTTGTAGGCGGTTGGTTCAAAATAAAAGTATTTACATTTCCATGTTGCACAATATCTATGTTTGCCTTTGCATTTTCACACAAATTAAAACTAATAAAGATAATAAAATCTCCAAATCACACTCCCCCGCGCTGACGACGACAAAATGCAGCCATAAACCACATTAAAGCAGCTCACCACATGAACCTCAGCGACATATTGTAAAAGCACGGAAAAGGCCACAAAAAGCACCAAATACAAATGTACATGCAACAACAGAAACATAAAAACTGTCATAAATATGCATGAGCAGAAACAACAGCACCGAGAGGGCGACAAAAAATAAAAACCTCCACTCAAATCTCAACCTTGTTGTAATCAACATCCCCCACTGTTTTCCCAAGCTGAATGAGTTTATCTGTTGATTGTAGCTAATCAAAGCGTTCCTCTCCCACTCTCTCACGCTCACCTTCTGCATTACATTTTCCTTTCGGCGGCGTCTCGATTGTTCACTGTGATGCCGCTCGCCGCTAGTGAGAGCAGTGGGGATCATAACGCCACACGCTGCGAGAAGTTTCTCGTCGCTACCTCGGCCCATAAACCCGCAGCAACACAATATAGCGGTTTGTGTACGTCTCTGTATGCCTCTAACATGGGCCTGACTGTTCCCACCGGTCCCACAGAGAGTATTTAGCGGGACCATTAGTCGGTGCACATCAGTCAACATCGAGCCGGGGCCTCGTGCTGGGGTGCGGGGGGGAATGTGAAGCCTTCAGGCTCCACGCTGCTGCTGCTGGGCTCGTGAAACACTCTGAAGACAGTGTTGTACATGTTTTCAAACCCTCATAAAGAGAGCACCGTGTCTAGACTCTGCAACCACGCTTGTAGCGTCACAGAAAAAGAAAGACCTCAAGCTGCATTCATAGATCACGTCGAGTGTTAATAACACACACAAATGAGAGAAGTATTGCTCCATTTTCTTCTTGAATTTTGAAGTGCATTAATTTGCCCAGTCTGTGTATAACAGCCACTGTGGGAGCAGTGAGGTACAATGAGTTCTTGTTTGATAGGATCCAGGGTTATAGACAAGGCAGACCAGGGAATCGGGGTCATGGAGAGTTTCAGCAGATTTTGTCTGGTTCAGTGACAAAGACATCAGTAAATGGTAAGAAAAACCAAACCTATAACTCTTTAATGTGTATGCCAGCTGGAATGCCCATATAGAACCAAATCAGTTAAAAAATGTTTTATTAGTTTACACTTATAAGTTGTGCTTAAGGGAATTACTGTACATTTTCTTTTTTAAAGTTGCGAAAGTAACTATTGTATTTTTTGTCACTTGTTAAATGACTGTATACATAGCTAAACTACCAGCTGGAGTCGCATCAGTATGTTGGAGGAAGATGCTCTACTAACCAACTGTAAGCATCAGAACAAAGAAATAGATTGATGCTATAAAACTCACCTGAAACCAAAGATGTCCAGGTTGGTCTTAAATATAAAAAGCTAACAGCTACCTGATGGTGTTTTCCCCCGCAGACAGAGTCGGAGCATTTTCAAAAAGTTCCACCTTGGGAGCCATTTTAAAAAAACTTTCAGGAGCGCCGAGCTCCAAAACACAAAAATGAATCAATAAATAAAACATTGTCATGTAAATGGGAGCTTAGTTCAGGATGTATGAGGGGCTTCTCCTCCTATAGACAAGAGTTAAACTATACAGCAACAGATCATTTCCAATTCATATCAGCATTGTTATTATATCACTAAACTCCTGTTTACAGAAAGACTTATTCAGTATAGGAATCATGTGGAGCCCCTCCTCCAGTAAACAGGAGTGTAGTTATATAGTAACCAAACTGATCGAATGTAGGACACTCTTGTTACCCTCTCACTAAACTCTTTTCTAAAGGAGTGACCTAGTACAGGATTTTTGAGCTGACGATCTTCCTCTTGGAAACAGGAGTTTAGTGGTATAGCAAATGAGTTGCTGTACAATGGCGATACAATATTTTGCCAATGCTGAAGCAACGTTTAATAAAAGTAATCATTTATTTTAGAAAACTAATTGCAATGAGACAAGGCCTTATAGGAATGCATCTTCATATTGTGATTACTAAATAAAAGCATTAGCAATAAGTGTAGTTGTACTCACATATCAGAGATCGAAACTATAGGTTTCGTTCCTTATTGTCAGTTTGCCTTCCACTGACGTACATTTAACACATTCTGAAGTGGTAATAGCTTTTTCCTTTGTATTTTGAAGACAGCTCGTTAAGGATTTAATTATTCTTTTACCCTTTTCAGACAAGAAAAGAAAAATCCAACAAAACACCAAAGCATAGGATTAAGTATTTTTGCTTGGAATAACACAAATTCCAAATAATGTCAGAATTATTCATTAGGTCTGACAATGTGTAACTCTGATTTACAGTTTCTTTATTCTGCATGACAGCATTTCACCCAAAATCAGGCATTTCTAATAGCTATTTAATTGCTTCCCTCTCAGTGACTCAGCCAACTGAATTGATAATTTGGAAACAGGAGAGAGAAAAATACCTGGAAAAAACTGTTGCAGATGGATATGACTAATGACTTGAATATAAACCCATCATGATGAATCCATTTAGACGACTGTGTTCATCTGTGCAGGACATTAAGTACAACAAAAGAAGTCATCAAGCAGGAGCCAAACATGGAGGAAATGGTGGTTGCCTTTGAAATACTGTTTTCTAGTTAACTAAATTATCACGGAGGGGTTTAATATGAGACCAAATAATTACATTTCCTAATACGTTAAGAGAGCCGTTGATATAACCGTGTGAAAAAGTGCTTTGTGTCTACAAAAGACATTTGGAACAATAATCACAAGTAAAAATAGTCTTACCTGTTCAACAGAAGGTATGGATCAGGTCCGATTGGCAAAGAAACATAGAAAAAGAAACGAAAAGCACAAGTCAGACCAGTTTGAAACTTAAAAGCATTGCAATAACAAAGACTAAAACCAGAACTACTTTGAGTTTGTGATGCATATTGAGTGTAAACGGCAGCAGTATGACAGCAGATCAGGAACAATTTGAATGAGATTTTGTTCATTTAAGTTCAAAACACTGTATATACATGTGAATTCCATTGATTTCCCACTTCCACATTAATTACACACATGAGTACGCCACAGAATGCATATGGACCCCTAAACAATAGCGAATAGAGATAACAGACTCGGCAGGGGATTGCAGATATAGTCCAAAAAAAAAAAAAAAAAGTCCCTGAAAAAGTCAATTACAGAACCTTTATACTCTAAAACAAGGCTGCTCTGAAAATGGAGCTAATTCCACTTTCAGGGCAAACAAAAGAGAGATGCATTGATTCCTAACACAGCTCACTCCATTGTCTCCCTGTGAATGGTGGGTTTCACACAGAAAGCGACACACACTGGCTATTACACCAAAAATATTGCCAGCCATTAGAGCAAAAAAACAACAACAAAAAAAAAAAGCAAACCCTCAGACAGTCACGGGGATTTAGACGACTCGGGAATAATAGAGAAAAACCAGCGTGTGCTGAGAAACCGTAAAGATTCAAGGACTGAGAGTCGTATTCATCTGGAAATGGCAAAACACATTAGTATGGATTACAAGCAGCGGATAAGCTAAAATTGATAGTTGCTCCTGCTCGAGTCTCCTTGGGCTGATCATAGCTTACCCTCTAAAAGACAACTTGACTTTATTACATAGAATGAAGTCACGTCCTTTTTGGTGTAAACAGCAACAAACTGCTGTCAGCCAGAGAGAAGAGTGAGCCATCCTTTACTGCCTCTTTACCTTATACAGGTCAGCAATGGGAATATGCAGTGAAAATGTACAAAACTATGTTTTACATTTCTGAAGAAAAAATAAATCTAATAAGCAGAGCTTATAGATGATTTTAAAAGATTAACATACATTACATAATGATTGCTGATTAGCAGAATTCACTATAGTTCAACAATCAACAACAGATCACTGCACGCTATTGCTGCACATGTCCTTTTTGTTTTATCATGCAATCATTGCTGACTCCCTCATGGAATCATCCCGATCATGAACGATACACGTGACAAGATTGTGAGAGATTGTGTGTCTCCTTGTGAGTGAATCCTGCCAGTGGAAAGAGGCAGATCAAACCTGTATCAACACTGACCCCTTCTGGAAAACATGATCGTGTACAACTCAAAGCACAAGCAGGACTCTGCTCCAACTGAGTCACTTGGGAGATTAAGTTGTTCAAGGTTTAGGGGCCTTGATAATTTTTCTTTCCCCAGTGCCTGCACGGTGGTGTAGTGGTTAACACACACAGAGAATGTCTGTGTCTGGATTCTCTTCTTCGAAAATGTGTGATGGAATTCTGTTGTTTTTTTTTCTGTCTCTTGATTTGCCCTGGAGACTAGAAAGCTGGGGACTTCGCTCGCCCAGAGTCAGCCGGGATCCGGTGCCTCCGATACCGACTTGAATGCACCGGGAGAGAAGATGACTGAATTTGGACCAACAACCTACTCATGACATGCTTGCTCAAGCAGCACTTCATGCACAAATATTGTATTGTAAACTATTCCAGCACAACATCCGTCTTCATCTCTGTCCATCTCAAGTGATACTGAAGGAAAAAAACCCAAACATACACTCTTTGAAACCTTATACAAATACATACAAATAAGTCCGGATAAATTGCATGATTCTGCACCAATGCTCACAAATTAGGCATGATTTAGTTACATATTATGATTAATAAAAGTTTGTACTTAATGCCCAAAAGTGAATTTTGATACATCATATGAACAATAACCTGTTTTTCAAGCCACTTAAAGTCATAATAAAAGGTTTCTCTCCCACTTAATCTACTTGATCTGAAAAAAATGTATGTTGTTGACCTTATTTACTTCACTCTTCATTTTTCCAACCATTTCTCTGACTTTAATAACAAGCAGTGTTGCAATAACGGCAAACAGTTCGGTTGGCATCCCCCCACCCCTCCTGAATTAGTATTAAAATGGCAGCTATGAGTGAATTTGTGCATGTACAATATAAATTTTGCATGAGATGGCACATGGTGCCCTGAATGTATAATGACCTGTCCATAAACAAAGAGGAATAAAGAGCCATTATGCTTCATTACAATGTGACCTCTTCTCTGTGGCCATTAAAGCTAAGCCAACATAGATTACTCTTTGAACGCCCGAGTCCGACCATACCAACTCGTACTTCTGCTGCTATAGTGACAGAACGGGTGCCATCTATGCAGCCTTTTCTTCCTCCTCTTATTCATGCCTCCCACTCCCTCTTGGCCTCAGAGTAAAGGCCAAATTGCAGAATGTCCTGTCCCACCAAGCAGAACTCATTATACAAGACTGGAGACAGAAAGAGAACAGAGGAGTCTGTGTGACACTGCTGGCCAGAGACAAACAGATATGCAAGATGGGGGAAGAGGAGGAGGAGAAGGGGAGGTGAACTCTTTTTTTTTCTTCTTTTTTTTTGCCATGATTAAAGGAATAAAGAGCACGAATACGCAGCGAGGGAGAGAGGCGAAGATGAGAGGGATCTAGCTAATGAAGCAACCACTTGAGATGAGCACCGAAAAGGCCTCTGACAATGTTGTTCTCAAACGCAAAACCAAATGTGCTACAAATGGCTCACAAATGCATACTCGTGGGCACCATTAGGCAAAGTCACAAGAAACTGCTGTTACCCATTCTAGGTAATTATGTAATAGTATTATCATTTTAAGAAAGGGTGGTTATGGTAACTCAGGGGAGACAGAATAGGAGTACACTTGTAGTAAAAAGAAGCTACATACAAAGCGTCAAATTGAAAAGGTTGTGTGACACTTTAGATTGTGTATTTAGAGAAAAGGAACAGAAGTAATCCTCAGTTGTTTATCGATTCTTGAACTATCCCGAAAACTTTGGAGTTACGCTGGTGACATGATAAGACATACACTGCAATATCATGTTTGTTGGTGTAGTGGTTCGCGCTCTCACCACATGGAGGCGGCTTTGAATCTGGGTTGGGCCTTTCTGTCTTCCCATTTCGTGCGTGAGTTTCCTCCTACAGTCCAAAAATATGCATGTAAGGTTATGTGATGAATGTGAGCGTCTGTGTTTTCCTAGTAAAGAACTGGCTACTTGTCCAGGATGTACGCTGCTTTCACCCCGAGTTAGGGTAAAGCTGTATAAAAGATGAAAAGATGGAGTTTTAGTGGTAGTGGAACCATCGTACAAAACATGTTAATAGAATCTGGCATTTATCTCCATAGTTGAATGTTTTCCAATTCAGCTACTTGTCAGCCAGGTATGCAGGATTAACTTGACTTCAAATCCAGAAAGAAACTGCTGAGAATAGGGGCCACCGGCTCAGAAAATAAATAGCATTACAATATATATATAACTAGAACTCTAAATATCTGTGTTTGTTTTAGTGCAACAAAGTATAGATAGATCACGAAGAAGTTTACAATTAATGTACTATCCTTTTACAACACATGACAAAGCATCACCTCAATCCTCATTTAACCATGCGATTTACACTTCACAACAGATCACAGGGGATTTTCTTACTATTTACTTCTTCAAAAGGCATAAAACATTTGGCTCCATGTAGTTGTAACTCAAAAATATAGTAAGCTAGTTCATATCATGGTCAGAATAACTTCTCATGTTCTAGAAATTGTTATTAACGTAAACACATGTTTACATCTGTGTAATAATCCTTATCACCTGAAACAACTGACCACATAATACAAACTAAGGAGGAAAGAAAATAAGTTATATCCCTGTGCGCCCCCTAGTGGTTAAGTTATTGTGGCCAGTTCTGGACCATACCTTTGACAGCCATGATCTAAAATGTTTGAGTTAGTTTGAGTTATACAAACCTGTTGGAAGTTTGGTGTTAATGTTGGATGAGTGAAGGGAGAGTGAAGTAAAAAGCACATCTCATCTGATTGGACAAAAATGTGGGTGTGTGACTGCATTTTTCACCAATTTGTTTAAAAAAACAAACCATTTATTTTTCCTCTTATAGTGTTGCAATATATTGACATCATTATTGTATGTTTTGAGCCAATTCACAGCAGTAAAGTGGATTTATTATCGATAGAATTGCTATATTTATCATTTACCTTCACTCTGGAATGGAAGGATGGATGTTTCTCCAACGCAGGGAGGCACTTAATGACATCGGAACATTTGTTTTTAACATCATTATGATGCCTTTCTATTACATAAACACCCTGTATTCAAAATTACACGTTTTGATATTATGTAGGTAAACATGGCAATGTGAGGACATGCATGAAATAGTACATGTCCACCAATCTGCACATACAGTCATCGAAGTGCAGAGCCAGCATTGCCTCGGGTGGGTGGCAAAAAAGAGAGAGCTCCTCCAGCGCTGCTGCGTTATGGAGTGTGGTTGAGAAAGCAGTCCTCTGCGCACCATTCCACCTAACTACTGCTGTAATACCTCCTAATTTGAGTGCTTCACAGTTGCAGCAGTGTTATTTCATACCATGTTTACGGGCTGCAGACTGTGTGGTGCTGATCCGGGCTGGCACGTTCTCCTACAGCACGTCATTTCTTATCGCCCTTCTCCACTTGTGGATTTCAGATCCTATAGGGACCCCGAAGAGCAACAAAACACAATTGTGTTGGTCTGGCCAACTCCATCTTTTTGTTTACCAAGCTCATGTTATGGAGCATTTCACAATGCCCACAATGTCGACTGGCTCGGTTTCTGAGCCTGAGTTGCAGTCACAAATGTGGAAAAGGAAGAAATGTTGTATCGATAAATTAAAGCTCTCTTTTTCATTTATTTAATTTATGAAGATACGCTTAATACACAGTACTCAGTCTGTATAGTTTTTAGTAGTAAACATTTTTTTTTTGATGATTGCATTAACTGATCAATAATCCAATATGAAAGTGATACAGAAATTAAAAAAAAAAAAAAGAACTTGAACTAATGTTTTGCACTTTTACTCCTTGAATCATTTAAACAGTATGAATCAGCAACTGTTGATCAGCTCATCAGCACATTATCTCCGGTCGGTTTGCATTCTAAACAGTAATACTCGCGCCAACACTCACAGTGGCACAGTAAACATACAGTGAGGCCGCATGTCAAAGAGACAATGTCAGGATTACGGTTTGAATAGCCCACATTCTGCTGTTGACATGTAAGCGGAATGCTTACACAGGGAAAATCTGTTCCAATCAATCCGTTGCAGATTAAACAAATAACCAGCCGCCCGGTAAACACGGTGGGACGAGCTGAAAAAAATAAAATATAATTAACAAGTCGAGAAAAAGCAACAAACTGCTCGGTGCCCTCTCAATGCACATGGAATCACGTGTGCATGCTCATCTCCTTTGAAGATAAATAGATTGAGATTCCATTGATCTCACACAAATTCATTAAAGGCCTTTGATAGGTTTTCACTGTCAATCTATTCTTAGTAATCCTTTTTCTTGTTTAATCCAGAGGGACACTACCCTTTCAATCTGAGGTCACACTGAATACTGTGAAAAAAAAAAAAAAAAAAAAAAAGATAAGACGAAGGAAAGCAGAAATTAGGTTTAGATTTCTTCTCTGTGATTCTACATTACCGAGTGGGAAAGAATAGACACAACTTTGCATCTTCCGTTTCATCAAACCTGCGCTTTTACACAGCAACATTTAAAAACATTGTAGTTGGCATGCAAGGCCACCAGTTGGCGATGATGGTTGTTTTTGTCATGAAACTACATTTGCATGTGCGCAGAGAAGAATACGGAGTAAACGTTAACAATGGCGAATGCATGGACATCCGCATGGACAGACGACCAAGTTGGATTGTTATTACAGCGACTGTCAAATATAAAGCTACTAAACTACCTTTGAGCACTGTTGTCATGAAAACGAACATCCAAAACACAATGAGAGTTTCGTCTCGCTCTGAGTAGCAACTTTTAGTTGAATGTTTTCACATTGTAAGAAATTGTTGCCATCTGTGGAGATCCAAATTCAATTTAAAGCAAAATCATATTTCCTTTTATATGGTCTCTATACAAAGTCTGTCACTGTCATAACAGTTAAACTTTAGCGCCGACGCTTATTTTTATAACTTTGCTTTCTGTCCATCTGACTTAGAATATAATTTAGTTTTCATAGAAAATACTTCTCTACTAATCTTAGTTATTTGTTTTCATCCCGCTTTCTGTTCCTTCTATCCCTCCGTAGCTTTGCTAACCTCTCCTGAAAAAAAAAAACAACCCTGCTTGTCCAGGCAACAAGTTGCACGTTTATTTTACGCAAATTCTTTCGAGTGTGGCATCTGTAATTGTCTGAGAGGAGAGGCTGTAAAGATACAGAAAAAAAAACAAACAACAACAAAACAAAAAAAAACAGTGGACAGCCAGGAAGCTAGTTTTATAGGTGAAGAACCATGTCATTACAGAAGTGGGACTCTAGTGCCTCAATTATCCTCCTCTCAGTTCATTCCTCAGCATTTTATAGCCACTCCTTATACTTTCCCTTCTCTTTGTAGACAGAATGAAGAAAAACAATTGCTGACTTTTATTTTGCTCCTTCCAGACATCGTAAAGAACCCACATATTGTAACCGACTGGGTTAATACGTGATCATGTTTCCTGCATTATCCAATCATGCTTCAGGTTCTGTATGCTGGAATTTATGGAATCCCGTCACAGCCCCATATAAAGACGACTACATCCCATTCAGCCACAGAGACTCTATTGTCATATGAACAATAGGCATAATTCCTTAAACGGCCATGTGAAATGTAAGCGGTGCACTGCGCGAGGCTATGGAGAGGTGAGAAGGGATTTGGCAGTGTAATACAGGAGCTGGCAGAGGTTCTGTGAAACGTCTCCATCCATCAGGGGCTGACCTTTTGATACGTGTAAATGTGCTGACTGTTAATTGAGCTCTCACCTGCACACTCAACGCCGAGCTCACAAGCACATGCTTTTATCTCTGCAACCGCAGTGGCTTCAATATGCCAATGTGCTGCAGAGTTTACTATGCGTGGACACACACACACACACGCACGCACGCACGCACGCACGCACGCACGCACGCACGCACGCACGCACACGCACACACACACACACACACACACACACACACAGTGCAACTTAGTATTTTCCACTATATATCGTTAAGGCCATATAGTTTTATGCAGGATTTTTAGCAATGCTGTGGAAAATTACATATCTTTTGAAGTGGCGGAAAAAAAACGCAGCTAAACTAATTTTTCTGTTATCAGGTAGTCATTTTCCCAGCCTGAAGCTGCATTAGCATCAGGTCACTCTAATATACATTTTTATCCTCCTGTAGGGTTTGTGCGCTGAGAGAAATCAATGTAAAACTTCACTGTTCACTTCTTTATGTTTGTGGGAAGATATAGCACCTCTAATTCTTACCACCCTCCCATCTGTCTTTTTATTTATTTTTTTAATTTTTTGGGTGCAAAAACATTCACATGAGGATATTTCTAGGTTTGCCTGCAGACTCCAAATGAGATGGCCTGACTCAGAAAGAAGACAAAGTGTTGGCTCAAAGTAATTTTTTACTTCTGAGCTTTTTTTAAAAAAATCTTTTGTAAATGATTTTACTGCACAATGCATTTCTTTGGCGTTGTGTAGTTTTGAGGGAAAATACTGCAAAAGGTTTGTGAAGACGGTAGGTCCAGAGGGGAGGGGCTAAGCATTTTAAAGTCTGTGGCGAGAGAGTGAAGCTTAGAGTGTACGACATACACACAATGAGCCATTGTGTTTATGTCGTTCTTGAACCCTGTTTTTGTGACAGTTGTTTACATACACATTTATTCTCCTTCCTGATATCGATTTTTTTATTTGTCATGTGATGTACTGCGTGTGCCCGGTGTACCCACCCTTGCTCATAGTTAGCCGGGATGGATGGATGGACAGATGGATAGAGACTGGATTGTTGCACTTTCATTTCCCTCCACTAAAACTCATTTCAGTCTCTTGGATGGATTTTTGATTACATGCCTGAAATGAAACCTGTCTTTAACCTAGCATCGAGCTCACCACCAAATGCACCACTTGTGATTTTTGACACTTCTGTGCGTCATATGAAAAGAAACAAAACAAGTTGCTAAAAGACACCACAGAAGAGATCGAAGTTTATTATCTAATCATGTTGAATACAACAGTCCTCCATTTCCTGCGTCTGTGTTTCTATTCTAACGCAAACTGTGAATCTGGTGAGATTACAGTCATGTCAAGATTGTAGGGAAAAGATGTAAGGAGAGGTCATCCCCAGGGTTGCACCAGTTACAGTGGCAGACGTTCCTGTGCGCCTGTTACTGTTGCCGTAAATGGAAACAGATAAAGAGCTGCTGTCTACTCAAGAACTAACTTTGGACAGCAACAAGAAAGATTGTCCAATTGTCAGTAATATCCACAGTAGCTGTGATGCATTCACAACTTTGAATAAGCGTCAGTTATTTTTATTAGGAGCTGTCTGCATGTTGGTAGTTAATCTCAGATGTTTTGTTGCAGCTTCTTTTTATTCTCATGAGCTCATAAATCAGTTTCTTTTATGAACTGGTGTTGTGCAGATTCCTGTCTGACTGCCAAAGAATATCTCTGAACAGTGGAGAGGCTGTGCTGGAAATGGCCAAACTTTGTAATAATGACTGATTAACTCAAACAAATCACACAAAAAAAAAATCCTCCACTAGCCTGAAGCACACAACACTGACAGATGTGCTGTTAGTATTCATAAAACAGCTCTGTGCATATTAGTAAAAAAGGCACCTTTACTGATGGAGACAGTTAAAAAATGATGCTGGAGTTACAACTGATGATTAATTGTGTTTTTTCACTGATCATTTAGTAACTTGTGTATTTCATAAAGGAGTAAGTGGAAACCGTAATCACATATTAATTTAATAAAACTTGCACTGGTCAGAAAGTAAACCAAGTTGACGGAAGACGGAAGACTTTTCCACGACAATGGTGCTCAAGTTTCTAAAACTGCTCGGGTTCCATCTCCGTGTACAAACGCTGCGACTGCACATCCGCATTACGGTCGTGTTAAGTAGTTTTTCTGCACAAGAACACCAACACCCCCGAGCGGCCCTACATTAAAACTACTTTGTTTACATCATTCTAGTTGTTTCCGTGGAAACGGACATCGTTTAAAAAAATGTAGTCTTACAATCACAACCGCAAGCTGCTTAAAAAAAATCCCAATAGCTGTGTTTAATTCACTAGACAGGCTGTCATTAACTTTTACCAGTGACAGTAACAATTTAAGAAAAATATTATGATATAAAAATATTTTTATATCACTAGATTCATGTGTTTAATTCCAACTGTTTTGTTTCAGGGTTTTTTTTCCCGGGAAATCATGATAACTTGTTGCTACCGTTAAAAAAAAATAATAATAATAATCCTCCCACTCCTATTAGTTACAATGAAAAAAAACCAACCAGAAATAGCTGCTTTAACATTTATCTACCCGGCGAAGCCAGAGCAGCATTTCACTCAATCAGACGGGCAAAGACGCTTTAGATTTTACAAGTTCAAAATCAATACTCTTTATTAAAGCTACTGCTCCCTGCAGTGTAAGAAAGATTTACTGAGAAGAAGAAGCAGGAAGTGTTGACTAAGGAACAATGGTGAAGAAGTACTGCCTTAATGATGACTCTTGGCTGCTAACTAATTAATTGCTGGCACCATAAAAGTTGGACTCACTCTCTCTATACAAGTGCTTGTTTTTTGAAATTAAGTTCAGAAAGCAGCATGGCTCCTTTTTATCTGCCAGATAAATGGCTGCAGGGAGCTTCTTAAGAGGAACAAAGTGAACTTGAAAGATGTTTTTTTTTAATTTTTTTTTTTATGGAAAATCTTACAGCTTTAACAGCTGATCAAGGTGAAACAACTTTTTTTTTTTGCAATTTCCTGGTAGAAAAAAGCAGAGTTGGCAACAAGCCTTCTGATCTCTGACGCTTTCAGCCCTTTAAGTAACAGTCTGCAACAAGTTTAAACACACATGCATAGATAGAAGAAACAAACAAACAAAAAAAAACCACACATCAAAACAGGCAGGGAGTGAATTCTTTCGCTGCCAAAGGTGGTCTGTGAGTGCAGTCAACCCTCTGATCAGCAACAGTTGTGTAGCGTGGGAATCCACATCCACATCGCTATAAACAGCAATCTCACAGTCTCCAGCATGCACACCGTGGGCGTGTGTGTGTCTGCGTCCTTCCGCACATGAAGTAGTAGCTGCCAATAAGTGGCAGGAGGAGGAAACAAAGCAAATCCGCAGTTCTAGATTTTCCCCGTGGCTTCGTTCACTTATCCTCATGACTGTCGCTGCATGTGTGGAGCTATTCAGAGAGATCGAGGGCACCTATCTGGGACAATGCGGTCTCCGCCGGCTGTAAAGGCACATGCATGCCACGCACGCATACACTCAGGTTATCAACACCTCGACGAGCATGCTCCTGAATTATGTTTTCTCTATGTGCATTTACAACCTCACCGATGTGACATAAAGTTGCTGGAATGCGAGTGTGGGAGGTGGGGAGTTATGCGAGAGGAAGTGAGGTGCGCTGGAGGGAAAGGGGAACCTCTGGGAGTGGACTTCATTTTCCCCTCTTTCCTGTTTTCTGTTTTGCCCTCAGCATTATTGGACCAGGTTCTTACATCAATCGACGTGTGTGTGTGTGTGTGTGTGTGTGTGTGTGTGTGTGTGTGTGTGTGTGTGTGTGTGTGTGTGTGTGTGTGTGTGTGTGTGTGTGTGTGTGTGTGTGTGTGTGTGTGTGTGTGTGTGTGTGTGTGTGTGTGTGTGTGTGTGTGTGTGTGGCGGGCTGGGATAATAAAACAGAGAGGTATAATCCATCACGAGAGGCGTGTTCGCAAAGTGTCATACATGAATCTGAAACAATGCGGTTGCTGTCGGGATGCCCGCTAGCACAAATAAAAGAATGATCCTTAATGTTGAGCAACAAATCAGCAAATTAAGCACTCCCTCACACCATGTGCGCTATAATAAACTTCTGAAAATGAACCTGATTGATAATGTAGCTCGCTCATTGGCAGCGTCTTTCGGGAATTTGAACAACTCTAAATCTTGCAAAGTGTCGAAGCAATAAAAGCTTCTAAAAGATCATATTTCAGTGTGGAAAGAAGTTTAAATGTCACAGAACCGGTTGTGTTTAACATCATGTGAGTTTAAGTGATGAGAAAAGTAGGAGGTTCACAAAGCGTCAGTCCAACTTCCCCTCCCCCACAATCAGCGTGCAATATATATATATATATACAGTATATAGAGAGAGAGAGATATACAGAACACCTCTTCATTTGATTAATTTATGACTCCATTATTCTGTGAAAACACTGCACGGCCTGGATGAATATTTAGCCAAGTTTAATAGCCGTTTCTTGGCATCTTTGAAAGCTCTGCGACGCAAGACTTTAATTAGTTCCAGGTGATTATGGGTCTCTCATAAACTAAAGAAAAGTTAAATCTAATGTTTATTTAGGCAACAAATGAATCACAGCACTCAATTCAATCACAAAAAAAGTCAGTGAATTCTAAAGGTTTTTTTGCGTTCTTTTTGGGGGGATTGAGTATGTTGGTATGGAAGTACTCTCACTCTCACAACAGGACCACCGCCAGTTTGGAGTTTGCACGTTCTCCTTGTGTGTGCGTTGGTTTTATGCTTTCAACCACAGCCTACTGAGATTGCCTCTTTAAGGTGGATAAAGCAGAAAAGAAAATGGATATAAAGATGGATTTGGATTGATCACCTAAAAGAAATGACATAATCCATATTGAGAGCAGCATATGTTGCAATGTCACATATTTGTGACGACAGCGAGAAGTGTACAAACCTTTCCTCCACAGATTTATAATCAACTGGCTATCTGTAAATCTGACATGAAAGGTTATTCATCTGTACCTCAAGTGACGGCCTTTATTATGTAGTAGATTCAAAGTATATCACAAAACCTTTATTTTTTCCTTCTTTCTTTTCACATTAACTTTTTATGTAACATCAGAGCAGCCCACACAATGCCATAGATTAACTTCTATTTAAATATTTTTCCACCAATATTTTGTTGTGTGACGGTCAAACTCACGGCCCTTTCTAAGATTATCGGAATAAAATTAGTCAATTAGAATAATGTTTGCTTGTTGTTGTTTTTGTTTTTTTTCTAACTTACTTTCCTTAATATTGATGAAAACATGGATCCTTGTCAGTTGTGAATGCATTTGTGATACTTTCTGTGAGGTCCAGTTTATACTTTGTGGACCACGACATGTTTTTGTTGGTTGAATGTCATGCTTTCTTATATTTTTCACATGGGACCATGAAAAAAGCAGTATTGTACTTAAACATAGTGTGCAACTGTCAAAACTTATATATTTTCTTATAAATGAATATCTACTGCCCCTTAAAATAACTTCAGTTCTATACATGTACGTTTTAACCTCCACTTATTTGTTTATCAAGAACTCCTCTTCTCAGAACTTGAAGGAAAAAAAAGAATTTCTGCTACCATTACCACCCATGGCGCTCTCGATTTAAACAAATAGCTACTCAAAAAAAAAACTAATCAAAGTAATCTGGGTAAAAGAGTGAGAAAAAACAAAGATCCACTGATGCTCGAGTGGATAATTAAATGTCAACAACAACAACCTCAAAAAACAACAGGCATTACTGTCACAGACAGTGTGTAGCAATACTGGTACTTCTTTGATCACCACAGCAACAAAACAGTCGCATTTCCTGCTGCAGCCACTGGAAGCAGCATGATGGGCGAGTCAGAAAGCACCTCGTGCCTCAACTGCATTTAATGTTTAGCACACATCTTTTTCTTTTATTATGTATGTGTGTTTTATGGCTGTTCGATGATGATTCTCGATTTCATGCTTGTTGATTTTCATAGTGATGTAAAGTGTCTTTGAGAGTCTTAAAAAGCGCAATACAAATAAAACGGAGTAATTGGATTTATTATAGTTATTATTTAGTTACATAAACACACTCAGAATTATTTATGACTTCCTTGAGCAGCAAGTGGACCGACTCAAAAGCTCATCTGGAGCTTGAAGATGGTTATTTCATTTCAAATATGGATTGTCTCCCCATGTTAACATGTCATCTTATCACGTAGAGGTGTGCAAGTTTATCCGCATACATATAAAACTATGTTTTTATATGCAAACCTTCGTTTATGAGAACCCTTCGATAAGCATTCCTGTGTGTTATTTCTATGGTGATTAAATTCAATCAATGGTTCACAAATACTGTTAATTTTCTTAGTTAAGTAAGATCTGCAAGATTATTGAGGATTTCTTTGAATGTGTGTTCAAGCTTCCTGAGCGCTGAGTAGTGGGAGTAATTTGCTGTTTAAGAAGCGCTTTGTGGCAGCAAAACAAACAATTACTGAATTCAGCGGTCATTAGTGATTTACGGGATAGAAAACAATGAAACGGCCAATTGACTTCGATCCTAATGGGCGATAAGCGTGCGGATAAGAGTCATGCCCAAACATGCAATCCCAATGAAATTAAGACACAAAACTAAGCAGATCATTTATCTCACAGTCTATCACACACACACACACACACACACACACACACACACACACACACACACACACACACACACACACACACACACACACACACACACACACACACACACACACACACACACACACACACACACACACACACACACACACACACACACAAAGCATACCCAGTAAAACGCAAGTTTGAACAGTAATTGTATGATATGCTACATAACAAGCACCCTCTACCCTCTTCTACCCCCCCCCCCCCCCACCACCAAATTTAAATCCACATACACGATGGGGATGCTTTCTATATATTGCTGTGATACACACAGCAAAACCTCTCTGTTGACTGTGAGTTTAACTAATTTCACGGCTGTTTTTCTCATTTCTTTTATTCAGAGAACTGCGGCAGAAGCAGGGCTGGATGTTTGATAGAAGAATGAGGTCAAATCTTGCTCCATTGTCTGATAGTATATGCATGAAAACTTTAGATTAAGGGCAGCTATGCACACTCTCTAATTGCATTCTACCAACACATTACTATAAACTCAAACGTTTCGATGGGTGAGAGAAAGCACGTCTCCTCACGCTGTGTGATCTCTCCCTTTCTGACTTTTGGTAGTTTTTTTTTCTAAAGCCACTTTCATACAGAGATACAATGTTAAGAACATATCTTGAAAGCACTGAATGTTTAAAACTGAAACAATGTGGATATTATAAAACATGATGCACTTTCAGTAACTTGATGTGATTTTCTTAAACCTTATTTGATGCGTTTAAAATTAAATTTGCAATCAAACATTTAGTAAAAAGAAGTGCAGTGGAGTTTAAGACCGAATTTAAATGACAACGTTTAGAACGAAAACGCAACCTTTGTGTTTTTTCTTTCAAAAAGTTTACATGATGTCCGTTTCCATGGAAATGGTGAAACAGATGGATTTATGAGGTAATACCACAAAATCACTTAAAGCCACAAACATGCAGATAGGTCTTATAAAGGCAAAACCTAACAGCTACCCAATGTTGCTAATGCTACTTCAGACTGGATGTCTTTCATGTTGCCGTCAGGAAAAGTGACTGACGCCCTGTTTACACGACAACGTTTCACATGACAACGCGTCGTTTTTGCGTTTTCGTTTCACAACATTTCCTGTTTACAAAGCAGCGGCTCTGAGCGCTATTGTCGTGTAAACGGACACCGAAAACGCAACAGAAATTTAGCATTTTACCTTGAAAACATTGTTGTGTAAACGGGGTCTAAATGTAAAAAGGAGTGTGTTTATGTCCAGACAGTGGGCAGCCTGAAAGTGTTGGGATTTCTACAAGGGGTTAGAAAAGGCTTGGAAACTACCTACTGTATGTAATTAAACATCCAGGTCAAGCAGCTTTAAAGCTTAAAACATCTTCCGATGCTTATTAAGAGGATAACTGTTCTGCTCAACCATAATTCTTTATTTCACAATGTTAGAAAAAAAAAGTACGATTATGAGTCTATCTCCCATCTTGATTGCACAAGCTTAGCGTGAGGCTTTTTTTAAACATTGCTACTCATTAAACATATTACAACCTGCATCTAACACAATAGCACATAATAACGTCAAACACAGTGAAATTAATAAAAGAATAAATAATAAATGGAGCCTGGAATAGCAAAACAAAGCGCTTGCTGCTGTGTTTATCTATCCACTTCACTACGCACCAGAGGTTTCGAAGGCCAGAGAGGGAGAAGACAGCAGGGACACTGTATGTGAATAATATTGAGATTCTACCATCGCTTTAGTCAGTGTGGCAGCAGTTTATCACAGCAGTCAATCACCAAGTAATCACTATCTGCAAGCAACTCCTTCCACTTTCACTGCGTCAGAACACTTAGTCAGCTTTCCCTTCCCCGAGCCGCCCGAGGGGAAAAAAAAAATAAAAGATGTTACGGGGATTAAGCAAGCGGGACTCAGTGACGGATCCGTTCCGGTTGTATTTCATTTATCAACTTTTAATCAAACTAAAATTTCACAGCGCTGCTCAGTTTGTAAAAGCCAGCAATTCTACTGAGGTGTTTATTAAACGCTGGAGTCCAAACCATTAGCGGGATTAGCTGAGGGAAAATGAATCAAGTGTTTTGATACTGACTGCAGTTTGGCTGAAAACCGGCTGATTTTGTCTGTCGCCGTCTACCAGATCACAACTGATCAGTGATGAATGGATCGCTCAGTGTATCCGCATGGGATCTCAGGATTACTTGAACTGTAATAGAGATTAGATACAGTTTATCTGCGTTTCTACTTTTTCCAAGTAATCACTTTTGTAAATCCTGCAGCAGAGTCGCAGTGAAGAGAAAGAAACAAAAGCATGTTTAAAAGCAGCTGTTATCAAGGGTCAACAGCCAAAGTTCAGGAGTGGAAAACGTAGCCAAGCAAGTTTTTATTTTTTATTTTTTATTTTTTTTAAATCAAAAGTCCTTTATTTTCATTCAAAGTTTTTAATCTGACCATTCATCTTTTAGGTCAACAGTCCAGTGAAGAGTCACCAAATTGCCTCAAATGCATGTATTTTCCACAGTTGGCGAAAACACAGGAACGCACAGGAAGAAAATGCAAACTCCACACAGAAAGGCCCGACTCCATCCAGAAAGTTTTCTTATCTTACAATCTGCAGAGAAAAATGTAAATCTGGCCAATTAAAAATATTTCTAAATGGTATTGAATGTTTGACTTGATTTCTCTGGCAGGTTATAAAATCTTACTGAAACATCTCATAAACTGTCCAGCACAACTGACCAACAATGCATATCGCACTTTCTTCTTTTATTGCAACAAAAGGTTGCTAAACATGTTTCCAATGTGTCCAAAGCATCAAACTGTGACACAGTTGTGCACTATGTGATCATAAAAGAGGTATTTTTCCAGAAAGAGTGTCATACTTTGCAGTTATTTATACAAATCCTCCACAAGCAGCACCTATCTTAATGAGTTCCTTATCTCCTGTGAGTGTCATTAACTCAATATTATCAGGTAAAAAGAAACTGAAAAAGAGGAAGTTGCATAATTGAGTCTCTGGTACAACAAAGGGTTGAACTTCCAATCGAACACACGGTCGCAGAGTGACTTTTGTAATCTATTAAACCCTGGACACAATGTCTTACTGGGCTGTCTGTTGAAGACATAATGGATGTAAAATTGTTTGTTGGACGACATCCGGTAATCAAAACACCATCAATATGTTATTTGATGAAGAGAAATCTGCCGCTCTGACAAATCCACCTTAATAAATCAGCAACCACACATGCTATCCAGCTGTACAGCAGCAATAAGCTGCAATTAGAGCAGAGTGTAAGAGTCCGGACCACCGTTGACCTCCCGCCTCCATGTCTTTCCCTCCTTTGAGCCACCACTGATCTATGCCTGGTGCTCTGGCTCACTCATCTTCCCCTCCAGTGATTCTGCCACCTTAAGAATGCCATTCCAGAAGTCGGACCATAACTCCTGCTCAGCGTTCCCAGTAATCCCTCTTCTCCGGCTGCTCTGAGCCTACTTCCTTCCCCACAGCTGCCGGCCGGCCCGGCTCGGTCTAATAATAGGACAACAATGCCCGCCCTGCACCCGGACACACGGCACTAACATTCACCATCTTCGAAAAAAAAAAGAGGAGAGGAAAATAGAAACTCAATTAATCAATTATTTAGAAATGTTTCTTCAGTTTGGAAACCAAATGATTTCCACAAACCTCAGGGAAAATTGACAATTAACCTATATATTTACTTCCCCTACAATTACCAACACCCAGGTCTAAAAGAGCAACTTTCTAAAGAGTTGACATCCAACCCTTCGGTGTGTGGGTAATAAGACTTGCAGCATGTAAACACATGTTGGTGGAGGAATGATGATGAGGCTGCACACTTCTAATTCTATCTACTGGGACACTGTAATCACGCAGGAGCTGATAAATGAAAACTACACAGGAGCTAAACACTACCTTGTTGCCTTGATGGAAGGAGACAAATCCTTCTGCACTTATTCACACACACAAGGGAAGAGGCGGGTAGATGTCATAAATGTGTTGCATGGCAGACCCAAACTGGACACACACGTACTAATGATTTTATAAAATTTTTTATTATGCCTTTAAGAAGCACATAGAAAAGTTCTTTATGGTATTTAACCTTCTTCTCCTCAGTCACTTCTTGCTTGACAGATAAGTGTCATAATGCTACCTCAGTGGCACATGAAAAACCGGGGCCCCCAACACACCTCCCCCTTACACCCCATGCCGTACCCCACACCGCCATTCCACCAAGAGAGCAACCTCACGGACCCCCTTTTCGTCTCTCCTTTTCCTCTCAGAGCGACTGGCCGGTTCATGCAGAAGAGACAAAAGAGTGGAGTGAGCGCTCACCTCAGACAAGGTCCCACCGCCGCTGGGAAAGCTGAAGGGAAACCATCTATCCGTACAAAAAGAAGAAGAAAAAAAGAAAAAACCCAAGAGCAACAAGTAGTAGTAACTCCAGCGATTTCTCCTCCTCCTCCTCCTCTTACACTCCAGCTCCCTCACTGTGTTGCTCCTTCTGTTTTGCCCTGCAGTAGCTGCAGTGGACTGAACTAGAGAGGTGTGTGTGTGTGTGTGTGTGTGTGTGTGTGTGTGTGTGTGTGTGTGTGTGTGTGTGTGTGTGTGTGTGTGTGTGTGGATGGTCCCGTGGACTCCTGCAGGGATATTGACTCTTAGCAGGGTTCAGGTCCTCCCCCTTCTCACAGACTCACCGAGGGTGGAAAAAAAAGAAAGAAAGATCTCACACATACACACACACACAAACAAACAGAGGATATAAGAGTGCCCTTTGTTTTCTGTTGGTTTCTCTCACTTCCTCACTCTATCTTACCATGTCTGTAACACCCGAGTCTGCAGCCCCCCCTTTGTATGTGTGTGTATGTGTGTGTGTGTGTACATGCACAGGGAATGCCGTCGTGCCTCAGCGCCCGGGGCTGGAGGAGGAGGAGGAGGAGAAGGAGGAGGAGTTTCTACCTCAGAGAGCTGAATTCCTGCCTCACAACCGGCCAATGGGAAGCTTTGTTGCGGCCGACCAAAAACCGCGGGACCAGGCCGGGCCTCACCACCACACGCCAGCTTTAAAGCATTAGCTGAAGTTTGCTGGGCACTTACATGTAACCTTCCACAGCGACGCAGACAGTCAGAACTACTTTATCGATTCGTTCGCACTGGAGTTTGGCATTCACATTTCAGCTTGTGAATCTTGACGCAACGGCTGAAATACATATTTATGTTTATTACCAATGCAGGAGTTGAGATTTACTTGATTTATGGCACAAGAACCCAAATCCACCAGACACTGACATGTCTTTAGGTATCCAATCAACAAAAAGGATTCTACAAAGACCGAGGTCACAACACACAAAGCTGCGCCGGTGGGCTGAAGCAGGAAAAGCCCGAGCTGAGACGTTCCTCTGTTTCTTCCCACGTCTCTCCCTTTCTCTCCTTCCTGTTAAAGAACAGCACTCTCAGGTTTCTGCTCCTGTCCTTGGACGGACATTTGTCAAGCAGGGCATTTGTCCACAGACGTGACATTTACCCCTTCCTCCCCCTCCTCCTCCTCCTCCTGTTATACGCAAGTTTTCTCCTGGCCACTCCGACTTCTTACCTTACTATTCTCACTACATCTGCTCACACTGAAGCCTTACAGCGGAGTACAGGCTAAAATAAACTCCTGAATAACTGAGCTGTGATGTGGTGACATGTACACACACCAGATTTAATTATTAGTACTTTCTTAGCCAATCACTCAGTAGACTAACAGCATATCAACAGGATGTTTTCTATACTGGCCAACTTTTACATCCATAAATTGAACAATCTAGAATATTAACTACACATCATTAAAAAAGCAAAAACAAAACAAGGATGTGTTCCCCTTCATTGTAAATTTATTGAGTCCTGGCTCGGTTCCCGCTCGAATCCAGTAAATGTAAAATGATACAAATTGTTCTGGTGCAGGGGCAGTCTGCGACATTTCCGAAGATGGGATAAACATGTCCATCTATTGCTTTCATATGTTTCCTGTATCTTTGGCATTCAGCACGACCATGGGATTGTCTTTGTTTGTGGTGCACAAAAAAAATAAATCTGGTGATGAGAGCTCTTGGATGGATCCTGGCTGATAATTGCTGCCTTTGTTTTTAAAGAGCAGCTCAATGACTTCCAAATGTCCAGAATGGGTTTATGACTATTAGCGGAGCTTTTTAGCCGCGTGCTTCTGCTGCGAAGCAAAGTGCACTTCTACTTTACGCGGCAGTTAAATGTGGTGAGCATGGATGACCACAGGTGTGTGTAGCGGGAGCGCAACAAAGCTTGGAAGCTCTTTTAACAGCACGATGAAAAGGTTAAAACAAGTTTTGAATTTATTTATTTTTTTACTAACCAATTGCATATCAAGACGACAATGTAATACAGACCCTTGTTCACTACATTTCCTCAAGCAGTGCTTACCAGTCTGGGGTTTTGCACCCAGGTGGCGATGGGGTTATGTGCCAGAGATCATGAGGGGCCCGAGGCTTTGCCCGCTCCAAGTTTTTCAAAATTAGATTGGAACATGTCCAAGAAAAGACATGTTGTAGGCTATAGCGCAGACCTGAGAAACTTCCCAGTGATTCGTATCTTGATTTTGCAAGTTACGGGAGTTGGTGTGTCCACCAGTGTTTGGCTTTACTGTAATATTAACCAAATGGAACAGGAGGTCTTCAGCCGGGGTGCAAAAACACTAATCCAACAAAGTACTTCTATTTTGGTATTTATTATTAGAGAACAAGTTGGATTGCAATTCTGGGTGACTCGAAATTATTAAACTACCGAGTCCCAGGAGACTATGGACTGGGGGTCGTGACACCCTGGAGGCCGACATTGTCATTATTGTCCATCTACTCGCACATGTGCAGAGGAACTATTTAATAATGCCCTGGTGCACATGTGCAGTATCAGCGTTTCAGACTGAGTAAGAGCGTTTTCAAAAGCTGGAGCATTTTTAAAAAGTCCCACCTTGGGAGCCGCTTTCCAAAAAGTAGCATTTGTAGTAAATCTAAGCACCGTTGTCGTGTAGGCGGACAGGCAAAAAAAAGGAACGAAAAGTTTTCCCAATTTTACTCGAAAACGCTGATGTGGAGTTATCACCACTTGGCTCTGTCATGAAACCATAAAGCGACTTGAGTTAAGAGACGATCAACTCTCATGACAGTCATGAATCCAAGCTGCTTTGAGCCGCTTGTTTTTCTTATCTAAAAAAAAAAACTACATTTAAATACAGAAACCTGGTCGTCTGGTGTTTTAAAGCCGAGTGTTTAAGTCAAAGTTTGACTAAGATTTAATCCTTCAACAAACAATTACCAGGAAAATCACTGCGGGGAAAAAAAAAGGAAGAGGCGCTGAAATGGGAAAGATGAAGAGCTGAAAGCTGAAGTGACACAGTGGGTGGATGCATTGCTATGTAGGCTATAGAGTTACACAGGGACGAAAAGTGATGCAATGAAGTTCAGTCCTACACACAACTGTGACACACCTCTCCTTTTATCTCCACTCTGTTTGTCTCCCTCTAATCCCTCATCCCCTGTCAGTCTGTTTATGTTCCTCAGTCAATTTTCCGTGTGTTTGTTTCCAAGAACGTGTGAAAAGTTAAGAGCATGAACAGTGGAGATTAGGGTTCAGCCTGCATGTTGACTTAGTCTGTGCATAGAACTCCTTTCTGCATTTATTTGACGATGAAACCTTGCATTAAAAGGAGAAATCTTCAGATTTCAAACATTGTGAGATTGACAGAAAAGAAAGTGGAGATAAGGGAAATGGAGAGCAGCATACCTGCAGGAAAGAAAGCAGAGAGAGTCGATGCGACAAAAGACCTGAACCTTCAATGACAACAGCATGAAACAACACTGTTTACCGACAGTCCGCTTCGAGAATGTCTCCTGCTTTCGCTCTAGAGAGCTGAAATACAAAAAAAAATAAAGCTTGCATTGTGACATAACTTGACGTATAAACAAAAAGACATTGCTCGTTCGATATGATAAAGACAGTTTGTTTGTTTTTCTCAGTTTTTTCATCAGTTCGAATCTGCATGATTTCCTCTGGAAAAGAACATGCATCTCAACTTAACGTACATAAATAATACATACATAGCTGATCAGACAGGAACGTCCGCATCTGACATTTTAGAGACAAAAGCCACTTGTGTGCAGCGCGTAGGGTCAAACTACTGCCATGCCGACCACGCCAGCAAGTGCTTTTTGTGGAAAGTTTCCAAGGGGAATTCAACTCATAAAAGGCTAAAAGTGGGGCAACTGGGAGGGGACGGCGGGGGGATAGTGGTTTGGCATACATACAACATAATGGCCACACTCATATACAGGCACTGATCACAACTCATTTACAACTTGTTCTCTGTAGGATTTCTGTCTTCATTGGTAACAATCGAGTAGTAAAAGCTGATGTACATGGAGCAATGTGCCAGTTGAGGGAGTCGTGAAGTTCTCACTATCCACCAACTGCGTCATCCAAATGTTGTTTGCTGGCAATCCCGTAGCTCCATCCACCACCCGACCTCCCCCATATGAGCGCATTGTCGACTTTGCTTTGATCTGATAATGTAAGACACTGCTATGCTGAGAGGATTAGTTCAACTAGTGAAATCCTCAATAGCTGCTCTACTTCTCTGAAGGATTCAAGAAAAAGAAGCAACAGAACCTTGTCAAATTCATCTCAGGCCCATCTATTCATCTTTGATCCCAGCTTTTGTCCCAAGTTAGGGCTGCAGAGTTTATCCCCGCAAATTCTATTTTGATAGAAATTTGCAATCATTGGGATTAAGATTGCGTCCTACTGCTGTTTTCAATCCGTCCGCCGGACCGTCAATCTTAAGTCCATAGTTGTTACAGCAGATTCCAGATGACACTGAAGAAAGAGCGAGGTGCCCTCTTGGCAAATGCCAAGAGAAACGGACAATTACTATCAATTCCATTTGCACTCCCTCTTAGAAGCTAAGTTGTGTCACAAATTAACTGAGGATGCAGGAGTTTGGATTGACAAAAGAAGCCAGACTACCTGAGAAAACCCCCACAGGCACAGGGAGAACATGCAGAGAAACTCCTGGTAGCCATCTTTAGGTTCTAGAAACTTTTCATCATCCAGTTCAGCATCCAGTCCAACTCAATATTATATTTTAACTGATTTATTGTATACAGTGACCTTGGGTGTCCTGAAACACGCTGATAAGATGTATTGTTAGTTTTATTAACCATTTTCCGAGACAGTAAATCACTAACAAACTCCTCCCAGTATCTTGCATATTCACGAACAAATGCACATTAAATGGGTATTGTGTGTCATTTTGCATGTATATTAGACATGATCCTCTGGATCCTATGTTTTCAGATCACCTTGTACACGTCTGTGGGCATACAATCACATTTAGGCTACTTTTTGATCAAGCAAACCTTAAGTAGAACCAACCATTTGTGCTTAAGGATTTACTTTAATTATGTGGTGGCAGAATTGTGAAGAGCAGTGTGTAAAAACTCTTTCTTCAAAGTAACTTAAATTTTCAATGCATGACAGTTATTCATTATTCCTGTGTTTGATGGCACTGAGTAATTCATATTGCATATATCTTTGATTGTGTGTGATTGCAATGCAGAGGTCCTGTAAGCATTATAAGAATGATTTATCGGTGCAAAGTTCTATTATTGCAATTTCTAAACATCAAATGGGTTTGGGAGTTAGGGTTATAAGATTTAATCTTGTGAGTGGGAATAAAATACTTAACAGAACTGGTCAATCGCAAATGATTCAGATGATTAAAAAGACAGACACCATCCCTCTATCACTTAAAAAAATGTTATCGTCACACTCTCTATTCATCAGTCAATCTTTTCCTCCTTTCCTCATGAATACAAAATACAATTCAAAACACCAATTGGGACCCATGGCAGCTTTGCATACGACATATTTGGTTCCCTCTTATTATTCTAAGTTGATTGTGATTTACATATGATGGTAAAAATGAGGAGCAGCATTGTTTGATTGAGAAACTTGCAGTTCCTTGTTACTGCTACTCCTCCATAGATCCACTTTCAGGCTCAGATAACTCAATTTTCCCCCAGCAAGCCTGCTGCTGGAATACTCTGGTGGATTATGACAGATCTGTAACAGAGTTTGCCACATAAACAATGACGAACGATAAACAAAGCACTGATTAAAATCAGCTCATCTCGCGGCGATAGCATCCTACTTTGATTAGAATCTGATTGGAAAGAACGGGCTTACACTCGCTATGCCATGCATCCCTCTCCTTGACGTCTGCAGTTAGCTTTCCCGTCACATGCCCCGGTCAATATTTCCCATCTCTCCTTTTCCTTTTGCTCATTCTAGCTCAGCTCTCGGTCCTCCTGGCACTCGCTGCATTGACACAACATTTATAGGGACGGGGGAAAGAGCACATTTCCCCGCAATGAATTTGTTGTGAGCATGTAATTAGCTTCAGGACCGCGCTTGGCTCATTTCCTGCTCCTCGCTGTCGTATTCATTGTGGACGAGGCACATTTCACACTTCGACAGCGAAACATATAACGCACACATAGAACATAGCACACGCAGAACATAGCACACACAGAGGCAGTGGTGCACACGGCCGTGCAAACTGGCTTAACATCCACAGAAAAGGCGGAATCTAAAGTTCCATTCAAATTTTCTCCAACACTCCACTGTTTCGCAAACTCTTTCTATACACACTGGCGTTTTAATGTGTCTTCACCCCCTCCCCACCTCTTGCCCCCTGCTCCCCACCATGCCACCGCTCGGTTGACTGACGGTCTCCCATCGGGGAGGCTCGCCGGCAAATGGGGCCAAATGGAGCCGAGCCACTGTTGCTGCTGGCCACCGGTCAGCTCGCTGAGGTTATTGCTTAGCTCTGCTCATACTGTGTTACTTATATCTGCCATCACACCACTAGTTTTGAGTGTTTGATGAACTTTTCATGTGTCAGGAAACTTTACTGCTATGGATCAGCATCCTAATTCCTCACCAATACTTACACACAAAAAAAGCAGATCTGTTTTTACAATTGCATAAATTTAAAATAAAAGTGAGCCAAACTGTGAGAGAGAACTGGAGTCAGTGAAAGACTTCTGCTCAGATGTCAAGAAGTTTAAGGAAAAGGTTGCATCACTCTGAATATTGCCGACTCGTTTGGAGTATTGTGATTATACACTGAAAACCCAAGATTCCGCTTTTTCTGTTTTGTTTATTAATAGTAACGTACAACTGATTTTTCAGAGGTTAAATGAAAAGCAGAGACGGCTCGAGAGAAGCAAGACTGAATGTTTTTTGTTGTTGTTGTTTGCCAAATGCTTTATTGTGGTTCTCTACCATAAACAGGCAAATTACACACTGTAGCAGACAAATAAACAGAGGCTGACATGTTTGTGGCATGTTGTTCTCCAAATCTTTCCTTTGCAACAGCAGAGCGTTGGAACTTTCAAAAGACAATGCAGTGATTCAGAAGTCATCTATTTTCTATTTTTGTCTCTTTTACATACAAAATTAATCATTTGGAGCTGTCACTTGTGAATTATTGACATGCCAAAGAATACTTTTGCAACTGGAAGTGTGGAAACATTAACAAAAAAGCCTCTTCGGCAGGTATATGCATTTATTTATATGGATTGAAGCAATCAATTTAATGCTATTTGCTTCAATTAATCTTCTGTTGAACTTTCATTCAATTCATGTCACAATCTTTATACATTGATTTATATTTATAAAACTGATGAGGTTCAAAACAGAATGAAACATTGCCTTTGTTATTTTACATTTTATCTTTAATTTAATTCTTAAATATAGTCTAATGCAGTTTAACTTTATCTGTCATTTGCTGTTTACTTGTATTCTACTCATATTTAGTATTTCCTTTTTCCTCACCTGCTTTGTCTCATTGTAATTTTATTTATAAACGTGTACTAACATTCATGAAATGTGCTATGTGAAATAAAAACAGTCAAATAAATAAAGATCATTTTCATACTGACGCATCCTCCTGCTGTGATGATCACTGGTAGCAGGGCACCAAAAGGCAACAAAGAACACATATGGAGCCGACTGCTAAAGCCTTATTTAGAAGTGATGAGAAATACATTTATCAAAACATGAAGTGTCAACACAAACGTGTCCCTGACCTCTTTGAAGGACCATCTGGTCAAGTTTGGAACAAATAGCTTCGCACGGCTTTGAAACAGAAGCGACTGAGGTGAGCTCCCCTCTTCTGTCCCCTACTGTCCGCGTGTGTTTTCAAGGGTCTTTTTGTTTCCAGCCTTTTCATTATCAATTTATTTTTAAAATGTAGTTCTATTATGCAAATAGCAATAGCAATCCTCTTGTGTACTTGCAAGGCCAGAAATGTGTGTTTGTGTGTGTGTGTCTGTCTGTGGGTGTGTGTGTGTGATTTTCTCTATACTGAGAAACGTTTACAGCTTTCCTCACAGATAAAGTCAAATATAAGTGTGGAAGTGAAATCCCATCACCAGCAGCCACTTGAGATTAATTTTAAAGCCAAGTGTGAAATGCAAACTGCTGAATGTAAACACAATCTGAATGTGAAAGATAGAGGGTCTGAAAGACTTTCTCTATGAGGCATGTGGTTTGATACGAGTGGGAGCTAGAAATAATTAAGTCAAATATGTGCATTTAAAAGGTGAGCCACCAAATATGACTAATCCAGCAATCTGCCATAACCTCTGAGAGTACCACTAAAGTGATAGTAGTAGAGTAATAGTACTTAGCGCACCCCCCAAGGGGGGTAAGTTTTGTCCATCGCCAGTTCCAACGGAAAGGTCAAAAGCATTGAAAACAATGTAGTTAGCATGCCAGGCCACTAGTTGGCACTGTTGGTTGTTTTTGTAATAAAACCACACACATGCATGCAGAGAACAATACGCTATAAACATTAAAAACGGTGAGTACAGACGATGAAGTTGGCTTTCTATTATGGGGGACTCCCAACTACAAAACTACCAAGTCGCTGAAGACTATGGGAGTCATGATACTCTGAAGGTATGTAGGAGTGTTTCAGAAAAGTTGTGCTTTCTCCCGTTTTGACCGAGTCGCAATCAGAGCGTTTTCGAGAAATTCCACCTTAGGGAGCCGTTCTCAAAAAAAGTTGTGTTTTTAGTGGCTTCAAGCACCGTTGTCGTGGAAACGGACACCCAAAACATAACGAGACTTCTGTTTTTACTTGAAAACCTTTAGTGTGTAAACAGGGCATCAGTCTGTTTCCTGTTTTATTTGGACGTCTCCCGAGCCGGGAAATGTTTCACCTGTGCTTGAGTGTGCAATCGTCTTCACCTGGCGATAGCTGTATACGCTGGGTTCACTTTTGTGTTACATTGCTAGTTTATCGGTGTCATTCAGGCAATCTCTTCCGAGCTCCACGCTTCTGCCCAGCTTTTGATCCGGCTACGATTCTTCCCAGCCCTCGAGTGAATAAAAGATATTGACCTCTGCCTACTCCCTGACACCCTAGTCACTGGTTCCAACTCTCATCTGCAATTAACTTCACGTCCCCTTTATTATCTCTATAATAAAGGGAACTCTTGTCTTGTCACCTTCTGTGTCGTTGTGTGTTTTGAGTCATGACACTTTCATGCACACCAATCGTGAGTCCTGAAATGTACTTGCATACCATTTGGAGCAACTTTTTGTTCAGTGTTTTGCTTATGGTCACATTTGGAGAAGGCGAAATAGGGGATCGAATCATCGTCTCTTTAATTGGAAGCCAACACACTCAATCAACTGCATGGTAGCCAGCCGTAACAAGCTTTGATTACATTACAACTTCCTATCCCAGAGGGAGAAAAATACAGCTGGTCGCTTGTGATTTTAACGCCAACCATTAATGTGAAATCTGGTACATATCGATGCCTCAGACTCATTTTAAAAATTGTCTTAATGGGTCAGGCTCAGTGAGAGAATGGTCAGATATGTGCTACCTGCTCTCCTATTGCATAACAAGGAGGCATTAGTTTTAATGGTAGCAACAATTCAGACAATTGTTTACCATCATGACATGAGGCAAAAGTGTCATTGTGAAATGTGAACAAACGTTCTAGACTATTTTACTTCTTAAAGGAGCTGTAATCAATATTTTCTTAGCATAAAGCATCAGAAAACAGTGTGAAAACAATGTGAGAATATGACTAGTGACAGAGCATGCAGAGGGAGGCGAAATGAATATCTGACTCTGCACTTTCCCTTGATTTCACAGAGCTTTAAAGCTGCCTATCAAAATACAGCTGACGGCAAGACTTGATGAAAAAGTAGAGAGTGGAAAAAAAAAAGATATTAAATTGAATCAAGTCTAAAACTTGGGAACTATTGAGAGGCAGTCTGAGACTGTGAAATGGTCCTTTAAAGAGAAATACAAGTGACCCCGCCTCTCTAAAACGTCTTTTATAACACATGTTTGAGGGTTTCAGCCTGGATATGTTTCCCAAAAATGCAAGTACTTCATGCACACGCGCACACACACAAAGAACACATCATCCTCAAAACACCAACAGTTTGCTGATGGACAGAGGACAGTCTAAGTATCGTGGTTTTAATCAGTGTCTCAACCTTCTCGACAACAATTGTCTGCCAAGGCTGCAAACTCCTCCTGTACATCAGAAACAACTTGAAATGGCCATGTGGTCTGGTGCAAGATAGCGTTTCCTGGCTTAAAAGCTGGATTACAACTTCTGAGCAGACAGCCCAGCTCCTATATTTACATCACGCTGTACCACCCGATGTCGAGTCTGACCACCGCTGGTTTAAGCACATGACAACACAAGCAAGAATTAATCTTTTATGCAAAGCCCGACATTCTACATGGCAAAGCCCCGCAGCACTTTCACCTCATAACACTGCCGTTTCATCAGGATAATATGCTGGAATTCAAGAATTGTAGTCAAGAGACATGAATTCACTTCACAAATGAAAAGTGAGAGAAAGAAAATGACGTATTATTTTTTGTCCTCCCCAAAAAAGCATTAAGAAATCTTAGCTGGTTTAATCCTCTTGTCTAATAAAAGTTCCATCTGAAAAAAGAAGGAAAAAAAACACACACACACACACACACACACACACACACACACACACACACACACACACACACACACACACACACACACACACACACACACACACACACACACACACACACACACACACACACACACACACACACACACACACACAGTCCCCTCTAGTCCATGAGCAGGCATTCAACCTTTCCCATCGAGGACAAAAACATGCAGACCTATTTACATGTCAATGAAGGCCGTGGATAAGCACTTGCCCTGCCTCTTCCCACTTTCCTGCCCAAAACCTCCACTCATCTCTGCATACTCCTGTAAACTACAATGGTAAATGTAATAATCGTGATATCTAATAGAGATATGGTTGCCGGGAAAGAGGTGAATGTGTGGTGGGACTTTTGCCGTAAGAAGACTTCTTTTGCTGCACAGCTGTACCACAACCAGCCCTGCCAAATAATTCTGGATGCCCCAAGCTGATCCCATAAACCAGTATCAAGGTCAACCTGGACAAACTCTAATGAATTATTGAGCTCCGTCCGGTGTTGATCCTTTCCGAATAGAAATACCGATATATACTGAGAGATAGAGAGAGAGAGATAGAGAGAAAGAGGAAGATGCACTGCACATTTTTCCATTGGAAAACATTAAAATTAAGGGCATGTATGAAAGGGTGAATGGACAACTCGTCCACGGACAAATCGTCCACAACAATTTTTTTCAGCATTATTGATTTGAAGGATTAGATTTCAAAGTATATTTGACACATTTGGAAGGATTATTAAGTATATCTGACACAAAAACCTAAGCAGTGGCTGATTTTGCTATGGGCTGGCTCGCATCCATGTGCTTTGGTAAGTTGTACTTCGGTATAGTGAACCCTCTTATTGGATTTTGTATCACCAGAAACTAAAAAGAAGTGAGCTTAAATGACCAAAATGTACTTTATCAACCCTTGTAATATTAATATAGATAACCTTGTGGGAAATTATGTCTTTTAATCATCAGTAAGTGTAGCTGAGGATCATAAAAAACTAGATGCAGTCACAGTATCTGTGCTATAATCAGTGATGAAACCAGACTGCAGATGAAACTATGCTTCATATGCCAAATACACAAAGTTATGAGATATTCACATCGATAGAACAGTACAGGAAGGACCTGCTTTAGTAACAAACAACCATAATGATGTGTGAGAGAGTGAAAATTGATGCCTGCAAGCCTTAATAAGCTCGTCTTTCAACCTGCAAGCCTGAGGTGTAATCCAATGATATCAGATTATTGCCCTTTCTACTGTCACTTTTCTATTTATATCGGACCTTTAGATGAGTTCCTCAGACAGAGTTTATTACTGCAAGCGGCTGACATTTTACTTTAGGTGAGTTTACTGTGAAGGTGAGAATAAAGGCTGAATGTTCTCACTTATTCGGGTCAGATTATTATCATGTCTCCGGAGATGGATAAATAAAAAAAACGGAAAAGTTTTGACTTTCCCACTTTTCTGTGCCTTTTTTCTTTGTCTCTCCTTCTCTGGGATGGCAGTCGGCCCAGTGCATAAAGCAAATGTGGCTTAGACGCTGGCAAGGAGAAACTACGGTCTCTTGGAAATATGCTCTGTGTTGACTCATTCTGTTAACCACATTCTTCATCAGCAACACAGCAGAGTCCTTCCCGTTGGCCATGAAGACAAAACATCGCCTTTTCTAGCCCAGTTAATAATACACCACTTCTTCTGCCTTTCAACTATCTAGTTTAGACTCTAACATTCGGAGTGTTGGAAGAAAAAAGGGAAGAGGGGAAAAAAAAAGAGAGAGAGAGAGAGGCAGCGGAAAATGAGGGGGAAGCGAAAGAGTGAGCACTCACTGGCCTACAGTGCAGTCTGGATCCCCCTGGATTTATTTGTGTACATAACTCTTTCTCTTTCTGTCTCTCCCCCTCCGTCTCCCACTTTCATTCTTTCGTTCTGCTCTCTATCGCGAACGCAAACACCCACATGGTGCAACCACTAAACAGTCTGCAAATACACAAGACCCCGCGGAACCGTCAATTCATCTGGCTGCATTTTGAGCAGAAACGGTACACCCACGGCCCTCGCATATGCCACAGTTAATTATTCTATTCAAAGACCGAGAGGAAGGCTTTCAGCTCTGAAGCTCGCGCCGAACACAGCCAGAAAACTGAAGACAAGCTGGAACCTGGAGAGATTCCGCTCGGCGTTGCAGTTTTCAACTCGCTCGGCCTCTGTAAAGCGAAAACTTTATAACCCTGTTAAAGGAATGAGGAGCGGGTCATTAAAAGAGAAACAGTTGATTCCTCACAATTGCCATGTAACACCCTTCACCCTTTTAACCTCCCACCCAACAGACTGAAGTCCTATTCATGACTGACCACAGAGGCCCCAGTCAATAGCCTGGGAGCCAAATGGAGAGCCTTGTCGTAATAACAAGCCAACGGTAAAAACCATGTGACCCGACTCCCTTGTTCACTTAAGACTCATTTCAACTTTTTCCACTAGTATCACTCTCATCATGTCCCCGTCTCTTCCTCCGCTGCTCCCGATTCGTACTCACCATGCTGTGCCTCTGGATGGGTGCTGGTGTCGGGGTCCATGTTAAATTCGCAGGGTAATGAGCGCCCAGATCAACACACCCATGTCCCGAGGCAAAGTCAACTCGACGGCCGAACTGAAGCTACTGAAAGTACAACTGCTGTTTTATCTCCTCCCGCTCCCGTCCCTGCTCCGCCGTGCTTCTCTCCAGTCAGAGCTGCTGGCTCGGGTCCGGCCCCTGCAGCCTGCCAGCTCAGCTCAGACTTCCACCGCTGTGTTACATCTGTCTCGCTGAGCCACTCTCTGGAGAGCAGGGAGCGAGAGAGAGAGAGAGAGAGAGAGAGAGAGAGAGAGAGAGAGAGAGAGAGAGAGAGAGAGAGAGAGAGAGAGAGAGAGAGATTGGGAGGGAGGAGAGAGAGAGAGAGAGAGAGAGAGAGATTGGGAGGGAGGAGAGAGAGAGAGAGAGAGAGAGAGAGAGATTGGGAGGGAGGAGAGAGAGAGAGAGAGAGAGAGAGAGAGAGAGAGAGAGAGAGAGAGAGAGAGAGAGAGAGAGAGAGAGAGCAGCATACTGTATGGGTGGAGGGGGTTGTGTGGCAGCACTGAATGTTTCCACTTTGATCAATTTTACACTCTCAGCTCATTTTTTTTCTCTCATCACACAGAGAACCTAATAATGTCAGAATTAAAAAAAAAAATTAAAAATAAAATAGTAATGCAGCCAACATCGTGAGAAACACAAGGAGCAGAAATGATGCCGTATTCCCACAGTAAACACTTCCTTTTAATCCAGTTTGACATTTTTAACGTCGGAACAAAAATATAAACAATCCCCCCAACAAACTTTAGAAGACTTTCCTGTTGTAGTTTAACTTTCATAACTTCTACATCAACGCTTTCTGCAAAACTAAAAAAAAATATTCACAGGATAAGTGTGGACCTATTTTTTACCGGCTGAGAACTAATGATCACTTTCAATCTTTTGTCATTCCCACTGTCCTTTTCGTTTGCTTACAGCAGGGGCAGTTCAGGGGCCACATACATCCCAACATCATCCTGAGTGGGCTGGACTGGTAAAACAGAGCCATAATAACCTTTAAATTTAAACTTTAAAGCTTTTACTATGTTGTTGCGTCGAGTATATGATTGGAAAAAGTCTATGATTTTGCTATATGTTTCACAATTAGTACGGAAAATTACTGCAATCTCAACAGCAAGTCAATATTAATGATACTTTCGGGTGCAAAAATCTGTGAAATGTCCAATAAACACCTATAACTGTTGCATTTTGTGGCCTTTTGCATGCATGTTTTTACAAAATCACGTTGACAGATTTAAAGACTTGATTAATCGTTTCCTGGGCCGAATTGGAGCCTGTTGCACGGCCTTATGTTTGACACTCCTGGTTTCGAGGTTTTCGGTGTGTGTGGCATTCAGACTCACGCCGGAGTTCATGTGGAAGTAGACCTGCAGAGACCTGCTCCTCAAAGGGTCTTGGGGTCCTTATTTAGACAGCAGTGTTTACACCTCCACAAATGAAAGGCACAGAAGGAGCAGAGTTCATCCCAGTTCAAATAAAACCACAACAGGTGTAATTACTGAGTCCTGTTATCATAGGTTTATTGTTGATTATAAGAAATGTATGAAATTGAGAAAAACATTTCTTTAATGGGTCAATATCAGGTTATTCATACAATTTTTGTGATTCTTGTGAGATAATAGTTGCTAATTATGCAAGTATTTTCACATTGAAACTCAAACAGGTTTAGTATAATGATAAAATAGAGATTTCTTTCAATATCCATTACATTTCAAAGACGACCAGTTGAGATTACATTAGAAAACTGAGAGTAACACAGTACAGGATTCCGAAACTACACTGCTAATTCATTGTTTTGTCCATTTTAAAGGCTTTTGGGCAGGTTGGCTACCTTAAACGCTCCCAAGGTAGGAATCAGCTTTCATTTAGCCTGGAATGAGCTCGGGGTTATTGCATGATACCGCATACCAAACCTCCTACAGCCTCAAGTTTATGAGCCAGCTGTGCCTCCTACAAACAAGATGGGCGGATTTGCATCTGTGAATAAATACGTGAACTTTTCAAATGAATTACCTCAGGTCAATGGAAATAAATTTGAGGAGTCAAAAAACAGAGATTACTAAAAGTACCTGCCTCTGCAGTGATCACTTTACACTGTCGCTTTACTGACTTTGATTAAAAAGAAAGCAGTGACTGCTGAATGAAGGACTATATTTTTGTCCTGCTTTCATCCATGCGCCACAGAAAAATTTAAATACCGTTGACTGAGCCAGTCAAACATCAGGTGTACGCATTGAAAATTTATTAAGTGATCATAACAGGATTACAAGACAGCAACAGGAGTCGGATGTTTTTAACAAACTGTTCAAAGGTTTTAAAATACTGCGTTTCAAGTCGTCTTGTATTTGGACCATTACAGTACTTTAAAATATACTTTGAGTTCATGCTGTAACTTCAGTTATTCATGTCTTTGATCCATTTTCCAGAGTGTGGAATACAGCTGATGCAACAGTTTCTCTATGTTGTTCGCAGACACATATTTTTAGTAAAAGTTGACCTCAACAGTTTTGCTGAATATTAACTGGCAGTGCTCCATCTCCATCCTCTAAATTAGGGATGTCAAACATACGACCCTAACTGGCCCGCCCGAGTCCGAGCCGGCCCACGGGAATCGAATGAAATTTGCCTCCTGTGAGAAATTATGACATTACCTGCAATACATCTATTTGACCAGCAGGGACACACAGGGCTTTGTATTATGTGACAAGTCAGTTCAGGTGATCAGGATGACGACACAGATGTAAAAATGTGTCTACATAAAATATATTTTCTAGATTTTGACTAATTATTCCGATCAGGGATGCAAAATTATTTTTTTTCCCGCAGATACCCGATAACATCCTGCTTTTCACAACTGATGCAAGTACCTTTAATCAATTACATTTTTAATAGTTTAGATACACAACTGAGGTAACAGAAATGCAAAGATATACGTGTTGAAACTGGTAGACTTTTTATCCCTTCTAGGCACTTTGGCTGAACATTTACTGCAAACGCCGATCACGTTGTCTTTTTCAGAAACAGTGAAGAATGCCAACACCGGTGGTGGCAACGCAATGTTCAGCAAAAAAGTTACTTATCGGACTTATCTGTGTGATGTCATTTTTTCCTAATATGGGGCCGATAATCATCTGTACCGATAGTTATCGTGCATTATTAATTCTGCTCATAATAAGAACTACTTTATTTTATATAAGCCTACTTTATTTTTGTGTTCCAGCTATGTGACCAAATGTTTTATGCCTTTAAAGATGTAAATAGTAAAAGGATAGTCATGAACTTCATAATATATCATTACTTAACAAAGACATAGATTTAGAGTTGTACTTATTTATAGATTATAGGGCTATTATCTATCGATCCGGCTCACTTGAGATCAAACTGCGCTGTATGTGGCCCCTGAAGTAAAATGAGTTTGACACCCCGGCAATACATAATAAGCAAATAAGGTCATTTTAGCCATCTGAAGTTTCTGCTAAATCAAGTGTCAATGAACAGGATTGGCAACATTCAGTGGTAAAATTCTCATGTTAGACCACAGCAACAAAAAAGTTAAACAAAATCTATCGCGAGCTGATTGTAATTACAGCCTCCGAGGAGGAAGATCACCAGCAGTGCTTAAAATACATATGAGGCAGCATTAGAGCCCCAAGGCATGCAAAAATCATTTAAACAGCCTTTGGTCAGCTACCCACTTCTTTTTAATCCTATCTATAACGTTACAGCTTGCAGCAAGAAAAACTAGAAAATAGGCCAGCATATGCCCAACAACCACGAGTCGGGAACTTTTCAAAGCTTGATCAAGAGGGAGAGAAAAAAAAAACCTTTCACCTCACTAGAATTAAGCTCAGTTGTTCTGGTGGGAGCGCCGCGCCGTCTCACGCATGTTTGTGCCGAAACCTTGACGAGTTCAAAAGAAAAGAGGCGGAAGCCGCTCGCTATTCAGTCTGAGGACGAGATGAGATGAGATGAGAGGGCGCTCGCTGATTCGCTGTGGATTCTTATTCATCTAAGTGTAGTTTTTATTCATCTCTTGGCTTATTTGGAGCTGGTGTGTCACGCAAGGACAAAGGCAGGTGGGTCCCGTGCCAATGAATAATTTAGCGAAACACAGACACGCCGGGCGTTTGTGGAGCTGTGATGTGGATGTGCTGGCCTGAGAACAGGCACAGGTGCACCGTGCACATATGCACTGTCACAAACTGAAGCTTTAAAGGTTACACCAACAGACAGACACATTTAGCACCTTTTGTCCACCAAAATTGCACTTTATAATTCTGGTCCTTGGTTATTTGAAATTATGCTATTTGGGTTTGTTTTGTTTTTTTAAAAGAAGCTCTCACATCATTTTGCTGCAATATTAAATTTTCTCTCGATATACTGATTTATGAATTCATGACTAAACAGTTTTGTAAGGTTATCTTCAAGTACCAATGAAATGATTGAAACTAACAGTTGGGACGGACCCAAGGCCTCTCGCAGGGTGCATGTGTTGGTTGATGCCTTAGGCCTCGTTCACACTGCGGGGAAATGCGACCCAATTCAGATTTTTTTACTCAAAAGTGACCCTTATCCGACCCGTTTTGTGGCCGTGTGAAAGCGCCAATTCCGATTTTTTTGCACACCAGACCCAGGCCTCGTTCTTATGTCGACTGCTTCGTCATCGCCGGGTGACTGACGTCACAGATAAGTGCCGGAGGAAGTGGCTCCGCCAAAATGTTAAAAGCGGTTAAAAGCTGTGCTCTCTATCTTCCTCATTCTCTCACTCATGTTGTCCAGATTTTGTCGGCTCGTATTTCACAACTACATAAAAAAGGAAATACACGGGCTGACCAGCGTGGCCAGATATGGCTGGTATTCCCCGATTGGGGAGCCAAACGCTCTTACCTTTTAACTTTGTTTATTTGGTGCATTTGTGTGTTTATGGCGTGTTCTTTATTACGCATTTCCGGTTTTAACATGACTCCTACACAGGCTGAGATTTAGGCTGGTTTTTATTGAAGTGTGTGGGTTTTACGTTGTTTGGGCTGGAAACAGTGCGTCCCATCTGGCAACCTTGGTTACTGACCGGCGTGACATGTGTAAACAGCGTGCTTGGCGTGATTTCACATTGTCTTCTGCACTCTGGAGCCTGAAAACATCCGGTCCGACCACGTTCACACGGCAGGTCACGTTTGAAATGATCCAGCAAAAGAATCGGAATTGAGCATCAAGACCTGCAGCGTGAACGCAGCCTCCGTTTCACAGCAGGAAGTTGTTTCCTCTCTTGAATTAGAGGTTTTTCCACCGGTTCTATTGGCTTCTACATACTAAAATGTGTGTAAAGACTTCCTTCGCCTCATCAGAGGAGCAAGGCAATTTTCTATTTAATCCTTACTGGTGACTTACAAAAATATACAATACAAGGGGGTAATGGTTCACCTAACAATGGTTATTGACTCCAATTTCTTCCTATTGTGTGACATATTTCATTTAAGTTTTGCAAGGAATCAGAATTAAAAAAAAGTGGCACTTCAAACAAATTGGTTTTATTAAAATGAACATTTTCAGACTAAATGTCAAACATTATGAAAAGAAAAAATGTATTATAAAATAGGATGTGGTGAATGATAATACCTTTTCTCCACAGCGTGGAAACAACTGCTTCAGATATTTTTTTTCTATGCTGTTCACCAGTGAGTTAACATCCCATTAAACTCAGGTGATGAACTCAATTGTTAAAATTTGTAAAAAAAAAAAAAAACTAAACAAAACACAAATGTTCCCTTCAGAATTAAAACTTGTAAAATAGAAATGGATCCAAACACCTTGAGTCCCAGAGAACAGTGAAGCGTATTAGACATTTTTAAATGAATAACAAAATAACACTGCAGAGATGATTTAATATATGATAATGTATTCGCTCAAACCTGCAGAATAATGTATGTTGCATTTGAAAATCTGAATCAGCAACACAGCAATTACCTTACATAATCATGCCTGAAATGTTTCAGATTGTCGCTGGCAGTGTTGTAAAAAGCACCTTGTAATTAGCGAAGAAGCCAGCAGACTGTGTTTATTCTTTTAGCCTCTGTCTCTGTGACTTAATCATACACATCCAGCATAACGACGCCTCGTCTGCCGGTTTCTCATCATCGTGCAGCCGCTTGTATCGGCGTGCAAAGAAGACAAACTGACACGCTCACAATGTGTGTGTAGGTGTGTGATTTAATGATTTAACACAGAAAAACTGCAGATGAGAAGAAAAAAGAAATCCTGTTTGCAAAGGTAAATATGTGCTATGCAGAGAACGCTGGGTATCAGTCATAACTTTTGGGTGAGAGAAGGACGTTTCAGCTCGTCTCGTTATCGAGTTCTCGTCATAATATCAGAGAAAATGTGACCTTACTGGGGAGATAAAGGGGAATGAGAAGAAAAGCATTGGTGTTAATAGAAAAGTGGGAATGTGGTTGGATTGAGTAAACATTTTTTCTAAAAAAAGCATTCAGGCTGAGCACTGAAAAATTTGTCAGCAAGCATTCCTTGATGCTTTTCATTTCACCAGAGAAATAATCTCATTCCTGAACAAATCACGCTAAATGGCGCCCTCTAATGGTGATTATTTGCAAAACCTGCAGATGCTCCTTGAATGTCAATGTTGCCATGAATCAAGCTCCAACACATGAAATCCTCTCATAACAGATCTTTTCTTTTTTTTAACAGTTTGTGCAGAATTTAGGGAAAATAATGTCTCAAAATCATTTAAAAGAAACAATTCAAAGTGCAACTGCAAACACAGATTCAAAGACCGGGTTTATAATGTGTTCTCATGCCTTCTAACCACCCAGCAACGGTAGCTGTGGGATACAAATGCTTAAATAGGAAACCTCAGTGCCACCTCAATTCTCATCTGACTGATCCCTTCCAAGAGTGATAACTGAAGCTCTGTTTGGCTTCAGTGTGAATCCTTGTATTTTTATAAGGTATTAAATAAACTGTATGCTCACACTGTCGAAAAAGCAGCAGGGAAGTTGCAACCCGACAGAGGCCCTTTGAAAGAATTTCTGAGTGTCTCTTTTAGCGGGTAAGACGAATCACTGCAAGTGCTTTGAAGCAGTGCGCTCTCCACCTAGTGGATACGAGGCAGAAGAATAGAGTTTCAGAAATCTTATCCAGGCATGTGAGCAATGCGAGGCTCACTTTGCACACATTAGTGCGAGCCTGAGGGGGCGAGGGAAGTGCTTCTTTTGAGCTACGCTGACCCTTCACTGAATCAAACAGGCAAGTATGAGCCTGATCTACTAAAGGTTTAATTAAAAAAAAAAAAAAAAAAAAGAGAGATAAGTTGTGCACACTGTGAATCATGTATAACTGATGTGCAAAATAACACGCACTATGGATTTAGCATGTTTGCTTGAAAACAGGAGATCGGGAGCAATGTCCAAAAAACACGTTTCTCATTGCATCTGTTTTGAACGAGTTTGAAAAGGAGGTGCAGCGATGTCCAGAGATGCTGCCGTTAATGCTGCCGTCCCAAATTTAGATTTTTTTTTTGCTGTAACTTCCTCGACCACCAACACGTCCGCCTCTGCGGCATCATGTTTGACTTTGTGCTTGTGGGAGCACAGCGCAGGGCTTTTATGCAAAACCCACTTTTAAATTCTCCAGTTTGTACTATCGCTTCTTCATTTCATGACCTTAAATTGCCTCTTGGTGTGAATCTTGCATTGACATCACGCCTATTTACCTGTTTATTTATCTGCAACTGTAAACACTGTACATTTTTATTTTTTTTTTTATTGTGCTTAGTTCCATTACTTTTTCCTTCCCTTTTGATATGACTCTCTATTCTAAACTATTGGATCCTTAACTTGTCTATATTTTGGAGTTGACCGGGCCACGAGTACTGAATTTCATACCATGTCATGTGAAAGTGTACTGTTATGACTATAAAGAGTCCTTGAATGGTTGCATGCGAGTGTGTGTGTGTGTGAACATTAGTGCGGAAATGTTTAAATGTAATGAGGAAGATGAATCAGCCCTCCTATTCACGTTTCAGACTCTGTATCGGGTTGTACGCTGATCAGCATCTTTACTAATGGCGCATGGGTTAAAGGTCAATTGGCCTCAAATCATGTCATCAGAACGTCAAAATGTTCTCACCACTGTTTTCAATAAAAAAGCGAAAAGGATGCAGAGACGAGGAAGCTTCTTCTGATGGAGATTTGTTGACGAGAACTTGACTTTTCATTTGAGCTTTGTTTACCTGACTGTGTTCTGTTGCCATGGTGATGACGTCAACAGGAAGCTGAACACCAGCGGGACAAGGGAAGGATTGCAGTGTACTCTAATGATTTCAAGTCTGGCGACTTAAACTCCATTTAAAGAAAATGCACATGTCAGATTTAGAGCGAAAATAGTCGAAGAGTGTTGGTGAAGTGTTTTCGTGTGTCGCGATCACTGCAGAGGTTCGTCCTCGCGCTACCCACCGGTCTCAGTGGACATCTGGCTGCGGTATTCCGGAAACTGCGTCTCCACAGGAACGCTGATGGTGCGTCTCAGAAGGTGGACCTTGCATGACGCGGGGCGCCTCTCCTGCGAAAACAAGCGAGGGGAAAAAGCTCAGGAAAATGAAGAGAGAGAGAAGAGGAACGGGGGCAACTCGGGGCAGATAAAATGTGGAATGCGTTTACTGGAAGTCGCTGAGCAGAGAGGGAGGGAGTCAGAATTGAAAAGTCGACAGCGGAAAAATGGTGGCTTTAAAAATGCACGAAATACCTGTGTGACATTCCTTATCTGTGTTGTTGCGGTTATTCTGGTCACCGTGTTTAATGCTGCGTGTGGCCAGAAGCACACAATAGCCGTAGCGGCGCTGATGAACGAGCGGCCGTTGAATAAAACAGAGTAGACATTAGGCGCACATCAGTCAGTGTCGGCGCGTATCTCTTTACCGCGTGCACGCCGAATGTTTGGCTCAAGAAGATTAAACGGACAAAAGGAGAGAGGATGGATGCGGTGCGAAAGTCGAGAAATAAAAAAAAAAGGGAGAGAGAGAGAGAGAGAGAGAGAGAGAGAGAGGGCCTGATGCCCTCCAAGTGGAGCGATAATGGCTTATCGAACACCCTCACACCTCGAAACTCAATGCCTGTCTGCGCCTCTGTTTATCTCAGTGATCCTCCCCGCGAGTCCCGTTGCCTGTTTTGCGTGACTTAGGCTTAAGGATGCCACTTTGTGCGACACCGTTTCTGTTATAAGGACAACGTGCGATGTCAGTGCTAATATGACTAAGCAGTATTATGAGCTGTAACCCGAACCTCCATTCGCTGCATTTTTAAAAAAAAAAAAAATATGTCACACGCGGCACAATACTGTGAAGACCCCGATTGTCTTGCTCTCAGTGACACGTGCTATTATGCAGGGATTAAGAGTATAATCTCTGGCTTTATTTGACTATTTCACCATTAAGCCCCTGTCATCCAATTTCTGTCCTCTTTTCAAATCCAATGAAATAATTGACTTTAAAAATGAGAACCTACATTTAACATTTAGGTGCCAGAAACCATTTCTGACTGTTTGTCCTGATCTGAGATCAACATTATCGTCGGTGTTACCAATTTTTCAGGGGATTGAGTTACATGTCATGTCTCGTTAATTTAATAAACGTTCAGCATTTAATAACCCATCTGTTAAAGAGTCACTCAGGTTCGGGCTTGTGATTGAATCTGGTTGGCCATCTCAGCTCGTGTATCGTTTATACCTGCCAATTTAGCTTTTCCCAGCAGACTCTGGGTGAATTGCAGGGTAAAACATACAAAGATCAGCAGCCCATCACAGGTCTAACACATACAATCACTCACACCTGCAACTGGTATGAAGTCATCTATCAGGGCAACATACACGCTGAGATACTTGGGTGCACAGGGAGAACATGAACCCAAACCCAGGTTAGTGTCAACAAATGTATATTCATAGAATGTAGGGATTTATTTTATCTATCTATCTATCTATCAAGAGTTCATGTATGTTTTTACATCTCTGGAATGATTTCATAATGAAATTGATTAAAAAAAAAAAAAAAAAACTCCTACAACTTTTATTCACTAAACACTAAAATAAATACTGAAAGTGTGCCTGAAGCTGGGTGGCAGGATGAATGAACCCTGCGTGGTCTAAATGGAAAAAAAAAATCAAGGAACGAATTTTGGATTGAATCGCAGCACAAGAAGAACGACCGTCTTCAACTACTGAACTTGCTTACAGACAAAAGCTGTTCAAAGAGCATTAACGCAGTGCAAAGGTGCTCTGGGAATACATAGGGATTCAGTTTTAAAGTTGTGATTGTCCTGATGAAGCTCATTCACCAAAAACCTGAGCAAAACCTCCCAAAGAGATCAGTCAGACGTCAACAGCATGGTAATTCTTGCCCTGGAGACACAGACACACACACAGATTGAAACCTTTAAAGGGGACATATCATGCTAAATCCACTTTTTTAGCCCTTAAATGCATTTTGTTGTATATTTAGAGTGTTTAGAAGTACAGAAAAGTTCAAAGTAGTCTCTTCAGGTGCTCCGTTGATATCTTTATATTCTGTTTTGGTCATATTTTGCGATCGGTTTCGATTTTTCTATTCTCTATTACGTTTTTTGAACAATGACGTCACAGTATTCGCAGCGGAACTGCCAAATTATGACATCGACATTTCGAGCAATCCGCCATTTTTGTTTCTCGCTGCGATTTTGTAGTCCAACCGAAGTTACGAGAGGATAAGTCGAAATGTTCGGTTGTTGGATGTAGTAACCCACAAGCTTCGTTACACCGTCTCCCAGCATCAGAACCTTTTCGAAGTGCCTGGTTGAGTTTTATTTTTCACAGAAATGTACCCACATCTGTGGGTAAGGTCATTTTTGTGTGCGCGAATCACTTTAAGGACGACTGCTTCAGCAACCTCCGCCAGTATAAAGAAGGATTTGCCGAAAGACTTGGTCTGATTGAGCGGTCAGTTCCTTCTATCTATGGAGACGACGAACAGAGCACTTCGGTAAGCTGTATATAACGCTAAAAAGTGTGATGATAAGACGTCCCTGTCATTGTTTTGTTAGCATTAGCAGTTGCACCGTCTTCATATGTTAGCGCTGTGTGCTCGTTTTAGATTATAATGTAACTTCTGTGTTAAATAGTCGTTGTAATACAGGCAGTATTGTAGTAGTGGGCATGGATGGAGAAGTTAGTGTAAATATAGTAACACACCATTGCGTTACATCCATATGAAGACGTTGTTCTGAAGGTGCATCATTGTCATTTTCATCTCGCTCCGCCGGGTCCGACTCTGGCTCCAACATGTATGGCTGGATGGACAAATCTTCCGTTGTTGACATTTTGTAAATAATGTGTGAATATAAAGTTTCTGCGCCGCTAGATAATTGTATCTGTTCTATCAAACTACAAAGATGGCCGAACAGGGTGACGTTGAACCGAGTGTCACCTCTGCAACCTGGAGAGGAGGAGGGGTATGAAGTGTCTCATTTGCATTTGAAGAGACCGCCCCAAAACGAGTTGCTCTCAGAAGCGCATCAGAAAAGGGGTTGAAAAGGGGCCTGTGGAGCTCTAATAATGAGGAATTCAGACCCAAGCATTGCAGTTTCGCGTTGTATAGACCACAACTGTATGATTTATATGTAAAAAGGAAGGATTTAAAAGCATGATATGTCTCCTTTAAGTATTTTGATCTTAGGAGGAATCTTTTAATGACCTCAGCATCAAAAAAAGAAAAGAAAAGAAAAGAAAAACACCCGTCATGAGCCCCCTCTACCGACAGTAACATGGAAAAAGTAATGATCTGCAGGATCACTGCACACACTCTGAGCTCCACAGGCTCAGGAAACAAATGAAGACTTCACAAGAAGCTGAAGGTGAAAATGAGAAAAGTCTGAATCGTGGCGAGCCCTCTGGAATCACACCTGTCGCTCAGCTTTATTACCCCGACATCACAGCCCTGCAGAAATGTGACACACTTGCTGAATGTAGAAACTGTTCTGCCCCCTGTTTTGTATTCACGTCTCTCTTTTCTTCTTCTTCTTTCTGTCTCGCTACTGGAGCATCGTTTGTGGTCTGATTAAAAAAAACTCGCAACATCAAGCCACAAAGCGTTCACAGCAACAACAACAACAATAGTGTTTACATGAGCTATTGAAACCGATACACCACTTTAATTGTGTTTTTCATATTGTCTCATCATGGAACAGTGAAATATGAGTAGCAATGATGGACTGATTGAGGGAGATAGTAACAGAATTCAATAGAGACAAAAAAAAAAAAAAAGAGATGAAGGATATAAGAGTCAAAAACAAAAATAGAAAGAAAGGCAATCTCTGTTTACTAAAAGCCCTACAGCTATTTCTTTTTTTTTTTTTTTCATAGCCAACAATCAATTCAGACTTCAAGTATTGCTCTTTTCTTCTTTTGGTCTTCTCGGGTTTGTTGATAGCAGTGTGAACAAGAGTAAGATTTAACTTTAAAAGCAACAAGTGAGATAAATATAAATGAGTATCTTGTGAAATTTAACAGATTTTACATGATGTCACAGAGCCATCTTATGGAGCAAACGGAGTCTCCGTGGAAATAAGCCTTCTCTCTCTGCTGTAATGACAGAAAAGCACAAAACTAACCAATGGAAAACGACCGCAAACCTTTTGCTGTGCAGCGACGCACGTTTCTGGTGACTTACTTTCTTGTCGAAAAAAACCCAACAAATTATTAATTAAAGGCCCCATTTGCACAACATTGCAACATATTTTTTGCTTTTTTATTTCAGAAAGGTTTTGCGCTTACATTACAAATTATTTTGTTAAAAATCCTATTTTTAGACCTGATAAAAAATGTGGCTTGTTTTAAAAGTTATTTACTTAGTGTTAGCCATTGATTTTAAACTATATTCTTAAAATCTACATGCCAAAAATCTTATTTCAAGAGCTCTCATCATGTAAAATTTACTTGCTGCATGGACAGAAAAACAGTTTTGCCTTAATAGTGTTGCTTTTTGTCAGTGGTCTGGTGGGCAATTGTCTGCTAACTTTACTCATCTTTCACTGCAGCAGGTAGAAGGAGTCACAGTCCTAAAGATAGTGGCCACAACAAAAAAGTCCCATTACTAAAGCCAAGCGCTGTGGACAAATAGAAAGGTTTATAGCAGGGAAAACACTTGTCGGACTCACTAAAAATAACCGGTATGTTTAAAGATTTAACTGCCGTGAAGGTTTATGTTACATGAATTGGTTCCCCAGAAAAAGGCTCAATAGGAGCTTTCTGTGTGGAGATTTGCAACTTGTGTTTCTGTAGTTGTTTTCTAGGTGTTCTGTCCACTTCACACACTCCAAAGACATATTTGTTTGATGAACTGTCCTCTGTCGTTTGTTGACTAGGGGGGCTACAGTAGAAACACCACAGCCTTGATTAATTATAACCCGTTTCCCCAGAACACCACAGATTCACTCTCAGGTATTCCTGCGAAACGCAGTTGCAGGCACTATGTTGCTCTTCTGCAAATATATTCCCCGAATCCCACACACTAGACCTTTAATTGCACACAAAGGTTTGACCCGGGCTGTGTGACTTTTTGTTTGACTCGCGCTCCTGCAGCTTGTTTAGCTGTCAAAGCCTCGCCATCACACCTGCACTTGAAACAAGCCATTACAGGAGCGTATCACTCCTTCCACGTGCAGTTTGCTGACACGACAGAAATCCAGCAGCGCTCGGGTTGACCTTACCCGAGGTCCAGGGTCTGGGAAACAAACGCATTTAAGAGCCGTTGTTCTGTGCTACAGGGAAACAAAAAGCACTCTTGTGGAAAGGCTGCCAAGCGGGTCGATTGAAAAATATTTCTCCCTGCAATTAGAACTGTTTTAGAGCAGCGTGTCTCGGTAATTGCCAACAAAGAAACACTAAAGCTGGAGCAGTCACATCAGCGGAGGAAAAAAAAAAAAAAAAGGTTTGACGTGACCAATAACTAAGCCTTCTGGGTACTTTTGTCACATTTGGTGTGAGTTCTTGCAAAACTTGCTCCATTCCCCCAAAGTGCTGATGCAACATTGAAAATTATGCATAAAAGCTGTAATTTATTTTGTTGCAGATGATGTTTAAAATGATGACATCAACTGGATAGAGAGAAAGAGAGAAAGAGAGATGTTTTGCATGCAGTCAGTCTGGAAATTACACAGACGTCAATTGATTGATGTCTTCACATATAAATGCCACTGTGCCCCCCAGTGGCTGAATAAAGGACTACATCAGAATTGAGCTACTTTCTGAGGTTTGATTGTTTGTTGATTTTTAAGAATAATTATATAAATTTTATTGTCAACCATACATATTTTCATAATTATTGTTAAAAAAACACACTATATTGTTTTGATTTCAAACATATCATATTATATATTTTTTTGCATTCAGGTAAACAGTAACCTCATGTAGAAGGGATCTTTGAATCAGTGAACAATGTAACTCCAATCACCCCCTGTGACTCCTCATTTGCACCTAATAGTGAATCCTGTAATCTCACTGAAACCCGCATGATCTAGTGTGACACTAATCAAAACAACCGAGGCAGAGAGCCAAACTCAGCAAACCTGGTTGTTTCTGCAGCGGTTTCATGACTTTTTTTTAAATAAAGTTGTTTTATTTGCTGAAACTGTTATACACGGCTGTGTTTCAAATGATAAGGCGGAATAAGTGGTGAAATGGGTCGGACATGAGATAAATCTGAGGAGGGAGAGACGACAGATGAGAAAGACAATGCTGACACAGAGGGACGAGACGGATTAGTGTGTACGCTCCGCTCTCACCACCTCCTCCTCGTTCAGAAGCAGCATCTGACTGTCGGCCATCACACAGTACTTCGGGTTCCACGCCGTCCGCTCTTCATACGAATGGCCACGGGCCATCCGGTGCCTCAGCGTGCACTGCATGTCTGAAAGGAGATTAAAAAGGAAGGTAAAGAAAAGTTGTTTGCACTCCCTCGCCTCACAGTGAGAATATCCCCCGGTTCGAGACGGTGCTCGGGTTGGTTTTTCTCTGCGTTGCGTGGGCTTGCCTCGGTCGCTCCAGTTTCCTCCCACACAACAAGAAACATGGATTTGACGTTCGGTAGAGAATCTGGATGTGAGTGACTGTCCTGCTTTCGCTGTATTCTGACTAAAAGTACCTGGTGAAAACACATTATTTTTTACATCTTAGTTTCAGAAAAGTTTCATCTTTACACAGCGTTGTTTTGAAAACCCTTTCCATTTAAACAATGCAGTTAGCATGTTGGGCCATGAGCGGGTGCTGTTTGTTTGTCCGAAGAGATCACAACACGCTATGAATACCAACAACGTCAAGTACATGGACATTTGAATGGACAGACAACAAAAGTTTAATTGCTATTCCAGTTGACTCTCAACTATAAAGGCTCCAACAAAATGGGAGATTTAAACAATCTTATTATAATCTTTTAACAATCTTATAAGAATCTTATAAGATTACAAGAACCTTATAAGATTGCTACACTGTACGACACAGAGCTAAGAAAGTATGGATGCACAAAGTTTGCTGTGTGCAGATTGCACGATAAAAACGCAAGCAGAATAACAGCCTACAACAATGTGGCTCGATGTGATTGTGCAAGAATGTGTAATTCCACAAGACAGTCCTCACCGCTGTGGCATTTATGTGTCAAAAAATGAGAAGGACGAGAATACGGACATGGTCATGGTTTGGAAAGAGAAGCCAATTTGTGATGTAAATTTTGTAAAGGGAGCTTAAAGTAAGGATTTGTTGACATCTTCAAGCATTTTATTATAGCTAGTAGATGTTAACAGGAGCCGGTTTCATAAACTTGCGTTTTCACTGGCTCCGAGCACTGTTGTCATCCAAACTGATAAATTTAGCATTTTCATTATTTTAAAAAAAGGATCCTGCAGCCATTACCTGCACTTCCACAAGTTTTACGCAAATCAGGGAATCCACGGGTATCAATAAAAAGACCATTTATGCCATAAATACTCTAGAGAAGCCAGCATGGTAGTTTGAAGGATTATAAACATGTTCAACTTGTGCGGTTTCAATTAAGCTTTCTTCCACTATAAGCTGGTCCATTGAGACAACACTTCATTAAAGGATTCTTAGTATCGACAATGTGTCAAATGCGAAAGCCTTCCTTTTTAACCAAAGCCCAATGCTGATAAATTAAGAAAAACAGTGAAGTTGTTTCAAATTTGGTAAGTAGGACTGTTCCCCATGAGCCAAGAACTATTTAACTACCAAGAGAGACATCTCTTCTTCTGTGGTTGATACAAAGAAAGCTCTTCTGATCTTCACTAGTATTTAGGGGAAGTTTCAGGTTATACTCCAGCCTAATTGGCCCTGCTATGGACCACCAACCTGTCCAGGGTGTAACCTTCTAGGACGGATGGTATCATTCATCAAAGCAGTAAAAAGACATTCGTCTGATTTTGCACACTTGATAATAGGCTGGAATAACAAGTATTTGTTATATCCAAAATAACCTGAGAATGAGTAATGAGGTACGCAGTCAACAGATGACAATTAGGATTATTTTTCACTGGAACTTTCGTCACTTTTGAAAACTGGTGCTGCTGAACAACAGCAAAAAAATGTTTTTTTAAACATATCTTCAATAAGAAATCCTGCTGACTGAAGAGGTAAAGACTACCGCTCTCTGCGTTCCTTGTGGATGTCATGTGGAGAAAAAAAAAAGAAAAAAAAGAACATATTTAAAAAGAAACTGAGACGGGCATAAATTGGATTTCCCTGCATCTGCAATGATAAGATGACATAAATCCATGAAAAGCACTACATGTGCTTTTTCTTAGCGGAAAAGCAATCCGTCTATCCAGACTCACGGTGGTTATATTGCAGGGGAGCTGTGATTACGTCAGGCTGCACTGTGTATTAGCTCTGGGAATCAAAATCCACATTGGCATCACTGTTGTGCTCCCTGCACACAATGAGGAAAAAATTAAATATAATTATCATCCGAGTTTTATGATTTAAGTCATGATGCGTAACATTCGATAGCAAAGTGCTTGTAACTAAACAAACATAAAATATAAGTCTTTATTACATTTTTCATCACATACATGTTACAACGGATGCTAAACGTGCTTGAGATTTTATATAATTATGTTGATGCTTAATCTACAAACAAATAGTAGTTTTAATGCTGATAGAATAAAAAAAAAATGGAGAATAGAGAAAAATATGCAAAATTATACATACTTTAGAACTAGATCTAGTGTCTATTTCAAGATCAATCCTCATGTTGAAAGACTGGTATTTAATATGCACAGACTGACATTTAAATTGTATTAATCCAAGCTGAAATCTGATTTTTTTTTTTTCGTGACAGAAGAAAGTTTCTGTGGTAGTTATAGGCCATATAATTCACAAGCTTGCTGGATATATTTCTCACTCATGTCACAAAAAATTGTCAACTCCATTTGTGAAATGAGAATAAGGGGAAACGTCTGGTTTTATGCCATTCAATTTAACTGCTTAGCGTCCTCATCTAATCGCCAGGAATATGCACGATTAACAAACACCTGCAATTTGGTTTAAATATCTGTTAAACAAATGAGTGTCTTATATACCTGCGAGGCTGCTTAACTGCCAGGTTGCACGTCACTAGTTGGGGCAACAAGCACCTAGGGGAAGCAGTAAGGTTTGGCAACACATTTGTCCATAAAATGGAGATTATGATCAAGATTACGTGTGGATTGTGTTTGATATTAACCTGCACGCTGCTGCTCGCAGTGGCGGCCATACGTATCGATATCATTTACCTAGAGACCCTGTAATCCGGTCATCTAAGAACCCGTTTACAGGAAAATGTTTTTCAAGTGAAAACGGAAAACGAAAGACACTTGGATGACAATGGTGACCGGAGCCACTTTTGACATTTAAAAAAAACAGCAAAAAAAACACGGGGGAGAACGCAACTTTTCTGCAGCACTACAACTGTGCATGCGTATCACGACGTTAGTAAATAGATCTTGTGCAGATGTGCGAGTAGACGGACAGTAACAACAATTTCAGCCTCTAGAACGTCATGACACCCAGTCCATATTGTCCTGGGACTCTGTAATAGCAGTGACTCTAAACCATCAAACCACAATCTAATCTCATTGTCTGTCCATGCGAAATTGCCATTTTTAATGTTTATTGCAGATTGTTCTGTGCGCACGTGTGTGTGGTTTTATTATATAAACAAACAACAGCACCCACTGGTGACCTCGCATGAAAACGACATCATTCTCAGCATTTCTGCTTTTTGTTTAAACTGACATCATTTTCAAAATGTTGTAAACGTGAAACGTTTTTGAAAAGAAACACTAACACGATGCGTTTTCACTTTCTTGAAGATAAAGGCTATTTAATTGATTGATAGATTTCAAGCCTTAATACTGCACATTTGACTTCATGGAGGAGTTGGTAAGTAGAGCACTAAAAAGAAATCAGTCATCAGCAACCACCCCTTCTTCACACGTTCATTTTAAATTAAGTATCTATCATTTTGTGGTGATTTTGGTTTAATTTGGAGTTGGATTGAAAATAAAATTGGGCATAGCTACATGACAAGTAAATCAGACTTGTTAAATTTGGAAATAACTATTCAGAGATGCACTAAACTATTTTGTTTTTGTGCTGCGGGTAACAACTTTGAACGGAGAGAATTTCATCTCTGCCGTCTCTCAAAGGGAATATTCAGTGCATTGAGACATTTAATTTTTTTTTTCCATAATTGCCATGCTCCGACAAGTTCTTAAATCTTTTTTTAGACAATCTCATTTGCAGCACTGTGGGAATTGAGCCGCTATAAACTAACTTTATCAGTGTGCACAATATGCACAGAGCAGAAAGTCTGTGAGGTTGCCTCGGTGCTGTCAGTCATGTCTCTTTGATCATTTTCCCTCACAGTTACCGGCTGCCTCACAACCCACAAATCCTCAGTCATCGGCGTGCCACTGGAGACAAAGTCACGAGTGAATAACGCATTAATGCGCAAACACACGGCTGCCGCATACGGCATCCGTCTGAGCAGCTTACACTCACGCTGCGGAAAAGGAACAGGTCAAGCACACATGGTTTTCCATTTACCGGTCGCTTCTTTAGGCAAGAGGTATTTAATCCTGCTGTTGATTCAATTATGTAATTAGGAAGCAGCTCGGCTCACTGCAGAGCGGGAATGACGAGGCAAACAGGAGCGTGAAAGGTGAGAATGACTGGTACAGTTCTGCAGGGTACGTTAAGCTTCAACTTCCTCGGCTCGGGTTTATCCGTGCACCCTATTTCGGAGGCAGGTCCTTAACGTAACCCTGACAGCCAGACAGACCAAAAGGCAACTCGACGTGGTAGAAATTATTAGAGTTTCGACAAGGCCCGTTTGGTGTATTGATCAGGTGTATGGCAGGTACAAACGCAATCAATCAATCAGGATGACACTGCTTTGTGATGTGCTAAACAAGGCCTACACTGCATGCACAAACTTAAATAAAATAGTATCACCAGCGTTTCTGTAAATTAAGTCAACACCACTAATTTAATTATCCAAACAGCCTTATGCTTAACATGCTAAATATGTTTAATACAAGTGGATTTGGCATTTCTTCCACGGTTTGAAAACATTTCAGAGATGTGTTTCCAATTAGTGGTGTCCTCAAATCTGAGGAGTATACAGCCAGATTGTTATCCATCACCAGGGAGACATTTGATCTGTCCAGAATTTTTTTTTTTCCTGCATGAAACAAACCCAATCACATTGCCAGAATCATAAAGCACCGCCTTCGTTAATAAGGACATGGAGTCCTGTAACAGATGGTTACAGCCCCCGCAGAGAACCGATATCAACATCATCTCCTCAGCCTGGGCTCACCTGAGAAAACACGAGCTCTTTTACGCAGCATAAGTATTACCAAGAAATGTGACCAGTTTCCGCAGTAAGCTTGGAAGAACTTGTACATCAAAGAATTTCAGCTCTTTCAAGAATGGACAATAGTGAATTTATATTGTTACTTGTTTATATTTTCCAAATAAAAGATTATTAAAGCACCTTTTCCAAATATAGTACCATAAATAAGTTGTTTAATCTGGATAATATCCTTTATTCAACAAGTTCTTCTTTTATTCTTATCTAAATACATTTATCTGCAATACATGATGATTAGCGGTTTGATTAATGAAGTGGTTTGTCTACAAAGTGATTACTGTCAAGTGCAAACTAGAAAATGAAGGTCTGATTGCATTTAGGTCAGAGGGGCTGTGATCAGCTTGTCAACAATATAATTGATGGTGCTTTTATTAAGGAACTGGGACATAGGAAGGCTTCAACTTCAAATTAGGGAAAATACATGAAAGCTGTCAAATTCAGAGGGCTCAAAGAAGAAAATATGGCTTTGCTGGCAGCGTGAATCATATAAGGAATAGTTTTTTCCACAACTTTATCATATTGCAGTTAAAATGAAAACAGACAGATCTAACAAGCCCAGCTGGGGTAATTGCCAACCTACATAAAAAATTTGAATCTCAAAACACATTTATTTTAAAAGCATAATATTAACATGCTGTATTTTTTTCAAAAGACTGAATTTGAACAAAAAAATTATTATAAAAGGTACATATTGTTACTTTAAGGATGATGAGGTAGGGCTTGTTTTAAAATTCAAAACGTTGAAACAAATTTCGTCTAAAAAAAAAATAAAATAAAATATTGACGGAAATTGGAAAAAAAATACTGATGCGTTCAGCGCAGCTGGGAAATCCCACTTCCGACTGCGAAAACAAAACAAAACCTTACACTCGGAAAAAGTTAAGTTTTACATTTAAGAGTGCGCTGAGAAGCATATTTCACACACCACAGCGGAATCTGTGTACCTGGATGAGAAATTATACCTTATTGCAAATGTGTTCATGAAAAAAAAAAAAAGAAAAGTTAGCTTAGCATAATTCGCTAGCAGTGTTTATATGCGGAAGTGATGCCCGCAGAAAATTACTGGTATCAAGTGTTTCTCATATACTTGCATATTTTCGTCAGGCATACTTGCTATCTTTTTTTATTTTTGTTATCTAGACTCTCATAATTGGTATGCCTATGGTATACCCGACTTCAGGACTGCATGAACGTGTCACAAGTCCTGACAATAACGAACTACAAACACACCAAAACTTCAACATCTAAACTGGATAATATCAATTAATCTTCCAAAAAAATAGATGAACACAGCAAAGGTATTATGCTTGCTACGTTTAACCAAAACAGCATCTTAAACTTCATGGAGTGTAATTGTATATATTCAATTCCTTACCTACTAATAAAGACACATGAAGGTTAATCAAAGTCATTGCAGCTTTCTTTGCTCCAGCATGGGTTCTGTCCTCACATGTCCACACAGTCTTACTTTTCCTTAAAAAAAAAAAGTCGGTTTCTTTGCACCTACTGCCCACTACTGGTGATAAGGCTCACAGGCATTCCCACATTTTACTCTACAGTCTCAGGTCTTCAACACACCTGAATCTTATAATGTGTCATCATCAAGCGTGTAACAATGTGCCAAAGCAGGAAACAAACCGAAAACATGCAGGACACTGAATTCCAGGATGAATGTAGGAGACTTAATACCAAACGAATGAATTTCACTCATATAGCGCTTTTCCACCGTGTAAGCAGTCCCCAAAGCGCTTTACACTGTTAATCACATTCACCCATTCAGACACACATTCGCAGAGCAATGGAGGCGGCAACCATACAAAAGAAGTGTAAATGTTTATTTATTTATTCAAATTCACTTACAGGACTATTCTTGGTTTGACTTATTGTTTGACTTATTGCTTGAGGCCAGTTCTGAAACCCCATACATTTTGGTCTTGTCCTGTTCTTGGGACGCTCTGGTCTTGTTCTTGACTCGGTATCAGTCTTGACTACAAACACTAGTTTGAATGTGCACTTTCTGTCTTTCTGTGAGGAGTTTGCATGTTATCCATCGCACAGTCCAAACACATTAAAAGGTTAATCAGTGACAATAAGATCTCATCCAGACAGAGAGGGGTAAGTTGTATCCTCATATCCCAACTACTAATGTCTTCTTCTCAGTTTTCTTTTTCGGTGTTTATGTATTATATATTGCAGAAACACTACAAGACAGATTTAATTAATACATTTTTATTTATAAGTGCCTTTCAGGGCACCAATTGATGCATCTCATGCGCGAAAGAATCAAAAACACAACGGAGAAAGTTGACCCCAAAAACTGGAATCGTTTAAATGGGATGTGTGAGACAAAGGAGGAACGGTAGCAACAGTGCTGAGATTGAACCAGATAACATTGGTGACAGAGCAAATATAGAGCAGCAACACATTTCCCATCTGTGGCCTTATTTCTGACAAATGTTGGAAGTTATCACCAGAGAACAGGAAAAAAACTGGGAATGTCTTTTAAGGAGCAGTTTTCACTTGAATACTTTTCATGCCTATATTTTATAAGGGAAATATAGTTTCCTGTTGCCATGTCTTCTCGATCAGTTTGATTTTGTTGAAAACAGTGCATTAGGTCAGGTGAAATGTAATGTAGGAGTGCAGGAAACAAGAAAATAGATGCCCAATATAGGTATATACATCAGATAGAAATTATTCCTATACAATGGGCAACCTAGACCGTAATGAATGCATTAAAATAATTCAGAAACAAGGTCGCAAACCAAAATGATTGACCACTGATGCACTGCATCATTCACTGCAGGTCTGGTCCATCCATCATTATTGATAGTGCAGCCTAACATAACCACCAACAGCCATAACAAGACATTCAATGTCTGCGATGACAAATACAATCATTACCCAAGTAACATTCCTTTCTTTTCTAACATTTTGTTTTGTAGGTTTTGTTCTGAACCCTCTAAATCCTCTCCAGCAATTTGGTGACACATGAATCTGCTCTCTCTCTTTTTTTTGTGTGTGTGTGTGTGTGTGTGTGTGTGTGTGTTACATTCGATTGTGGGATGCAGTTACGCAACCAAACATGTTCTGCCGAGGCTCAAACAAACAGCAGGGCAGCGACACAATAGATCATGCGCCGGGCTTGTGAATGTGCACATTGATGTTTGTGTGTCCATGAGAGCGAAGGGTCGCGAATGAGCGTGCGACGCTCTGTGTGTGGAAGATAAGCACCGTTCCCATCAGATAGCAGCTGGATGCTCCAGCCCAACACAACCGATGAGCACGGCCTCGTGGCGTTTGCATTACGCTTACCGGCAGCAGTGTGCTGCCCCTAGCTGTGTTTTACATATTAGTTGCTGACCGAGAAGATCAATACCTGCACAATATCAGCGTTTTATCATCCCTGCATCAATAGCCTTTGTGAGGTGGTACAACAATAAACTGCACTATTCCCTGCCCGCTGTATAGCCTGGCTGCCAGGTATTGATAGAACAAATATATATTAAAAAAATTTATTTTAAAGCCTTAGTTTTTTTAGGAGCTTTCTTTAGTTTCGATGGAGAAGCTTTCCAGACGTTTTGTTGGAGGAGAGCAGAAGAAGAGGAAGTGTCTGATCTGCTGCTTCCTTTGCAGGAAGTCGATGCAACCTCCGCCGTAGACTTTGGCTTGTTTTTACTTCGGATATCAAATCCAGCATCTCCACATGGTCAAGACTCAACCTGATGTACTATATATATATTAAAAGAATAACTGAAATCATGACAAATGTAGGATGATATGTGGGTACATTTTGGCTGAAGTTTAATCTGACCACGAGGGACGTTCGTCAAGTCTTGAATTTAACTTTAAGATTTGTTCGCTGGTTTCATCCAGGAGCTATAAGGAGGTTTCTATTGACTGGCCATCCCAAAGCAGTTTGTGCATCTATGACTCCCACATGATATGGATTTCTGGTCTTTGAACTTGTCTTTCAGGAGTTTGAGTTTGTCATACTCCTCTATGAAGGATCCATGCAATTCCATGCTCAAATCCCTATGTCAGGGGAATGATTTTATCTGCAAAGAGTAAATGCAATTTGCATGTGAGCTTTTCGTGAAAATGTGAAACACAAAGTGTCTCATCATGTGTTTGGTATCATAAAAGCATGAGAAACCAAATACGCACACAGCCAAATCGATAATTCAAACAAGGATATCAAACATCAAAAAGCAGTATAATGGATGCGAATCGGCAAAGACATTGGCCGTTCAGAGAAATATAAATCTTTTATGACTTTCTTCAAATACAGAAAAGAACACGGTGTTTTTCTGTTATTGCACACAAGGTTCTGTAGAGTCTTCTCAGTGCTACTGAGGGCATAAAATACAACACATAAAGGCACATCAGGGAGACCAGAGACGCTGTGACTAAGCACACCGCCATCCCATATCAACAGTATGTTGTTCACATATCCTGCAGCAGTGGGTTCACAGTTTCAGAGCATAAAAACAGAGCAGAACTACACCAGCACTTCCACAAAACATAAAGTGTATTTGAAATCGGTGTACTGCATTTTAGACCCTTGTGATCTCATTGGTACATACAAATCTTTGGTATGATGAGCCTTGAAGAGCTTTGTATGATTTCTAATGATGGCATTGTTTTTTCTTCACGTATAATTCAGCTGGCAACAGCATTTCGGAATTTAGGCTTTTTAGGTACTTTTGTGAAGGAAAACCAGCTATGGCGTCGTACGCTGGTGTAGTGGTTAGTGCTCTCTCATAACATAGAATATCAAGGGTTTTGGCCATTTCTGTGCAGAACATATTTCTCTAGGTACTCTTGGACCATCACAAAAACATGTGATGAAGATCAACTGGTCACTCACTCCATATTGACCATAGATGTTAATGTGAGAGTACGTTTCTACGATGGACTGGTGACATGTTTAGGGTGTAAATAGTGAAGTGGGATTGGCTCCCACAACTCTGGATTGGAAAAGGCGAGCCTGAAAGAGCTGTTTTCCACACAGAATCACAAGTCAAGGGCAACTCCTGCAGTGCAAGGTGCGCCGCCTCATTTGGGAGCAATTTGAGGTTTAGTGACTTATTCAAGGACGCTTTAATGCATGGCATATCGTGGCATGGGAGAACAATCTGCTTTACCACCTGATCCAGAGCCATCATTAAAACATGAATTAGGAATACCATATTATTAAAAATAAAAACAAAAATGAGGCTCCTGTTCTGATCTTGCAAGTGCAATTTCTAAAACCTAATGAATTCAAGAAGAAGGATGTAATTTGAAGTTTAATTTTAGCACATACGACAAAAAAACTGTTTAAGTTGCACAAAATTACTGTATTACTGAGTGTTTCTACATCTATGCATTGCATAATGCAAAAAAATTAGACAGTCCTTTTCATTAAAAAGACGACCACATTCATCACAAGTCCTCACTGAAGATCACTGGTCATGATTTGGCTTTCTGATAATGAGGATCAAAAGTTTTGCAGCCTTAAAAATGATCATTGCCGCTCCTCCCTGCGATAGGAGAAGCTTCTAATTTGTCTTCTTTCATTTACAAGGAAGAATCAGCTAGTTTTGCACTCCTTATCTTGTGAACCATACTCGAGGTCACAATGTAAACCAATGCACCAACATTGGGAATCGGGTAGAAAACTCATACAAATAAAGTTACGAATATTAGTTTTAGTGGAGTCGCTGTGCGTGTGTGCATTGAATGCATATTTTGATTTGCAACATGGGATCCAGTCTATCCACCTCCATGACACTGAGACAGGCTATAGATGTGTGCAGTGCCCTGGAGTAATTTAGACCCGTTTACTGTCATATATTTATAAAGCTTATAAATCATATTATCTCACACAAGAAGAAGTCACATTTTTTTCATGACAATGCAATCACAGATTGCCTGTTCAGTGTGTTTTTTTTCACACGATGACATATTCACGCCAAAATGCAAGTGCAGCCATGGGTTTGTGATGTTTGCCTGCGACACACAGAAAGTGCATGGACATAGTGAAACAAGCACTGACTTGAGGCTAAGCTCAGGATAAAGTGAAGTTCCAGGTCAGAAACAGCTTGGCTTATGTCTCGCCGCTGTAACGCTCACCGTTTTCTGACTCCTCGGTGTCACGCAATGTAAAATTTGCATGACACATCTAATGTCATATCGGAAAAATAACAAATTCATGTTTTGTTTTCCTGTACATGCTAGAACGGGAGGCTGTGGGCTCATCATCAATGGCTGCAGAAGCACTTAAGAGGAGATGCATCTTTTTAAATGGTCAGTTATAAATTCTGCTTGTCTGCATGCTGCAGGCTCCACCAGTATGACTTGATGAAGCTTTGAGAGATTTAGAGTCCTTGCATTGGCTGTACTGCTGATGGAAAGCGTCATCGTCTTTTGGCCCGAACAAAAAAAACAACAAAAAAAACCCCAATGCTGCACAGACCACAAGGTAAGGCCACACAAAGAGGTGGACTCTGCTAATACAATGCAAGTAAATTAGTGCCATGGGCTTGCCAATGACTTTGTGCTGTCGGATACAACAAATCACATCTTTGGGAAAAGTAACAGAGAGCGAGAGAGAGAAAGAATGTGTATATACAAATCAGCAAGGATTTGACAGGATTTTCTCTTGACATGGTTTGAGATGAGATTGCAAAAGCAGCATACATAGCTGCCGAAGATGTCGCACTGTTGCTGACAACTACTCATTGACACATAGCTGTCACCCAACAGGCTCAGAGAGATGGCAGTTTTAAAACACACTCCTCGTGTATGAGGACACTGCTGGCATGAAGCCAGAGGAGCTGTATCCGCCAGGCAGCCACACAATGGAAGAAACTGGCAAAAAAAGAGGAGAAAGAATCTCTGGAGTACTCGCTACTTTTTGACTCAAGGTAAATCACATGAAGCTGCTGGTCATCAGTTAAAAAGTACTCTGAAGTGAGGACGCAAACATAAAAGAAGTCTCTGTACACGTGAATGTGTTGGAGCACTTGATGAATCACTGTCTTGGCAAACAGAAAAGGAGTGGAAATACGAACCTGGCAGCTGACAGCTTGAGGGGAGTTTTATGAGGGCATAACAATGTCATGTACTGACCTTCATCACAATATTGGTTTGCATAAACAGTCAGGGAGCGTATAGTATTAAAAAAAAAAAAATTACTCTCCTATTTAACACTCATGGGAATCAGTAAATGAGATCCCCCAGACATAACACATGTAGAAAGAAACTCTTGCAGAATTATCATAACAATCTAGCAGTTTTTTCATGAGCGCAACCTGTTGTGTCACCGAGATAAAAAAAAAAAAAAGAAAACACTTTTGAGTGTGCATGATGCCGATGGCTGTTATGTAAAGTATTACAACGGTGCCGTCGGATGGTTGAGCCGGACGCTTAACCTTCGACTACGTCTTTAATTTGACTTGTTTAGCGGGTCATCACTTTACATGGCACCTCCTTCACCACTGGGTGTGTGAACGATTGAATCAGCAGTGTCGACAATACGACAACGCGAAACGATGCATTTTCACTTGAAACGTTGTCACGGAAACAGGGCCTAAGGTGTCGGGGTTGTGTAAATCAGTCGAATGATGATTAACTCTTTAAGTTCATCTGAAATTTATTTGATTAGTTTGAGGAAGATGCTCTACAATCTGGACATCAGCAGTTCTTGATAGAAGTGGATTTATGACCCGATGACATTGAGAAGCAGACGGGGTGAGTAATGCATCAGGAATATCTTGGATACAGGCTAATATTAATCTTATTTAAAGATGGACAGATTTCACGTCGTAGTAAGGAAGAATGAGTTCTCTCACGATTATCGACGACACTCATCCGTCGTTTAAACAAGAGTTTGGTAAAATAGTGACACAGTTGCTTCAGCCAATGTTGAGGGAGATGGTAGTAATGCTTTAAAGCTAAATATAATATCAATTAAGTTCTCATAAAAGTAAAAACATTGCCACAAAAACCTTAGAAAATGAGTTAAAAAAAAAAACGAGTCATGAAATATTCCCACGTCTGCAGCATCCTTACATATTGTGTAAAAACGTATGGAAACACAGAATAAGGACACATTTGATTCGTTGTAACTGTAAATGTTTCATAAGATCTGAAATATATTATGCTTGCTGAAAGATATATGGGTGTTGAATGCTGCTACTGCTCTTTGAGTCAGGATGACTTGTTGGCACACTCAGTCACCGTCTTTCACTCTTTTTCACACACACACACACACACACACACACACACACACACACACACACACACACACACACACACACACACACACACACACACACACACACACACACACACACACACACACATACACACACACACACACACACACACAAACAGAGCATGACAAGGAGCTTCTCCCTGGGCTCTCCGTCTTCTGAAAGTCTCTTGGCTGAGACAACCCTTGGAAGAACAATGAAGCTCAACATGTCGGCAATTCATTTGCTGACGAACAACTGGACTGTGAAAACGATGCGAGAGCGAACGAAAGACCGTCTGCAAGTAGCATTGTGGCACAGTGTTTCTGGAGAGATTACGAAAAGCCTCAGAATAAACAATTATTACAGAAAGGTAATAGAGAATAACAGAGTCAAGCAAATCAGAAAGATGGAAATTCTCCTTTGCAGCCTTGTGAATGTGAACTCAGCTTCACTCTCAGGTCCTGAGTCAAGAGTAGATTTTCAGTCATTTCCTTTGCCTGATGAGTGGGAGATGGTGGTGCAACACTTGGCCGTAATGGAGGATGTTTTTTGTTTTTTTTTGTTACGAACTCACCCAGACTCTGAACTCTTTCTAAGGCTGCTTGTTGAAAATCATTTTGTCTGACCGTCTGTCATGGAGTGACAGGCTTTCATTCCACATTTCTGTAAAATGAATTTTCTGACACTTGGCTTCACTTTAAGGATAAAGGCGGGGGAAAAAAATGAAGAAATTGATTAAAGAGTGTACACTACCATGCAGCTGTATCTGTTGGAGTTATTTCAGAGTCCCTAAAAAATTCACAATACCCTAAAATGTCCGTGCATAATTTATAACCTGAGATCGTGTGCAAGCCTTGTCCCAATTACGATTCGATAGGGGAATACATGCTAGAAAAAGATGATTAGACAAAATATATATTGGAGCCAGTACAAACGTCTCCTAATACATTGACTGTTAGATGATTGAATATAAGATCAGTCGAAAAGTACATTCAAACATTCAAAGACTTTATGCCGTATTATGACTTGTATCCCTGTTAATTGGAGATAAGAGATCTCGTGTCACAACTTCAAAATGCGAAAATTAGTGTTGTGTTTTTAAAAATACTGCTGCGATTGTTTACTGCTGCTGCACATCTACAGCTCATGGAGAAAATTTCAACCACACATTAGCTGACTTTCTGTTTCATTAAAGATTTCTCCATCTTCTATATCAGGTGTGGCAAACAGGGGCCATATTCAGCCCAAAGCCCAAAATCCGAAAACCAATCAGCATCCTACAGGAGGAAACTGGTGTATTGAGATTTAGCCAACAGGTAGAACATGAAAACAGAAGAACGTGAAAGTGTAGTTCATTCATCCTCTTAAGGGAAATGTCTGTATTTAGCCCACCCTGTTCATCATTAATCTTAATTACATACTAGGAGCAGAGGGGCTGCCATAGTATGAGTTTGTGTCCGAGGTACTGCTCAGGGGCCCACAGTGAAAACCTGGCGTTAGTGGGATTTCAACCTGCAAAACTTCCAATTACAAGTCCACTTCTCCACTTCTTGTCATGTAACATGAGCACAAACTGCTCCATTCCACCACGTGGCCCTTAAAAGCTTCCATGCATCCGGCGCCGTGTTGAAGCCTCTGACTTCAGGCAGTCAGACTCTATTGCTGGCACCTTCTCCGACTCCACTATCCCCTCAGTTCTTGCAGCGTTCAGCTTTTGGACTCAGATCTGCCTTGACTGCTACGTCTTTCCTCATTCCTAACAGTGAGAGAAATAGACATTTAGCTGGCTGAAGTACAAGCTACAGGCTTCGGTGGAAAGAAACACGAGTTGTGTAAGGGGTCCCGCGGTTTACTGAGGATTTATTTGTATTCTGTTGTCTCAGGACAGCTGTGATATCTTTACCCTCCCTGGATCTTGTTTTTTTTTTTCCCCCCCACAAAATTTCTTTTACTGCTTCTCTCTTCAAGCTCGGTTATTTAAGGGGCTGTGTTACATCTCTCCGAGGCAAAGCAAGGCTCTACTTCTCTCTGTGTTCCTCGAACATGTGTAGTGCCAGCAACCTGCCAAAGATACGGGTAAAAAGAAAAAGAGTTTATATGCAAAGTTTTACTCAATATGGCCTTTTAACGTGTTTGTTTCCTTCCACTAAAAACAAAATGGGGAATAGAGGGAATAACTTACAAAACTAAGAAAAGCGACTTGTTCACTGATCAATCCCAGTGAGAAAAAGCTAGAAAAGAGTTCAAGCTATTGCTATATCGTTAATGCAAATGTTTACATTAAAACTGCTGCTGCTTTATTGTTGTTAAGACTGCATGTTGGTGTAGTGGTTAGCAGTCCAGCCTCACAGCAAGAAAATCCCTTGGGTAGGAGCGTGTTCACATTGTACTTATGTAGGTTTACTCCAAGTACTCCAGTATCACATGGTCCAAAAACACATATCTATTAGCTGAACTGACGACTATATTCACCCATCGCCTCTTCTCCATTGACTGGTGATCAATCCAAGCTGTACCCTGCAGCATAGACAGATAGAAGTTCCTCTTGGATTTAACTCCTATTGCAAAACCACGTGTGTTCATAATTGTTGTTTATATGAATGCAAGGTAAATTGTGCTAAATTTCTAACCAAAAAATAAAATAAATTGTAAATAAAATTTGAAAATGGCAAGTCGTCGATTGATAATTGTGCTTACATGCATGAAGAAAACTGATTACAAGTTAATGCTCCACTTAACTCTATAATTGGAACAAAAACGCAATTTCTATTTACACTAATGTCGCCGCAATCTATCTGTATACACATAAAAAGAAGTTGTTCACTCAGGAATACACTCGACTGCAGTTGAAAATGCAAGGGGGCAAAAAAATGTGTGAATCAATACTTAGACAAAAACTCAGCCCCGGATCCTCTTTAATTTAACTTTTTTTTTGTTTTGAACCACTGGAGTAGAAGTGAGCTTCATCCAACCCGCTGCCGTTTTTGAGCAAATTGCTTTTTATTTTTGTTCTATACACCCCGTGTTTTGCCCCGTGTGTTTCTGTGTCACTTTGTCTTTTCTCTGCAGGTCTTACTCTCAGGAAAATGCGGCTTATTTCAGAAAATGTTTGCTGCCAGTTTCTTTTTCAGTGCATTTCGGCTCTTTTTGTTTGTTTCACATTCAAACTGTTGTGGGAAACTGCGAGAAGGCAATCGTGAGAGCGTCTCGTGGTCAAACAGGAAACCAGGCTAGAGCGCAGCTCAAATACACGTCTCAAGGGCTGTGAGAGTGAATGCCTCCGTCTTGCATTAATCAAGTCGATGTACCGATGGTTTACACCTTTCTCTGTCCTTTCATACCTCGTGAACCTCCACGTTCTGGCTTGCACTCACCCCGTTACATAATCCTGACTATTGTCGCTGCTGCAGGCCAAATACAACCCGCCGAGGGGTAAATTATGTCTTTTCTGTCCATGCTGAGACTGCACTACTAATAAGAGCCATCTGTTTTAGAAGTAGACACTGCATCTTCATCACCATCACCCCAGAGGTGGGCTGCCGTTGGTTCGCTCGTAAACTGAGTGCAGCAGAGGTGTTGTGAATCAGGGTGAAAAATGTGCTGGATGAATTTCACCTGGGAGCTCCAATCAAACTGGTTACAGATGACAGCAATGTGTCAGTAGATCATAAACAACAACGAGGAGCCTACAATAGCAATATAGTTTTTTTTTTGTCTTTCAACTCCCACTGTACATGCGGAGATGATTCAGTATTTTTTAGTGATTTAACAAACTAACTGTGAATTCTTGCATTTTCAAGGCAAAATAGAACCACTCAGTCACTGCTGTTTCAGCCGTAACAAGATTTGACCATGTGAGTCAGAGAGACACAAACAACTCTGAATCCAAAAAGTGAATAATCTGGGTTTTTGTAACTAAAAATAAATAACACCCCCACCATCCGTGTCAGTTGTTCCTGTCAATTTGTTTATTCACCCTGTGGTGAACATGGAAGAGGAGTGGGGCAGCTAATGCTTTGCTTTTTGGACACATTCAACAGGTAATTTTGGCAAAATCACTCAGTAAGTAAGTGAATTGATAATTATGGGGAAACTCCAATCTCTGTGAGCCCCAGTTACAATGACAATTTGGATGAATGCTAGCTGCTGTAATAGTTCCTTTTGTAACTAATTAACGTATACTACTTTTCACCATATAAAAATTCAAATACAATTGCGCAAATAAACATGCATTCAGAATGATCAAGTTAAGGGACATCTTTTTATTTAATTTTAATTTTGTTTGTTTTTAATGGATGACCTCAATTGTTTCTATTACTGCCAACTGCCTCTAGTGGTATGTTGGGGTAGTGTTGAGGAAGGCTGTTGGCCAATTATTTAGATTTTAAATTTTTTAAGATAATAAAAAAAAGATTTATAATTGCAGATTTTTTTCTAAAATTGTAAATCTGTAATATTTACTGTATTAAAATGTTTTTCCATTTCATTCTATCTAATTTCAAAATATATCATTCACTTGATTCCAGTTTCAAAGCAATTTGTGTCAGAAACCTGAAGTAGTCAAACGTCACAGCAACAACAACAAAGAAAATCCCTAAACTGACCCAGTTAATCCATCTTCTACACCGCTGACTGTCCAAGCTGACTAAGGACGAAGATTACACCCTGAAAAGGCAGGTTGCCTATCCATCACAGGGCAAACAAACACTTCCAAGCAAGCCAATAGCTTCAAACGCATATTTCTGGACTGTGGAAAGTAACTGTGAAGGTCTGCAAGCCTGACTCTGCAGTTTCAATATCTGGATGTGTTTTTTTTTTTTCTTCTCCCAAATGGTTCTGCTGGTCAGAAATCATTAGCTTAAGAACAAAACACGTTTTAAATTGTCTTTATTGTGTTAAACTGATTCACCATCCTGAATAACTGAGCAGATGTTGTAAATGAATACCTAGTAAAGGTGACTGAAGATGACGTAACGATGTTTCGTTTTGGTAAATCCATGCTGAGATTATTAGTTGATCAGTTTACAAGTTAAAATTGACTCCAATCTCAACACGTGTGGTCAAGTTTGTATAATTTCTGGTATCTAGTAAAGTGCCTGTGTGAAAGAAAAAAAAAAGCAGCCTATGAGCTGCTGCTCTTCTGTATCACTCCTCCCTACAGACTCATTATTTGCTGCACAAGTTTTTGTACTTCGGAGAAATGCTTGCTGTGTGTGGCATTAATGAGGCTGACACCATCTCGCTTTCCATCCCGCAACTCCACCGTCACATTAACACTATCCAACCTTGCATTGGGTAAATCCAATTAAACTCGACTCACAATGAATCCGTACCTCTGGCTTGTTGTACTGGCTGTAATCAAATGGATTACATAACTAATGAAAGAGTGTGAACAGGCTCTCATTCCCAACTCAATACCCAACAGGATCATCCTCACTGCCGGGTACGACGATCAAACTCACCCAGCCGGGCCACAGCTCGTGTAAACACACAGCTCTTATGCCCTTTGACCATTCAGAGTTTCACTTCCACGTACGAGCCGAGTTTCCCATCGCAGCCGTGTTATAGAGCACACACTTTACTTGGCGATCAACTTCATTAAACAGCATCAATCAAGGTAGAAAAAAAAAGAAAAGAAAGAAAGCTTGATCCGAACAAGCACGAGCCCCGTCATCATATCTAGGTCAGAAGGAATGCAATATCCCCAAGTCCGTACGCACTTTCACAGCTGCACGTTAGAAGTGAGGCAATCATTGTAGCAAGACATGCTCCACTTCAATGTACACCTTCAGCACTGCCATATGGAGGGGAAAAAGAAATAAAAAGACACTCCTCCTCCAGTTATCATCACATTTTATAACACAACCACTCATGGGCATGCATGAAAGGAGAAGTAACACACAAACAGATAAACGGACAGATGGATTCAGAGAGGGAGAGGACAGGAAAAAAGGGGAGACAAGCTGGCACTGAACAATAAAAATAAAAACAAAATGGTTAATGATGCAAGAAGAGAGGATGATGATTTTGGATTTACCTGACATGGAATCAGAAGACATGCTGTCTTGATGCTGCATCTTGACTGCTTGCTCCAGTGTGTGTGTGTGTGTGTGTGTGTGTGTGTGTGTGTGTGTGTGTGTGTGTGTGTGTGTGTGTGTGTGTATGCAAGTGTGTGTGTGTGTATGCAAGTGTGTGTGTGTGTGTGTCCACGAGCTATAGAGAGTGAGCAAGCCGGCACGCCTCCCCGTGTGTTTTGATGACGGAGTCTGTGTAGCAGCGGCTCAGGAAGCGAGGGAGCAACAGAGGCAAGAGGAAAGAGGTGCTGGAGAAAGAGAACAAGCCCCCTTTATTACCTCGCCAAGTGTCTCCAGCCTCATTCTCAATTTCTCCCATTCTTGCTCCGGTCTGCCGCGAAAGTGGACGAATACGTCTCGCACCGGGCGCACGTGCCGCAGATGGAGATTTATGAGGTGCACAGAGGCAGGGAGAGGGGAGGAGCGCGAGGAAGGGAGGGAGGGAGGGAGAGAGGAAGCGAGCTGTACAGATTGAAGGAGAGGAGATGCTGAGGAGAGGAAGAAAGCAATCACCTTTAGTGTAGGCTTACTCGACCAGGCACAGAGCCATTACTCTTCCCTCCCCTCGACGTAACCTTGCAACGCAGAAGACTAGGCCAATTCAAAAGCCCCTCAATTCAAAGTACTGCACGAGTTGGGCTGCGTGTGACAGATCTAATCTTCAGTGGAGTGTTTTTTCAGCCGCCGTGGCTCGCTGCCACCGTGTCGACATCAAGATTACAGAAAATCCACAGGCTCGCAAAGTTTGTGCAGGTCACCGCGATTTGCAAAAAACAAGTGCCACATTTCTGTCTCTGTAATGTTCAAACTACCGTGGATCCCTTTTTCTTTAAACGATGGAGCTCACGCTCACCGTGGTGCGAATAATCAGGGATTGCTTAATAACGCCGTGTCCCCGACTGCTTGCAGGATGAATGACAGTGCTCTCCTTCACTTGATTAAAAACTCATAACCAGTAAATGACATCAGGTTTCAGTGCATTCCCTTTAATGGAAGTGATGCACCGTAAGCACCTGAAACACGTCCGTGTACTTTGGAAACAAGCTCTAACTTCTCCCAATAACCGCAGAAGACAGCGAGAGAACAACTAATGGTTTCTTAATTACCCGAATGATAACTACATGTAAAGGTCACACTAATTGTCGCAATTTGTTTGTCCTGTGTCGGCCCTAACCGTTGCCAGAAGCTCAAAACAAGAGTCGGAAGCAACAGCGAAGGAAAGCTGTTCGGCATTGGAGGAGAAGAATTTCTAGCAAACCTGTAATGGACGCTACCCAAAACACTCTGCTGGATGTTCCTCATATGTGTGGCACCGTCTGAAAGGGAAATAATCAGGATTTCCTCAAGAAGCATTAAAATGAACAATGAAATAATCCACCTCCACGAGTGTCCTTACATTCCGTGAGTGGTTTATGTAGCACTTACTCATACAGATTTTACCATCCTGTTATAATTACAAAGATGCAGTCAAAATACGTATCAGAAACTGCTTTGAAATGTAAATGTAAAGAGACCCCCCCCCCAAAAAAAGAAAAAACTTGCAGGGATTTGGGGCTTTGATTGTGCATATTCCTCTACGACTTGGAATATATGTTCTGCCAAGCTGATGAAATATGAACGCTCATTCTCAATCTGCTTAAAAATTCAATCTTGATCATTTGTGATAGGCTTTAATAAAGTTTTAGCTTCTCTTGAAACAAAACTTTATGGACTTTGTATTGAATTTCAGTGGGAATGCATAATTCAGAAATAAAAAGGAGACCATCTGCATTTGCAAGCAGAAGTGGGCCGCTGCATAATCACGTTACACCTCCCCAGGAGAAAGCGGCTCTCCACTCCCAGGCCATTCCAAAACTAACTGCAGCTAATATATTCCTCTCACCTCCACTGTTTGTTCACCCTGCTCTCCGCGGTCAGAATCAGTGTGACTCTTATAAATCGGATTATTATTGGTTAGTCTTTACGGGACAATGATTGAAAGTGAAAAACGCAAAACTTCCATTGCGTTTTGGGCGTCCGTTTCCACGGAGACAGAGTCGGAGTCACTGAAAATGCCTGGGAGTTTTCTGGAAAATCGCCCTACTGCGTCTCCATGTGAACAGAAATGCTGATATTGTCGCATGTGCAGCACGGACGGCACAATCAAGTGGCCTGACTCCGGGTCCATATTCTCCCGGGTGGTGGTAGTTTTATAGTTCAGAGCCACCCGTAATAGCAATCCAACTTGGTTGACTGTTCATACAAATGTCTGCGTACCCATGTGGTTTCGCTACAAGAACAAACAACAGCACCTACTAGTGGCCCCACAGGAACACTATACCGTTTTCAGCATCGCTCCTGTTTCATCAGTTTTCAAAACACTGCAGCGTAAAGGTGAAACTTTTTCTAAAATGAAAATAGAAAATCAACGCGTTTTCACTATAAACACTTTCATGTAAACTGGGCCTGAAGTGCATTTAAACAGTAGATTTAAACATGTCAGCTCAACTTTTTAAAAATTGGACCGACATACATCTCCTCCTGCACGTGAGTCACAAACTCCAGATTTCTTCATTAATCAAGATCCCCTGTTACAGGAGTTGAACAGCACGTTATCACGTTGTCAACGGGAGCCCAAACAGAAGATGACTTGAAAATGTGAACATAGCAAAATCCGGAGACATCCGATTTTGGAAGGGGCTGAGAACTTTCAAGCTGTTTTTATGGGCAGATTTATTCCAACGATCATGGCAGATGATTGAACTTTGATATTATTATTGTGACTCGCCATTACAACTATTAAGGCGACACATAAAACTATAGTTTCACGCTTTACTCCTTTAGAAAACCCTAAGTTTAGAAAATTAAGAATTTAAATTAGTACGGGGAGAAAACAAACCTGTGCAGAGGGAGAACAGGCAAAAACACATAAGGCCTCCATCCATCCAGACATCATCCATCCATCATGTGAATGAAGGTATTAGCAATAGAACTGTGTGGATTTCAACACAAACATTTTCCCGCACTATCAAATTTAAGATGTGGAAATGGATTTAACCTTAATAATAAAGGGAGAGAATACTCATTAAAAACTGTATAAACTTGGCCGACAACGCTCTTTGAGACCGATTTCATTGAAATTATCGTGTGTGAAAGGAGCAATGATATAAATGAAGGAGTCGCCATGTAAAGATGACGGAAGATTTAAGCGTCTAACTAAAATGAAAGGATCCTGACTCATAATCCACATGGCTCAGCTGCTAATCTTTCGGTTGTTGCTGGGTCACAAACGCTACAGCAATTTATTGTAAAATCTGAGATTGGTGATATTTTGTATTGAGCTGATGCGATTTCCAAGCATTGCTTGTGCAACGTGGGCCGGCACTTTGTAAGTCATTAAGAAAAGGTCTTTCATCTCTCCATTTCTTACGCCAGCAGCAAAAACTTTGCAAATAACATGCAATAAAAGAATGTCAAATCACCGACCCATCGTAATCTATCAAATCTGCACTTGTAAATGTTAAGTTGTTAATAACAGTTCATATGCCCCGTGGCTTTTTTTTTTTTTTTTCTTCTTCCAGGAAGGTGCAACCAGTCAGATGAAACAAACCAAGCAAGCTTGAATAACACTTTAGGTTTTCCGCACAACCTGGCAACCCTGGAGCAAATATTATTGGCTCTTACATCATCTGCAAGTGGAGTCCCTCATTCAAATTAGTGGAGGCATTAGTGGAGTAGCGGTGCAAAGAATAGGAAAAACATGCAATGAGTAACTGTCCATTAGTTTGGCAAGCTGGAAAATTGGGTTAATGATGATTTGAAATTAAAATGCAGCTATCTCAGACAGCTTGTGTGCACAGGCATGTGTTTGTGTGTGTGTGTTTTCCATTGTGTATCAGATTGCTCGGTGGGGGCACGTTATCATAGTGTGTTTCTTACAGATTATTCTTAATTATCCTGTTCCTAATGCTACATCGTATGGAGAATTTAATCATGCAGGGGAAGAAAAAGAGACAGCCATATGTCTCTGTGTTTACGCAGCTTGGATAATATTCATATGGAAGTATATACAGTATATGCTCTTTCTTTGCCTCGGCCGATTATACATTGACTAATTGGTTCAGGCAACTAATAATAGCCCTTTGCACTATTAATTAAAATAAGAGTGAGTGGGATTTTTCCAGTGTCTATGAAGAGAAAAACTAATTAGAAATATGGATGTTTGTGGCAATTGCCTGAACTTTGCACCTAAAACTTACAGTATCACACCACATGTGGGATTTCTTCTCAGAGGACTAACTAATGTTTAACCCTTTATAAGGTTACTCGTATATCTGAAAATACTTTGAAATAGTTGCAAATGTTACACCATGGAGTCCAAGGACTTTCGAGACATTTATTACTTTAAAAAATTATATTGGAGATCAATATTTGTGATCAAATCTTCTTGCAGTTCAAGAAAATCCACACATTTTTCAGGATTTATGAGCTATAAAAGTTTCTAAATGGGATGAGGTTTTAAACGTTAAATCTACCAGAGGGCTATACATTAAAACCGTTAAAGCTGTTGTGCGAGATACTGAGAATTAATAGGTGATCACTGTTATAGATGACTTCTTTGGATATGCATAAAGCTACTCTCAGGTGACTGTAGGTCATCTGGTGAAGCATGTCATCTTCTGATCACAAGTTTGGCAGCTCGGTTGCGACAAGCACCCTTTTTTTTCATGTGAGCATAAAGTTGCACTGGAGGTGTGTGAGCCATCCAAATTATTTGCAGGATTGTCTGTCAATGGGTGAATGTGTCCTATCATGTAAAGTACATCAGTAAAATGTATTATATAAGTAAAATACAATTGATTTTATTAGTTACGTTTTAAAAAAAAGTAATAATAACTCGTCTGTGCTTGTCATCATCAAATAAACATTTATAATTGTGTTACAGAAAGTCGGTAACTGATTATGAACTTCAATCAAAAGTAACTAGTTAGTTGTTAAAGTAAGTATTGGGTTTATTTTAATGGAACCACTCGCTGTGAATTGTCCTTACAAAGTACAGAGATCTGTTTTACTGTAAAACAAAAGTATTTCAAAATCTTTTCAGCACCAGCGACTGGGGAGTTTCTTGCAAAACAATGTAGCCAGAATATGGCTAAAAATAAAACAAACAAAAAAAAAACACATTTGGTTGATGTTTAAAAATTCTATTCAAAGAAACCCACAAAGAAACAACAACCCTATGTTATCAAAAATGCATCCATATTTCCATACAAAATTCCTGACAGGAGTAAGAAATGGAAGTTAAATTAAAAAAAAACAACAACACTTATTATGATCAATGTGAAGCAGAGGTGTTTTTAAATACAGGGCTCAGTGAGTATTGAGCTTTTTCCTTTTACGTTGATTCGGTACAACTTGCACTGTAGGCGTGGTTAGTTTTACCCTTGATGCCACAACAAGGTCTTGAACTTGGGTTGAAATTTGTATTAATCTTAATTATCTCGACGTTTAGCCCAGCTCATGCACTTTTGTGACAAAGTTTCGAAGAAATGTGTGAAAACAGAAAACAGAAGTTACCACATAGTCAACAGACCTGATAGGGTTAAGAATTAAATGGTAGTACTTTCCTTTAGTGATAACTACTAGACCCGGTAATATATATATATATATATATATATATATATATATATATATATATATATATATATATATATATATATATATATATATATATATATATATATATAAGATTAAAAACTATGGTGCAAAAGCAGAAATGAACTCATTTTGATGCTCCTATAAATATTTGACCCATGTGACGTGTTTATCTGAGCACTGAAACACCGCCATCTAGTGAACGTTTCCCTCCATTACACCACAGTTCTGTGACCAACACTAAATGCATACACTTTCTCACACGGCGTTATGTGTCATGGCACACAGACAGCTCTGAATATGATATGGCCGACTGTCATTGGTTTGGATGCTCTCATATGTGTGATATACAGGCAGTCAAATACCAAACACACACACACACACACACACACACACACACACACACACACACACACACACACACACACACACACACACACACACACACACACACACACACACACACACACACACACACACACACACACACAGACAGTGTGTATCCACATGGCCTGATCTCTGGACCTGACAGGAAGGATTACCCAGGCTCGACACGGACAAGGCCTCACTAAACCTTGTCTGCAGTTCCTTTGTTGGAGCTTCATGCCGGAAACTCTTTCTGCAGACTGAGCCTGTGTACGCTTTAGTGGTAAATGAGGTAAGCTTTTAGTATAAGTCCAAATATGACACGGTATACATGAAAGGTTTCTTTGATCAACGGCATCCAAAAGCTGTTCTTGAAATCAAATCATCAGTATTTGAAGACACATCAGAGTTTTCCCTGCGCAACATTTGTACTTATGTCGACTTTATTGAATTAGTGATTTTAGAAACAAGAATCCAGATCAGATAAAACCAGCCCTGCTCTCAAAAGCTGCCACCTAACGAGTCACGTTTGGGAATGAAAGACAAATTATAGCACCGCATGAATATCAATTTAAAACTGAGCCGGTGAAGTCCGTAGTTCTTAAAATAACCATAATGATTAATGCAAGCTGGACTGTTGCTAAAGCCGCGTTTTACAAAAATGCAATAATACAAATGTACATGTTTGTGTGTCCTTCAGTTCTGAACCTTTTTATGCTGATTTCCAAAGATGTGACTTTCCTTGTTTGTTTTTTTTTTCAAACCTTCCCTTTGAATATACTTCTAATAACCATATGTGAGATTATGAGCTACTATTTTTCAATGTAGGTAAAGTTAACAAGCAGTATATACACGACAACAGTAAAGTGGTGTTACTATAGTACACAACACATTTTAAAATTTGATGCTTTTTTTCAGGAAACTTTTGCCACAACTTTTTCCAACAGCAAATAATAATCCCCTCTCTATGTGATTTGAGATAATAGACTTTTGAGTAGTATAACATTGACCAAATTGTATATTCTTTTATTACTTTATTGCAAGGTCCTATAAACCACCGTGCTGCAAATATATCTTTCAAGAAAGAGCCCAAACTTAAGCAAAAGTATTTCATCATGTATTTTGTGACTATACATTATAATTTGAATAAAAAATGTGGAACAAATCAATGTTTCCAAATAATATCCAATAATTGACTAAACAAGTAGAATAATGCCCTAATATTCATATTAGCAGATACATATAGTGTTTTCTTGCACAATATTTGTATTGAGAGTGAAAAATATCATTTATCTGTGAATAATAGAAGCAAAAAAAATAGTAAACTGTCCAAAAATATCCTTAACAGTGGGTTATGCACTGATTATAATGGTGACTAACTTTTTCTATTTGTTGCCATACTGTATTTCATTAAATAAGAGTACTCACTTTAACTATAACGTCTGTAATGCATAACTTAGCGTGCATAATGAAGTGTGTGGAAAAATGCACCGGATGAGGCAAAGACAACATCAAACACAACAGGGACGTCTCAAGATTGTGTTTTTATTTTCTTATCGCGCTCACACCAGAGCTCCTGTGTTCAAATACTGATTTATCTTCAAAAAAAAAAAATAATAATTGTTTTCGCTCAACCGATCGGTTTCAGCATCGTGAAACAACACAGGCACAAAGCGAACGTGCCATTATATTTCACCGGCGACTTATCAAACATGGGCTGTTCAATTAAAACTGACCAGCGTGATGGGACTGCCACCTGTCACATTCATAAATTTTTTTTTTAAAAAAACGACCGTTTTCTGCGGAGACCTGACGTTAATTGACTGAAATCCGATTTCCACAGGCCGTCGAATATCTGGTGAAAAGGCCAGAACAACAAAATGGTGTAAATGTCACGTATCAAAAATTTTTATTCAGTGGAGCGCCCTGCTGAAACATTCAACCCAGAACCTTTGAATTGGCTTTTGATTGTAATAAAATATCAGTCATCTGGAATGACTTCATCCATCCACTTCATGTAAGCCAGGCTGCCGTCCTCCACCGGGAAACTGAGGACTTCTGGGTTTGCATAGGGGTGAATCGACCTGGAGGAAACCCACAGATCATGTAATCTTCACTCGATTAGGTTGACCTTATAATTGCATGAATTTCCTCTTTTTATCAACCTTGATATTCTTACATTTTATTTACTGACGCGACACAGTTTATCCTCTAATTTTGAGTATCCTTAAGATAAAAATCTACCTCCAAGGACATTGAAGGAAAAAAAAACAACAACTTCCTCTCAACCTTTTAAGATACTAATGGCAACACAGATTTGATGGCTGTATGAATTATAGCTGCGAAATAATTAGTTGGTATTAGTTAGTTAGTAGTTACTTATGTTCGATTCCGTCATTCAAAAGAAGACGTATTAATGTTTAATGTTGTTTTTCTGGGTAGAAATGCAGACGATCTTTCACCTGACCCTGTGGACGTGTAAACACTGACATCCTCCAGCTTCTACGCTTCTATAAAAAGAATCTAATTATCCGTTACCGCCATGTGGGGAAAAATGACAAGTATCCGCTTCAGTGTGTGGATGTAGAAACTAAAAATACTCTTCAAACTGGAGACGCACGCTTCTACTGTAACAGCATGTTTTATGAATACAGTGTTGTAATCGCGGCGCAATGTCAAAAAAGAAAACCGGTGTTTGGGGATAGGGGTTGTTTTTTTTTTTTTTAATGCCGACACTCAGCGTGGAAAGAAATGGAATCATTTCATGGACAATTTGCAATTAGTCAGAAATAGTGACTCCAAAAGGAGCCCTTAATAATAATACAAGTGGCCTCTCACCTCACGAAATCTGTGACTTGCTGGATCTTGGAGCTCTTTGTTTTCACCAGCTGCAACAACAACGGCTGCTCATCTTATTCCGCTTCGACATAAAGGAATACATGTAAGATCACAAGGAGACTTTTCTTTTTTTAGAAGGCTTACCATCAAGATCTCACTCGTATCCTCGATTTCGCCTTTCCACAAATACCTGGGGAAAAACAGGAACCACAGAGAGCGAGCGACACAACAGAATAAACACGAAGGACTGTGGTTTACCGAGGATCTACCTAAAGCAGAGATTTGAACTTCTGTAGAATAACAAGCTGTATTGTCCAAAACAATCACATTCTGCCTGAGTATTAGTGATTTACAATGATACACGCACACACAAGCACACCGATAGACAAAATTAAGCTATAAACATTAACGAGTAGACGAACATCCGCAAGGACAGATTTCAAAATTGTATTGCCATTATGGGTGACTGTCAACTCTGAACTTATAACTGCTATCGAGTCCCAGGAGATTATGGACTAGGAGTCGCACCATTGCTGTTATTGTTTATCTATTGTTTAAAAATAAATTCCACCTTGGGGAGCCATTTTTCAAAAACCTACATTTTCAGTGGCTCTGATGCCAAAACTGCAATGAAACTTTTCCGTTTCCTCTTGAAAACGTTTGATCAACATTTATGCGGCAGAGAAACGAGAGCGCCATTTCTTTAAGAATGACTGATTGATCCTATTTAGCTCTATAATAGACGCATACATTATGTGGTAGAGAAATGGCATTTTGATCCTCGTTGTATATCCCGGACGGGCTGATTTGATAATATCTTTAAATGTCAAGATGAATCTCCGAACATGTTACGTGATTAAAAAAATGGCCAAATTCCCTCCATTAAGCTCGGTTATAGGAAAACATGCGTATATATTTCCTGCCTGTGCCGCTGTCCTCACCCTGAAACTAATCCAAACAAATCCTCTATTTTTAGGTTGGAATGTCGATCAGGTGAACAGGTGTAACGCAGCCTCTTTTCTTTTTTTCTTTTCAGTCGCCCTCTTTCCTGTGATTTCTGAGCCTCTGCCTCCTTGTTCCTTCTCTGTGGTTATGCATTAACAGGAAAGCTAATCCATGCATAGGAAAAAAAAAAAACATGGATGCTTTGAAGGTTGACAACCAGTCGTGTTTCCAGCGCAGACTGAATGAAAAAAATGAAAAAAAAAAAAAAAAAAAAAAAAAGCCTGCTAACCTTGCAGATTTTCGAGAAACCGTAATCTTTACAGAGAAAGAGGAGCAGCACATGTTTATTCTACGTGACTGAACATGTGAGGGACATTATAACGTCAGTCAGAAATGTACAAATGTGTCTTGGAGGTGGGGGGGGGGGGGGGGGGGGGGGGGGGGGGTCAAGTGTAATTTACATTGTTGAAGTCCTGGGGAGAATGTTCATGCTGGCCGCGAGTCGTCTCTCCATGATCGCCCTGGAAAGAGAGAGAGAGAGAGAGAGAAAAGTGAGACTGGCAGGAAGTCTTTGATGGGAATGAAAGGAGCAAACACAGAAAGGTGAGAGAAATTGAGCAGGAGGCCCCTGCTGTTTGTTCATCCCAGCGTGAAGCGGGTGAAAAAAAAAGACTTTTTAAACAATAGAGATAGTCAACTTTGTTTTTTGCTGCAGCTTGGCTAATATTAAATTTCATTACCAACCTCCACTGTGGACCTTTCTTCGGCCAGGGGCCGCGAGAGGTGATTTGCATATCGCGGGCTTCCACTGCGGCTACCTTCCTGACAGGCGGTTTAATAGATCGAGCTCATTTCCATGCAGCTTCATAATGCCAACAAAGGCGATGAGAGTGCAAACCCGGCGCGCCGCTCCAGCCTCGTGGGCTTGACATGATCGCGTCTCATCTTCGACACATGAAAGTCATACTTATGTTGAGTGGGGTGACTTTGAATTCTTTTTGAAATCGCCCTGAAGAAAAGGAGCTAACCACCTTTGGAAAAGCCGATAAAGTTTTCGAATGAACATCCAAACGTCCCCGTTTACGCTTCAACGTTTTCAAGTAAAGAAAAATGAAAACGTCCGTTGCATTTTGGGGATCGGTTCACGTGACAATGGTGCTCGGAGGCGCTGCAACCGCAACTTCTTTACAAACAGCGTACCGAGGTGGAACTCTTTTGGAAAAGTTCCGTCTCGATGGAAAGAGAATATTGTGAAATGCTGTTCCCGTTCCCGTTCCTGTTCCTGTTCCTGTGCACCACAACCGTAGTAAATAGTTGGAGTAGATGGACAATAACAACAATGTTTGCCTCCAGAGCGTCACGACTCCCAGTGCATATTGGAATAGCAATCCGACTTGGACTCGCAATTGTTAACGTTTATAGCTTTTTCTTCATTATAAAAAATAAACAACAGCACCCACTAGTGGCCCAATATGCTAACTACATCTTTTTCCATGTAAACAGACATTGTTTTAAAAACCGTGTAAACGGGGGGCCTCAGCTGCACAATGCTTTTTCTAGCGCTAGGTTGTACTTCTTGAGATGATTAAATTAGAATTATACACAAGTTGTCATTTTTAGCGGTGGTTTGAATCCATAAGCAATTTAAAAAAAAAATTAAATTCTTCTTGCGCTCGATAGATGCCTGTCTGTTGTATCTGTTATACTTTTGGCTTTAACTTTATCTCTACTACACTTATAATATTCAGTTATAACTTTAATGCAGCGGTGCCCCACTGCCCCGGAAATTGTTATTATTTTGCGTGATGGATGAATTCTCCTGTACCTGCCGATGTCCTTGGCCGTCTGTTCATTGGGGCTGTTGATGAGAATGACAGAGTGGTGGCCTGGTACGTAGCTCCCAGTGAAGACTGAGCGAATCTGGACCCCGACGGACCACAACCCGGGATACAAGGAGACGAAGAGAACCAGAGCCTACAGAGAAAACCATCACATACCGGCATGTCACAAGTGACCTCAGAAACTGGGTGATTTATTTTTTAAATTTTTTTAATCATTCAGACATGTGGATGTTAAATGCATTATGCTGGAATGATGGAAAGTCATAACTCAATTTAATTATCTGCAGTCTTCCGAGGGGATTGCCATGTTTGGATTGGATTCAGTATTTATCCTCTTATTATTTGGCGCTGTCTGTCACAGACAAATGAATGCTGGCCCGGGCTTGGATGCAGTGACCAATTTATAATCTGTCCTACTTCTCTGTGTGGCACAGCATGACAGCCTGACACAGATGCAAGCATGCAACACAAATACATGTCAGATAAACACAAATTGAAACTTGCAGTTTACAGGATATGTGCAAATGTGGAGCCAGAAAGGCATCTTAGTGAGACTTTTCTCAAGAGTTGGCAATTATTGACAGTTATTTTAGGGGTGGGGGTGTAAAAGTAGCTCACCAAACAGAATATGAGGAAGGCTGATCGGAGAACAGAGTTGAGGAAAGTCTCTTTATGGCATCTCTGTAAAAGCAACTCCATCCCGTCACGTGCAGAGACCGACTGGTGCAGATAATAATAATAACAACACGAGGGACAATCAACCAGTGCTAAGCTTTCTCCATAAACCTGCTGACAAGCTCTGTAAATAGTTATAATATGACGGTTTCAGACCTGTCGGACAGGTGTTCAGTTGAGGAGACTCGTTTCATTACCTTAGCAGGAGGAGAAGAGGCGCACTGGACAGGTACGGAGCGGTCAAACACACGGACAAGTGTCTCCCCTCCTCCCATTGGCCATTGCACACTGACTGACAAGGTGCTGACCAATCAGTTTGTGAGTTGATCTTCGACGCCCCGCCTCCAGGGCCTTGGTCATAATCCGCTTTACAGTCTGAAACAGCTGAATACCACAATAACACTTCTCTTTGATATAACGTCAAGTTTATGCATTTGTACCTGTAATTCCAAAATGATTTACAAAAAAAAAAAGGAATGAAAGGAAGACACATACACAATTAATACGTTCATTTTTTTGTTTGTGATTTATTTTTTGTAGAACGTACAAACCTGTGTAAAGAAAATAGTGTAAATAAGATTGTTTCTCTAAAATAATTGAGTGATTGAAATGTTTTTACCTGCTGTTTGTTATGCCTCTGCAGGCGTTCCGGCAATAAGATTCCCCAGGGAGCCGGAGCACCAAAAGAGGGTTCCGGGTTCATCCACTCTGTTAATACACGAGGGGTGACTTGGGCTTTAATGTCGATGAATTTAGTATATTTTTGAAATGCAAAAGTTCATTGTTAAATTAATAAAGATATATTTACAGTAGAAATATTGTTGTAATTTGCTACAACTGCTTTAATTGTTCAGAGAATTGGAAACGTTGTAAATGGAGCTACCTGTCTTTACCTGTGCTGTGGTATGATGTGAGCCAATCAGTTGCATCTGCTATAAAAGCAGCCCTGCTTCATCGACCAGGGGTGGGTGCCGCATGGTATGTTATGCTGTGCAGCGGGTATGTAAATATGTTTTGTATATATTGTAAGGAAATGACACTTGTGGGTCTGCACTGGAACTCTGCCTCAGCTCTGCTTTGTACCTCCAGAACGCAGGAGTGCTGTTTTGACATGACAAGTGTCACAGTACCAAACAAATGTACTATTAAAACAGCCCAAAAGAAAAAAATAAATAATTGAGGTGAAGAAGATTTGAAAGGGCAGAAATCAGAAATACTAAAATAATATATCAGTAAAATGTAAAGCCTTTTTTAAACTTTCAAAAGTTTTGTTCTTTACTGTGCTTGTACTCAAATTGTTCACAACTTATTATACTTACACATTGTCACACTTCAGGCCAGACTGGTAACAAAAAGTGGATTAGCACTTTAATGTTCTTTTATTTTACTACATAAATGTTTTACAAAAAGTAACAATGTAGTTATTTAGCACTGTGGTTGCCTTACACCACTCAAACCATTGTACTTGAACAGCACTTACAATTCTGTAATTATTTTAATGAAGCCAAGTTCTGCTGGGAAAAATATAACTCCAATAAAATGACAATTAACATTTAGTTATTTACAATTCCCTTTTCTGAAATGTTGTGTTCCCACATCGATTATGTGTTTAATCTTTCCATCAATTAAAACTCATAATGTTACGGAAGTCACCCTAGTGAAACCTCTACTACACGGTGCTACCGTGGCAATAATGAATCTGCTTGTTTGAATATTTCATCAAATCCTGCATCAATTGGCTGCAAAATGCAATCTGATAAACACAATAGCGACAAACACAAGGTGGCTAAAATGATAGTAAAGAAACATGTCTCTTTATTGATCACATGAGCCGTTAAGTTTTCAAAAATCTGTTGGATCAGCCTTACGTTTCCTCCAAAGTCTGCACAACATTTAGAAAAAGTTTGGAGCAGTTCTTCCTTCGAGAATAATCCTAAAATGATGTCTTAACTGGTTCTCTCAGTATGACTCTCCTGGGGTCACATGTCTATTGATTTATTTCTGGGGATTTGACTGAGCAAACTCACCACTGAGTGGAGATGATTCTGTGCTGAGATGAAAAAGATCACGATAAATGTACAAATATCAGACGTATGAAAAATGTGCAGCTATTTCAAACAGCTGATCCTTTCTGGAGAGATTAAAAATAAAACATGCAAATACGCCGATGGATGTGGGAGCACACATCACCACGGCACACGGTAAGTAAAGACAGAGGAGACTATCCGCACGTGTGGGAAAAGCAGAAAAGCACATGTATGGAAATAGATGTGAGTGAAGCCTGACGAGACCGTGTGTGTGTGTGTGTGTTTGACGGGGTGTTAAAGCCTTCAGTTATTAGAGGGTTTGTTTGCAGACAGCTGCTTTTGCACAAGCTGTCCACATGGGGGAGTTGTGGGCACGCACATGTGTCTCCCCTTCTTTTTCTTCTTCTTCTTCACTCCCCTTCTATTTTGAATGAATAAAATACAGTGTTCATTTAGCATGTATAAAACTCTCATCGGCTGAAATGAAATGTAAATGCTCCAACACAGCAAGCTGCATGACTCATCGCAAACCCCTCCCTCTACCTACCCACCTCCCTTCCTCCACCTCCCTTCTTTTTTTCTCTTGCCCTCTTCCCTGCCAGCATTGTGTACTTTGTTTTCCTTACCCCTCCCATCCCACCATCCTCTTCCTCCTCCCCCCTCGCCCACCCTGCTTCACTGGACAAGACATAGATCAGAGACCGAGCAGCAGGGGGCGCCACAGGAAGCCACAGCCTCCGAACAAACCAATTTATTTCCCAAGCTCACACAGGCTTCGTTTGAGAGCCCATCAGAGAGCTCCAATAGAGCCACTTAAGCCACTGTTCCCCCAACATGAAAGAAAGAAACCAAAATAGAGATATAGAAAGAAAGCAGCGGAGCTGGAGGATAGGCGTTTGATCTGCTTGTTCTGGGGCATCACTCAGAGGGGTTCACTTCCCCTAAGGAGTACTGAGGCCTGTTTGTCCCTTAGAAGTCTAATGTGAAAAATAAGATGATTTTTATTTCTGTCCATGCTTCTTTGCCTTGGATGCATATAATGAGGCCACGAGGTCCTCGACGAGAGCGGAGCGGGGAAAAAACAAGCGCGGGGAGGTGGAAACGGTACAAAGGAATCCTGCGAGCTGCGCCTTGCCTAATTTGCCGTTAAACTGTGATCGTCTCTTGGTGGGATCAATGAAGTTGTCTTGCTGTGAATTAAAGCAAATTCTTGCTGGCGAGAATTAGCGAGATGAATGGAGAGCAAGGAAACAAAGCTTTGAGCGAGGTGTGTGTGTTTGTGTGTGTGTAGACGGAAGGAGAGGCTGCAGACAGTGAAAACTCCGAAGGGCTCGCTATAAGTATTCTGTGGACTACCTCTTTTGTTGTCTTCTCTCCTGTGTGGCAGTACCATTACTGCATTGAATGGGAGGTAGAGTAGGTAGAGAAAGAAGCTGGACCCACCGGGGTCAGATAAGTCCTAATGATGGGACTTTCCAGACCTGTGATTACCAAGACTGGGTCCTCCCAAAGAGGTTAATTAAAAAAGTCATGGTGACTGACCGAGCAGGGAAGTGTCTCCATCACTACTGTGAACCCCGGCGACCCCTCCATCCTTTTGGACAGACACAGCCATCCGTCACAGCTGATTCCTTGGCTGCCTTGCTCCTTTTGGTGCCACTGAAATCCCAGAGTGGTTAAAAACACAGAGGTGTATGTAGCAGCACCGCAACTCCGACAAGCAGGGGCGAAAAAAAAAATATACAACACCGTTGACATCCCCTGTTGAAGTCCCTCAGGTAATGAAACCTCTCTCCTCTCAAGGATCAGACAAACACCATATCTTGTCATCTTCTTTCCATTCTCTTCCTCGATCTTTTTATTTTTTTTTTGCCCCCTATGTCACAACTACTGGAGCACACAAAGCCATTTATCAGAAAACTGAACAAGCTGTCATGTTGTTTATTCCTTATGTGCTCACCAAAAAGCCTGTAAAAACGGCACTTATGTTTGTTTAGCACCACAGCCACACTACTCCATGCTCTGGAGCATGGGTGAGCGTTTGTAGCGAGGAGTGAAAAAGGGAAGATCAGAGGAGAGACAAAGAAAGAAATTGAGCATTTTGGCTGATTGGGCTTGAGAGATGACAAAGAGCCCCGGGCAGTCTTAAAGCAAGAAAACGACAACATTTTCATAAATCTGCTCTAGTGGAGTTCACCTGCGGTAGCAAGAGACTTAAATCACATCGGTCTTGATTGGTTGGGAGGGAGTAAAGCCATCCTGGGTGCAGTCGGCCACCTCCTCTCTTGGAAAAATTAGATAAAATAGTGCTTCCTCATTACACTTTCCTCGCCGTGTCGTCTGCGGCATCACCATTCCCCCTGCTGACGCAGGTGGAATGAGCTCATTCCCTCCCCATTCACAAGCTGAGTGCACCAAAATTCGGAGAGGGGAGAAGCATAATAAGTTCAGACTCCAAGTTAGAGTGCCTGCAGGCAATAACGTGGAGGATGAACAGTGGAGCCTTAATGGAAGAAGAGTGTGTGCATGTGTGAAGAGGGGGGGAAAGGAGAGAAGCACTGCACTCGACTGAACTATTCTTTCCCCGAAACTCCCATCAACTCCCAAATGTGTTTATTCAAAGCATTTTTCCACAGTATTTACCTTGTTTGATGATATTCTTGTTTGAAATAAAACATTTTTGGGGGCAAACGTCTCTGCTGAAAGCGATGAATACAGTGCGGCGCAGGTGCTGGTCATCGACGGTGTCATGCACAAATGAAGATGCCTTTTTACAGTTTTACAAAAAAAAAAACGAGACACAAAACAAACTTTTAAAGGTTCATTTCTTCAGAATCTCGGTCTGCACAAGCAAGGTCATTGGGGGAAAAAAACAACAACCATGGCACTGGAAAAAAAATCAATATGTTCATTGATGTACTGTCCAATGCAGATCAAAGTTTGAGCTGGATATATAGTTAGGCTGTGTGTGTGTGCGTGTGCGCGACAGACAGACACTTAACCATCAGAAAGTGGCATTATGGAAATGCAGGAATCACCATGAAAAGGGCAGCCAGAGGCATGCTTTGGGCAACCTTTTATACAGAGCCCATAATCAGCCAACCAACTGCCTTTGCTCCTATTTACCCTATTTATGAGTCACCCCTAAACCTGCAAACCACTTTATCTAATCTCCCTGCCCTCCCATCAGCCCTTTCAGGTAAGAAAGCGGCAGTTTCACTCCTGCCTTAACAGTTTTCCACCGGGGTCTTGTTTAACTCAGTTTATTATTATTCAGACCTTCACTGCCAGTCAGCTGATAACCTCCAACTGCTATGAGCAATTAACAAGAGTTCATCCACTGCATAGGGTCCAGGAGGAAGGATTCCTCTCAAGCCGGAGGAGAGACATGGGAGTTAAGGTTAGGACGGAACAAGGAGGAAAACACGAGAGGGGGAATAAGAGATAGAGGGAAGGCCTGGACAGAGGGCCATTTTGTGGTCATTCAAAGGGAAATCAATGCTAATGAATGGGTTGGTTCATGCAGCGTGGTGATAAGGAAATGACCTGCTTAACAGGATGCTGCAGGGTGTGTGTGTGTGTGTGTGTGTGTGTGTGTGTGTGTGTGTGTGTGTGTGTGTGTGTGTGTGTGTGTGTGTGTGTGTGTGTGTGTGTGTGTGTGTGTGTGTGTGTGTGTCCATAAAGTGATAAGGATGTTTGGTAGCAAGGATGAACGACCTGCTCCTGCAAGGTACAGCCAACAGCAGTGTCCTGAACCATTAGAAAACCGTATAAACTAAAGTTCTGCTCAATATCCGTAGTGTTACATCGACTAAGCGACTAAAGTCTGCTGTGGCTCAAATGGAGCAGCCAGTGCATAGAAATGTCCGTTTTTTAATCTAGGAGTTAATTAGTAAAATCTTTGTATGCGAGGAGGAACAACTCATTTCTGGCTTCTTCCACTGTTGAAAAATGAAGTTGATATTTTGGTGGTGTTATTTGGAAGTGGACGCTGTGCAGAAGCGAGCAGGAGCACCAATAAAGAGAGCCCAGTTTCATAGGAAGAATGATTTCCCATCTGTTGGCACCTTGGATTACGCTTGACCTTTGTTATGTGGGACTCTGGTTTTTATGCCCAATGCCCCTTCTTCTGCAGCCAGGTCTAGAACCAGTCAACAATGCAAGTTGCAATGACCCTTACGTATAAAACGATTGGCTGTGTAAGAACCAGCTTCTCTCAATTTTGGTTCATGCAATTTGTAGTGCATCAAGTAACTGAATATGTCTTCAGGTTTCAAAGTAGTTACACAAAGTTTCCTGAGATATGAGCCAGAGCAAAAAACAAAAAAAGTTTCCATCCACCAGTAAGAAGATTTATTACTTATAATGCAATCAGTCACCGGGGGGCGATCAAGACGTTTTGGCACTTGACACCAAGTCCAATTTTTTATATTGTTGGTGACCAAAATTTGAAAAAAGACTGTTTTATGAAATTGTTGCTGCTTGTTGACAAATGATCTGTTGTGTATGAGAAAGTTTGGGGAGTGCTTCGCACAAAGTGTAATACGACCCGAGAAGTGCAAACGTTGAAAAAAAGCTAAAGAGCCAATCCTGATAGAAAAAGCAGTTACCATTTTTCATATTTTTTTTTCATTTCATACTCGAGATCTACTGTCAGTCAAGCACAATCAGTACTGATTATGTATATATATATATATATACTTTTTTTTTTTAGAAGAAGTCCCAGTTTGCTCTACTGCTCAAAAACTGTTAATTATGTCCTGTCATGTGTGGCTAAATGTGGATATTCCTCCAGCTGCAGCTCTCTTATAAACAGAATTAAAACTGCACTATGAGTACCATTGGACCATAATGAAACCACAGCCCATTTATTTAACTAATGGATTTGCTTGGCTAAACATGATTCCTGCTGTGTTGAATGAAGTGGCTACTGTCGACAATTACAAAAGAAATCTGAGAAGCAAGACAAAGCCAGGTGTGTGCCTAGGTGATATGTGTGGTGGGGGGAGGCCTCCAAAAGTGCTAATTAAAGTGGGAAGGTGTATAAAAACGGTACAAATTAGCAGTGTATCCCTGGTGGATGAAGTATTTTGCAGGTTGCATAAGTAAACCTTTTTTTTGTTTTTTAATCATTCCTATTTATCTGCACGTATTTGTCGACTTCAACAGTGCTGCAATGAACGCGGTTGGGCGGGAGGAGGTTTACAGTGGATAACAATAGAAACACGAGCGGTAGAGATCAAATGATTTTATTTCTGTTGTAACTGGGAGAAGGGGGCTCCTTCGGCGTCTCTTCTGGGACCGCTGCTCCACATTCTGATATCCATTTTTTCCTTTGTTTTCTCTGTTGGCCCTTTGAAATATTTAGTAAGAATCCCTGACTAGCACACACACACACACACACACACACACACACACACACACACACACACACACACACACACAGACACATTATCTGTGTGTGTGTGTGTACATTTACAATCACTATTCACCCTCCAGGCATCAGTCATCAACTGTGCACTCAACATCTGGCTGTGGACAGTCTTTCCCCGAGGACAAGAACACTTCTTCTGTTTTAGTATGGAGTTCATCTTGAGGGAATGCTTCTCCCAGCCCCGGCCCAGGCCCCTCAGTCCGCCATAGCCATGGAGGCTCCGTTGAGGAATCCTTCTCAACACCCCCCCCCCCCCCCCCCCCCCCCCCCTTCATCTCTTTATTTCTCCATCCATCTATCTGGTGAAGCAGCTCTTCTATAACCTCCTCCCATGGGCTGGACAGTGCCTGCCTTCCCGATAGTTTTGCTGTCTCCACCTACAGACACTTGACAGTAAGAAAAATGTGACCTTGAGACTACACCTATGTAAAAACGTGGCTGTATTTACAGTGTAGAAAAATCAGGTCAAACATGATGTATTTACCAGCAGTAAAAGAAAAAAAAAAAGTGGATTTCAAGCCAGGAGCACGTTATGCACGACCTCCTACAATGATACTCAAAGTCTAATAAATCATGATTTTAGGATGCTTCTGGAGGTCCACGGTCCCCAACATGGCCTTTACCTCCAGCAGAACACAGACACTGTAAATCTCCCCGCAATCTGTACCACCTTGTTAGTGCATATTCACCATATGAGGCCTGTTGTATTAGTTATTCTAATGCATGTCTAGTTATCCATATAGATGAGAGAGGGAATAGACCAACAGATGGCCAGGGAAAAAGGGAGTCACAGACACAAAATCATCCTCCAGGAATGTGACGATCACATCCATTGCCGGCACCCACCTAGAGACTGCAGACAACACGAGGCTTCACCACCAAACGCTTCGCCACTCTCCAATTCTGCTCGGTGTTTTTGCGATGTCTTGGAGACAAGCCAGTCAGGCGATTGTGTGTGAAAGTTGCACAGGGACACGCTGGCTGAGATTTCATTCTCTGCTCTGTTTCCAGGGGTTTTGTGCTGAATCTGTAATCGCCGCATCTGACAGGTCTTAAAGGGTATCCATAATGTGCTTATGAATCTTCAAAAAAAACTAACGACGAGGTGCACATGAGTGTATCCGGTAAACTCTTAAAGCCACAAAACATTTCATTAACTATGAGCAAACACACCTAGCTTTCACCTCTGGAGGAATCCCACATCCAATTTCAACGCATTAATCTTCAAAGAGAAAGCTTTCACTGAGATAATTGATGAGAGGCTACAAACGGGGCGTAAGCACTTTCATCTCACATGAAGAAAAAAACCTGGTTGGAGTCTTTTCTTTAAGGTGTTGAGTTTAGGGTTTTTTTTTTATTGACTTCTGCGTGAGTGTGTACTCCTGTGTCCACCACAAGTGATGATGTACTGGTGACTTGTTAAGAACAGCTCAAGTCCCTGCAACCATAAAGGCCCATTTATGCTTGACATTAGATATGCATACAGATCGGCGCAGAGATTTCTGTCTATACTCTGTGTTCATTTCGGGTAGCATTTTCTGTGTCCTGTAAGCGTATATGGATAATGACCAACGGAGCAGTGCCACCAGTAATTGTGGGGGCAATGTGTGCATCTGACTGATTGAGACCCGAAAAAAGAGCCACGGCAGAACTTTTTAAGGACACTTTGTGTGAGTCGGTCAGAAGCTATGAGCATTTTATAAGACTTGCTGTCTTGTGAAGCACATGGCGACAGCGGGACGTTCAGCCACACTCGCAGGCGCACTCTGTGACTTGTCATGAATGATGCGGGCTGCCACTGGGCAGAGCAATCCATCAAATGACATTCTGAAATATTGAAAATGCCGGTCATCGTAAGTTTCCCTCAATCCAGTATGTTACAATGTTATGCGAGTATGTTACTGCGCCCTCTGGTGGATTGAATGCCAAATGCTATTTTCAACAAATTGGATGCATGGAAGAATAAAAACTAACCTTTACACCATTTGAAGTTCACATATCTATTTCCAGGCAAATGCACAGTGAAAAATGAGCTACAAGTTGGATAAATCGGCATTCAGAGCTGGATGGATAATTGATGATATGTAAATGGGACACCACTTGGTGAGTTAGTTGAGATTATTGCAGAATGTACAATCGGATAAATGAAAGTGTAGTTAGTTATTGGAGCAAAGCTGAAAGGGCATTGCAAACATTATTAAATACGCTTTGTGTGTGATCTAGAATGAATGCCTAATGTGGATTGATGTGATTGAGTGACTTATTATTCAATGGAAATAAAAACACAAACTAAAAGCAAAACATTTGAGCACTCACATGCTGTACAAGAAGCTATCAGTCTTTTTGAAGACTGATAGTCATAAATTGTTTATTAATCCTGTATAGGACATTAGGTAAGACATGCTCTTAGCTGGAAAATAGATCCATTAGTGTGTAACTGCATGGGAGGTGGAGAGAGAAAGAGAGAGGGGAAAAAAATCCTTAAAAGGTTTTTCTATTGCTTCAGTTAGCTTATATTTGCCGAAGCTGCTCGTTGACAGAGGCATAACAACAGCAAAAAACAAACAAGACAGGTAGGTAAAACTCTCTATTATACAGGTGTTCTTTAGATTCCTCCCCCAAATCCGACTGTTGTACACATGACCTCAGCTTCATGTTCCTGCTGTGGCCCAGTTGCTTAATTCACCAATCTGACACAATGAAGACAGACGAGCTGGTTTGAAACGTGCTCTCCGTGGCCTGTTTTGTTCAGCCTCCCTCTCGGAGGGCCTCCTCGGACTGTCAAACACCTACATGGGCTGCCTTCAGATGTGCCACTTTCTTGACACACATGTACCTTGGTATGTGAGGGCACTTTACCATATATTATTGACACTTAACTGACAGTTCTATTGTCCATTTGCTTCTCAGCATATAAAAGAAAAGAAAAAAAAAAGAAATTCATTCATGAAAATTTCGTCTCAATACATTTTTGCATTTTCTCATTGTGATTGATGTGAAATAGGAGGAGCTGGAAGTCAATCACAGCTGAGTATTGAACAAAAGGCATGGTATACAGTAAAACCTCTGATGTAGTGGCACCCTAAAATCCAAGGGCAAGTGTCCTCTGAAGACAGGTGTCCACTCTTCAGAGGGACACGTAGGACCAGTTGATATTGAATGAACCAAACACCAAGTATGTTTTGGAAGAAATAGACCTATATTTCAACCATGATATCAAGTCATATTAGCCCCAGTATGTATGATTTAATAAAGGTTGATGGTTATCTTTGGAGAATCTATGGCACTCTCCTCGATACTGTATTTTGCAGCAGATTCGGCACCTTCTGTATGAATTCAGTGATCTTCGTTTTTGCGCTTAAACAACAACAAAAAAATATGCTCAGTACAGGATGGCGGTTTTTATGGGGTCCCCGTCGAGAGAGGTTCTATGTTACTTTCATCACATTCAACCGATCGAGAGTCACCAATTAAGTGAACCAATCGCATATGTCTTCAGTGGTGACATGTGGATTGATACAAAGGTATTGATGATTCAAATACCAAACTTGCCCCTTTGACTGAGTCAAAATTTTGTCTCGGAATGCACAAGAAATTCAGAATAAGGCACAAATTTACACAACATTTCATGTGAAATCGCACCGTTGTTTTGAATCGTTTCAGAAATGTTTAGCGTTTACACGGCAATGTTTTTCCAAGCTAAAACACACAACAGGCGCAGGTAGAACATATATATTCTACAATGAAAGGCCCAGTGCCTGCAATTAAGCCAGCTTCCTCGTGCAGTGAGGCAAGAGTGCTAAACACTACACTATCATCCGGCCCTTAATACAGATATAGGAGAAGCAAATTACAAGGAAAAACTACTTTGACTTCCCTGATCAATCATATTTAACTTGAATCAAGCTCCATGTGTTATTAATGCCTCAGATAATCAACCTGTAATGTAGGCTACATAATGAATGAATGTAACTCATTGGCTTTGAGTAATGAAGTGAAGATGTACTTCACACTCCAAGGAAGTAGCAATGCACCAAGTATAGCATTTGATTCATGTGTTTGGCCTACTCCAAACCCATTGGGACTGGCTACGGAGGACCATTAGTTTTGTTGTCATTGCTAACTGCATCACACTGGAGACTTTGCTACATAGTGAGAATATTGCTTTTCCAATTTCACTCTCTTTTAGATATATGGACTCCTGATATACAATGAGTTCATTGATTTTCGCTCAAACCCTAAAATAATCCAGAAAACCTTGCAAGTAAGGACAAATTGCAACACGACTATCAACAGCGTTTCGTTTTCTCACTCAGCTCTTTCATGCGTGTCCATCAGTGGCTCATTTCGCCCACTCCATCCCATCACTTGTCAAAAGATTTTTGCTGACTGCAGTCGTCTAGGTAATAACTATCGTGGACCGATGCAGTTAATAATATCAAGTGGGCTTGAGAGTTCCTGCCACCTCCCCTTCTCCTCATCGACACCACACATATTGAAAATCAATGTCTAAAATAATGAAAACCTATTGCCAATCCAGGTGCATTCCTGATGGTGCAATATAAATCCACTGACCCAGTGTCAAACACATCAATGATTCCTTATGACACCTGAAGTTTTCTTTTTTTTTACATTTCTAAACTTTTAACCACTTTTTTATTTATTATTGAAGCTTGAAAACTTAAATCCTCCAAAGGTGATATCTTATAGTTTTCTCCCCCTTCCTTTTGGGGGGGAAGAAAACGCCAAACTGAAAAACAAAAGTTTTTAAAAATTGTCTAAGGTTTCAAAAAGCATGAAAGCTGAACACAAACATGCCTTATCCGACAGGAGCACTGAAGACTTCGACTTCCTCGTCACGTAAACCAAAGTTTCACAAGCTCTCGAACAGAAAGAGATCTTTGTAGCAAAATATCCTGACATAAAACTGGAATAAAATCACTATCCAAGTGAAAATTAGGGATGGCAGTACTCCCTGATTGGCCTATAATAGGGATTTTATGTGCAGCAGAATAAAAAAGAAACGTACTGATCTGTGAAAGAGGGGAAAAGGGAAGAAAAATTACAAAGCGCCTCCGAGGGCCTGTCTCGTTATTATTAGTTTTAGATGAAAAACACGAGCGCTACCCAAGAGGCCGTGCCATGCGGCTGGCAGGCGTTCCCTGACATTTGAAGGGGTGTGAGTTTGGGAACGGGAAGACTGGGGGAGTAGCAAAACCACGAAACTACACCCTGAATTTGAGCAAACTCGTGGCTTGGATAACACTTTCTCCATGCATCACGAAGTCATGAAACAAAATACCTGATCACTGAGCAAGTTTTCCTGGAATCGGCGCTTTTACTTAAAGTACCATAGCTTTTGTCTTTATATTAATTCATCCATTCCTCAATTTTGTATACAACTTAATGCGATCCAGGGTCAGGAGGCCACAACCAGCTGACGATGGGTGAAGGGAGGGTTCACCCACCACCACAAGGTCAACACACAGAGAAAAATAACCCTTATATAAATGTGTCCGCTTTAGAGTAACCAGCTCACCTGAAATGCATGCCTTTGGCTGGTGAGAGTAAGCTAGAGTGCTCAATCCTCAGGTAGAACATGCAAACTTCACACAGAAATGGAGTACTCACAAACAATCCAACATGCAGTTCCTTCTATGTTCTCCAAGAGTATGTATACAGAAATAAATCTCAGTTCTGACTCAAGAAGGTGCACAACATGCTGCAGCGACATCGGATAACCTCGAGTTTCCCAAAGTTCACAGCAGGTATTCAAAAGTTTTCCAGCTGCAGTCCTAAAAACTGTATGGTGAGAAGAGACGACAGAGTCTTGTGATATTTTGCCTGCAGACATACTTTACCAAATCCTAGAGAGAAGGCAGTTGCATCAGTCTCAGGCCTACCAGTAACGGTGCAGAGAGGAGTACAGGTGAGCAAGAATAGCCAGAAGGGTAAAAGAAGAGGAGGAAAAAAACACTGTCGGGCTAACTTGTCATCTACAAGATATTTAAAAAAAACAACCAAACAAACCGATATTTCAAAGTGGAGAAAAACTATTTGCTCGGACCGAGTCTAAAATGTCCGTCAGCCTATTCACAGCGGAGTTAATGAGGCAGAGTAACTCCTGTACTTGCTTATTTAACAAAAAAAAAAAAGTGTACTCCCAAAAACAGCACACCACTCCACGATGTCAGGTACTCACATCCCTGACAGGTTGTTATGAAGAGCCCTGTGCGGCCAGTCAGCTTCAGCTGCATGCTAAGCGGTCGGCAGGTGTTTTGTAAGCAGATATTGTTTCATCAGAATATCAAACAAAAATAAGTGGCAAAAAAATAAAAAACCCTCCTCGTTCCACATTTACTGACAGCACGGTACTGAGGAATCCTCTCCTTGTCGACATGTCAGTCATGTCATTATGTGTTAAAACACAACAGACTGGGTATTACTGGAGTGTGACTGTCAGTCCGTTTGACCAAGGCAAAATATAGCAAAGACAGCTATACCCGTTTTGTCGACCAGCATATAAATAACATTTAATGGAAGCATTTTTAAAAACACCGACATCCACACGTCTGTGAGTCATGACAAAAGAAATGCAGAGGCATAGTGAAAGCACAGGCATAAAAGAAACTAATGAATGGTAATGCTATGTAATTGGTCAATGGGTAAACAGTGCTGTTAGGTGGAAAAATTGTGCAGCAATTACTTTGAAAAGATGCAAGACCAGAAATGTACCACTTTTACCATTTGGCATAATGCACTATTTCTCTTTTTTTCCCCCCAGAGTCCAGGGGCCTGCTAAATGAAATAACACAGTTCACAGATGCATAGAGTTTGCTATGTATACCCAAACTGCAGCTTGTATTAGATCGAAGAATTGCAATTATGGATTGGTTATATTTTTTTAGCCGTTTATTTCCTCAGTGACAAAAAAAAAAAAGAGTTTGCATGTTCTCCCATTGTGTGTACATGAGTTTCCTTCGCGTACTTCAGTTTCCTCACACAGTCCGCGAGGCGAGATCATTGTATATTTCTGTGTAATTGAGTTTAAAGGAGATGTACAGGGAGGCTGAAGAGACGCATGTGGCTCCAGAGCTGTGGGTTTGTACACCACAGTGACAGTCTAAAAAAGACAGCTGATGTTAATCCTGTCATTTAGCACGCTGGGGTCAATCAGTCCTCCTTTTGGCAGGAAAACAGTTCCTTTCTGTGAAAACCACTCCGAGGTAGTAAGACTGATCTTTCTTTTTTTTTTTTTTTTTTTTACAAGAAGTTTGGTGTATAACAATATCCCACAGCAGAGCGGGCGATACAGATGCCTTTGATCTCAAAGTTTTTCTTCAAAACTTTCAAATGTAAGACTGCAAGCCATGGGCTATTGGCACAGAGCAATTTCCCCCTGCCAAGGGAGTCACAAACACAAGTGTCGAAGTATCCCAGATCAAATGGTAGAATAATGGCATATTCATATGTGAAGTCTCTTGAAATTAATTAGTTTGCAGCAGGGACACTATAGATCTGCCTCAAAGATGAAGAAAATGTGCTCAACAACATATTAAATGCAATCTTTAAACACATTGTGGTCTGGAGAACTACCTAGAGGGAATTCCTAGGAGTTGAATCACTTTATGTAATATAACGGTAGCTGAAGGTAGATTTACACACTTATTGATTGGTAATCATTTTACGGAAAGTCGAGTGTGTCATTTCATCGGAAGGTCAAAGAGCAGAAATGGATCCCACTGGTTAAAAAGAAAATGTAATTACATCTTCTCTGCAATTTTACTTAAAAGTAGTATGACAATGTAAAGCAGATTGGACATGACCATATTCCGCTTCAGCTGTTGTGATTTGATACAGATGAGCTGGGATAAACTCCTCGACCAGAAATCTGCAAACTGTTTGACTAAGAGAGCGGTTTTGCCACACAAGGTCATATAAGCGTGTCCTTATCCATTGCTTAACTTGACCTTTGTACCTTTGGTTTAAGAGGTTTAAGTTATTTTTGGCTCTTTTGAGCAATCCTTGCTGTTGAATTTGTTTTTACATTTTCATAAATGATCTATTTTATGCCATTTTAGCTGGATTAGAAGTTTTAGTTTTTCAAGTAATTTTAGTTATTTAACTTTGGGCCCTCCTGACAATGAGTTTGTACAAAAAAAAAAAAAGAAATTGATGGCTTCAGGGAGCCACTATGATTAGACCAAAGGTCGAGTTAATGTTATAAATCAGAATTACTGATTCACATTTGAAGCTTATTTGAACGACAGATGATACTGAATTAGTTTTGGTTGGTGCTTCAATAGAGATATGAATTTACTGTAGAATGCTTTAATGGTTATATTGCTGGATTTAGGGATTCTAAGTATAAAATAGCTTTATGAGGTTTCGGTTCTCAGAAGTAGCCACTTGCCACAACTTATTTTTCAAGCTCCCGCTTTACAGGCAAAGAAGGCAAGGCAAGGCAAGGCAAGGACAATGTATGTATACCATACATACACCATTCAAACAAGGCAATTCAGTGCTTTACAAAGAAATTAAAGAAATACAGGATAAAGAAATACATTAAAGCTTTAGAAGAAAGGAAAGAAATGCCTTAAAACAAATAACGAAGTATAATTAATAAGGTAAGAGATTCATTAAGATAAGTTGAATAAGTAAGTAAAATCAATTTTTTATTCAAAAGCCTGTGCATATAGGAATGTTTTTAGTCCTGATTTAAAAGAAGTGAGTGTGTCAGCACACCTGGGAGTTTGGCCAAAATGTACTACTTTGTGTGAGGCAAATTGCGTATGTCTGAGTTTCAGTCTCAATGCATGACAGATGGAAGCCATGCTTTACTTTCAAAATGCATTTGTTGGATTTTTTTTTTATTCTGATCTGCAGCTTCAAATTGATGTTTAAAAAATAAATAAATCCAGACTGTACTTTAGATCAAGCTGAAGGTACACCCCTCCCGTCGGTAGCAGTAAAACACACTCTGTGTCTTCCTAATGTTGAATGATGCCAATAAAATACCTCATATTGTGCTCGACGTGTACCCAAGTACATCTGTTACAGGCCTCAGCTGAGTCACCTTCCTCACAGAAGAAGTGTCCTTGTTGAAAAAGGGAGACGCACAAGTTACTGTCCTTCAGTCTGCCTTTATTAATCAAAATATGCCCTATTTTCTCTCTTGTCTGCCTCTATTTATGTGTTATTTTTCCACCTTCTTCTCATGTCTCACCTCAGAACATAATGCTACAAACACCCACGTAAAAATCTTTTGGGGTAAAGTTTTTCACAACTTATACAGAAAAACGATCATTCCTGCTTCCAGTGAGCATCTATCAGGTGTTTGATCAGTTATAACATCATATTCCAGTTTATTTTAACTGTATTTGCACCTGCTTGTTTGATATGCTGGCATACCTCTAGAAAGGAGGTATCCAAATAGTTGATGACACAAATACACATTGGATCTTGATTGGGCCGACCCAGTAAAGGGGAAGCACAAAAACCATATAACACATTTTTGTCTGTTTGGTTAAAGCAGAGATTAATGATTGTGAAAAAAAACCCCAAAGAGGTGTAATGTACACATAAACATTTTTATGGATAATTTTTGCAAAATCCAGTGAAATGTAAACATGTCTTCAACATGCATGTTCTTCAAAATATGGTTTCATGCTACTACAAGCTCATTTGCTATAAGTAAAGTTGAAAAACATTTGAAAGTCTCAAATGAGCAGCTTCTAACAGAGCCAGGGAAACATTGCACTTGATCAAAAAGCAGTCAAGCATCTGAAAACATAGGATTGTCTTCTTAAAATATTGTGGATAAAGTCCTTTAGAAATACACAAATATAACCATCATTCCACCTGTTTTCATAGGAGAGGAATTGAAAAGAAACCCCAGAGCAACTTGCACACACTCGCAAAGCAACTTCCCCTGATAGTCAAACTGAGTAACGGCAGCTTCAAGAATAATCCAAAAGAATTGCAAATTTGGCATTAAAAGCCAAAGAACCAACTTACGTTTCAAAACCTGCAACGGCAACTGAAAATAACTCTTGAACAAACCCCAAAGGTGGATATCCAGTCTGTCGTCGATTTATTTTCAACATTTAGCACTGTCGTCCTGCTGGATCAGCCAACTCTTACGAAGCCCCGGCTGGCAGAGAGCCACCCCGATGTTATCCGGCAGAATACCTTGATAAACCTGGGAAGTCATTCTCCCCGCCGAAGATGACAAGTGGTCCAGGCCCCGAGGCGGCACAGGAGCTGCAAATCATCCCACTTCCCTTCATTGTGCTTCACCACGGAGATTATTTTGTATGCCATTTTCTTTTTAGTGCCTGACATGGCCTTATGTGTTCACTTTTTTTTTTTTTCTCTCTTCCTACAGTGTTTAATGGTTAATTGTGGGACTACATTAAAAACATAGATTCTGTCCACACAGACAATTCAGGCAGAAAATGGAAGAAAAAAAAAAGTAGGATAAATGTATTTATGCCATTAATAGATGTTATATCAGTATACATAAACACAGCATATTTTGTTCTGCGACATGATTTGTTAATATGTGAATGTAACATTTCTCGACATGACTTTCCAGTATCAACTTAAAATGTTATGGACATTACGTAACAGCAGCAGATGACAAAGAAGAAGTAAGATGAAATACAACTACAGCAACAGGATTCACTTTTGAGGCTACAGCGGCGCTGCCTCGCCTCCTCAAGCAGTTTGCTTGTGTTGTGAACTGTAAGTAGCAGCTGGTTAATTAAAGTCTACTGAAGGAAGAAACAAGCAGTAGTTAGTGCAGGGGTGTCAAACTCATTTTAATTCAGGGGCCACAGCGATCTCAGGTGGGCCCGACCAGAAAATAATACATTTCTACACAACGTTTTCTCCCTATGTCAGTTTAAATAATGCTTCAAAATAGAGTGAAATGTCTAAAAAGTCAAGTTCCTGAAACACACTCAACTTTAAAGCTTTGTTTGCTAAATCTGCTGAAAGATGAAATAGCTTAAGTCTAATGTTGTGAAATAAGAAAAAAAATAAATAAATGAAGATGCACCATTTCTGCATGCTTTCACAAGGTCGTTTGCTTTCACTGTGGCACCAGTGTTTTATCTGCTACTGATACCAAAACAATGCAATCCCCTGTGAACAGGTAGAAACAACACCTACTTTTATCAAAAACATTACATTAGATATAGATCAAATATAGATATACAGATTTAATGTGCTCTTTGTGATTTCTACGCTTTCTCGGATTGGAACCTCCTGCGGACCAATTCAGGCCCAATGGCTGCATGTTTGTATGAAATACAGATAAAGAGAGAAGGAGCTGAAGATGGATCATAAAGGACAACACAGCTATTTTACTATAAGAGGGCTTCCATGAGGTGTAAATTTCAAAGATTTGGACTTTGGACTGACTGAGTTATGTTAAAGAGCCAGAGGCAAGGCAGGCAAGTAAAGTTCCCTTTACTTTGACACTTTCCACAACAATGACAATATATCAGAAATCTTCCTAATGGGGTGAGTTACACTGAACAAAAATACAAACGCGACACTTTTATGTTTGCTCCCATTTTTCACGAGCTGAATTAAAAGATGTAAAACATTTTCTATACACACAAAAGACCTATTTCTTCTTAGTTCTTGCCTTTTTCGACACATAGGAGAGTTTTGTTTGTGTATTATCGTCATTTAAGAGCGATTTGACTAACTGGGAGAGAGAAAAACAAAACAGACAGCAGTGCATCAAATATTTAAATAGCTACATGTTTAGACTACAACCAAACATACGCTGCGGCTCCAACGAACAAATCTGTTCCCATTGTTCACAACATATCATTTATTAATCAGGAGATTCTTTGGGAAAACCAATTGCATGAATCCTTGTATGAAAATGTTTCTTTTTGATATGTTGCAGTGAGGAGAAATAACCAAAAGAGAGAGACTCCAATGAGTGTGCCAAAACACCCTGCATTACAGATGAAACATCAACATTATCATGCTAAAAGCACATTTAAACCGCAACACGTTTGGAGTCTGGAAGATATTTCCCGTCATTCATAACTAGAGATCGAGCTGGTTATTATGTTTGTTTGCTTGTATATTTTAATTATTTGATTTTGATATTCATATCGAGTTGCATCTGTATTTACCTTTAAAGATGATTCTAGGATCATCATCACTGCAAGAGGTTACTGTTTAGTGCCTCTTGCCTCAGGGTCTCAAGATTGTTTAGGATCACCACTGTATAGAATAAATATATTTAGTAGTGTTCTACAAACAAAAAGAAGAAGAAACAATTTAAACATGTCTGTTTGATTTACACAACACAATATGAAATAGGAGGCAGGCTTGAAATGAAAGTTCTGGGTTGCTCTGACTCAGTTTCCGTGGAAACGGGGAGAATCACAGCTTTTAAAAAATGCGCGACATCGTTTTCAAAAACGTTGCAGTGTGAACACAAAACGCCTCTGAAACGAAAATGCTAAAACGGTAATGACTTTAAGTATATTGAGTTCACACATGCCGCCACAGACTTTCTGCTCAGTCAAGTTCGATTTCCTGAAATATGACAGAGTGATTTATGTCCTCCTCTCGCAGACGAGGAGACTCGCTCGGGGAGTGGACAGCGGGCCGATGAACGGATGGTCGGTGGGTAAGTGGAGGGATGAGTGGGGAGAAGTTGGATTGAGACTGTTAGGACGGGTGGCCGAACAAATGGCAGACTTTTCTGACTTGCTGCCAGGGGTTGGCAGACTGGCCGTGGACACTTGGAAGGACAGACCCTCTCAGTGTGTTGGCTTTAAGTGTGCGCCATATTGCTTTTTAAAATCAGCTTAGCCACTCAGCCATCAAAGGTGTGTGTGTGTGTGTGTGTGTGTGTGTGTGTGTGTGTGTGTGTGTGTGTGTGTGTGTGTGTGTGTGCGATTGTGAAGTAACACGATTATGATTTTGGCTCTTACCCCTCAGTCAGACAATCATTGGTTTCTTGTACTTTTGCATCCAAATGATTGTATTTTCCTTCTATTTAAAACAGGTTGCAATGTTTGATGCTGGTCTAATGGTTGGATGTTTTTTTTGTTTTTTTCACCATACGAGACACTTTTCTATTGGTCACTGTGACTGCCAAGTACGATCTGTAGAATTTGCACTGTGGTAATTTTTTGGACTACTAAATGATCCTGGAGAGTGACTTCACAGATCTGTGTAATCCAGCATGTGTGCGCTGCATGCATTTGTATTAGTGAGCGTTAAGAAATGCAATATAAAGTATGAATTATGGGTCTAATGGGAAGAATAATGGGACACAGCAACCTTGATTGTGAATAATTCTTCTTGAATATGAGTGAATACACGTTCACTAGCTTTGAAGAAGTTATTTGAAAGCTTTCCAGATACATGCTTAACAAGGACGGTGTGGAAAAATAATTTCAACATAACTATGAGTTCTTCACTTGTAATTTTGGAAAAAGCCTCTAAAATATCCTATTTAATGAAAATAACCCCACAACGGTTCTCATCTTTTCTGAATTTAACTTCACACCTGAGCATTCAAACCCAGTCAGGCTCAAATTTTTATTAAATTATTTTTTTAAATACTCATCGTGTTTGAAAGTGCCAGACGCACATGCAAACTCCGGGGAATTTGTGCAACATTCACATAAAAAAACAGCAAAGTACCAATACCAAGTGAAAATTGTCACCGGTTTGAGGATTCTCGCACATTTTTGTGTCTCCAAGTCGTGGTGAGTTACTGCAGTGAGTGTCCTCTTTTTGCATCCACAGAAACACAGGCAATCTTAAACAGAAATATAACTTCTTGTGGAAAGAAGTGTTTCGTGCTGTCACAGCATGCATATTTGCCGTTACTACCACCACCGATGGATACCAACGTCTGCAATTTTCAAATGCTGCACAAAAAGGTCTTCAGATAAAAATTATTCTGGAGAACTTTTCCTTTTCAGAACTGAGCTGAAAGCTGCAACGCGTTTCCCCAACAATGCGACACTCTCTCCTGTCTTGGCAGACTGTTGTTACTGGACCAAATCTGTGCCCCGCTGAAAGTCCTTCATGAATATGATTCCCGTTGAAGTTCCTGACTTGCTCAGATGTAGCGGCGGCTTTGAGCGCCTGGCTGCCTGCTTCCCTCTTCATGAAACAGAACCCCCCCCCCCCCCCCCCCCCCCCCCCCCCCCCCCCCCGAAAAAAACCCACCAACTGCCAAAGTTTCAGCTTCGCTGCGACACTGCAGGGATTTGAATCATGCCAAAACTAGCGCTGCTAAAAATTAACACCCTTTCTTATTTAATGGGGTAGCATCATAACAGACGTGAGAAATGGTGCACGTCTTCCTTTTTTTGTGCCATGAGCAGTAATTGTCTGCAGAGCTCCGAAAGATGGGAACAGAGACAGATGGGGGGGGAAGACGAGGAAGAAGAAATCGCCAAAAACCCAAACAAACATCAATACAAAATAAACATGTCCCGGTGATACCTGTTGACTGGGTCCAGACTTGCTGGGACACTGTACGAGACATGAATGGTGACGTTTCTGATATTGGGAACAATGGATTCAAAATATCAGATCGAACAGAGCATTATAATTTAACGTAGTTTTAACTAAAGAATAATTAAAAATACATAATACAAAAATGTAATAATTATAGAATTCTATATAGAATTTCGGATAAAAAAAAATCTATATTCATTTAAATATCTTTATTTCCTGTTCATAGATAACATCAACAACAGAAATCGGAGCAGTGTACATCAGTGCTGGTGGTTAAAGTCCTTGCTGAAGGGGCCCCTGTCAGCAGTGGGATTCAAACCCCCAAACACAAGCTCGCTTCTTCTCCTTCCAGGCCACCCCTGCAGGATCTCATAGTCACAAAATGAGAAATATCATGGCAGTGTGTCACTCAACATGACTCGAGTGCGGGAATCCGTCCCGCCGCGTACGTGAAAACACACACATGCCAAGTTCCTTCATTTAGTGACTTTGATAGGATGGCATCTCTTCATGAGAATGAATCACTATCATCACCAGCATCATCCTCGGCTCATGCCTCTTCATTTACAGGGCTGTCCATCACGAGCACGGCAACCAAACACGCACAAAGTCAATCGAACAGAGAGAGAAAAAAGCACAAGGAAGAAAAGGAAAAACAAAACGTGGAGTTGTCATGTAATGCCACCTAAAAAGATGAATGTTTCACAGAATGTGAAGACATGCATGTGAACAAGTGAAGGGAAACTTCTCAAACAGCACTTCAGATGAAAACATCTGCATATACCGTGTTTATTTTACAAAAAAAAAAAAAAAAAGGATTCCCAATGTCATTGAATGAAGTGAGGTGATCTGCTGATCTATTGTTGAGATTCAAAGGGAACAGATGATTTGGAAAAGCATTATCACGCAAAAATGACTTTTCATTCAGAGAATGAATCAAGATTGATTGAGAGTACATATCTGTTCCGTCTTCAGCCTTACCAACTGTCAAATATTCAATAAATCCCTGCTTCCCGTCATCTGCCAACCATAATTGTACTGAAGAGTTCGACTAGGAAATTGGAATTTGAAGGTCCAAGTGAAAGGGACAGATTATTTCAAAAATTGGTCAAAAGCGGTACAACGTTGAGTTAAAGCCACCGAGTCTATGACAATGTGGGATGTGAGAAAGGACACCGTTTGTAATGATGGAAAATTATCCCCTAATTCTGCAGTTCCTTTCTGTTAGAAAGAGCATTACGGAGAGTTTCAGTTCATTGCTCCGCTTTACTACTCTGATTCACCTCCGCCGCTCTCTTTAGTCTTGGTTTTTCTTCTACAGCAGACAGCTGGTTTCTGTAAAAAAAAAAAAAAAAAAAAAAAAAAAAAAAGAGGAAGAAGCTGGTTAACATATTGAGGAATTTAGCAGCTAAAGAGACAAACTTCCCTCAGGCGATAAGCAGAGCTAAAAAGAAAGGGTCTGTTGGATCTGGTTTCATCGGGTGGGCAGATGCATGCCTCCAAATTAATGTTACTTTAAAAAAAACTGCAGCGTGAATAGCAACCTGTTTGCATGAGGTTTGTTGTGGAAACTACAGGTAGTGAAACATATGTTGTGTTCACAGTTTGGTTCACTTGTTACTTCCACAGTGACAAGAAAATGAATAAATATAAATGTTGTTGGGAGCAGTAGTTTCCAATTTTGCCTTCAGGCACTCTGGCTCTGTCTCACAACCCAAAAACATACATTTTGCGGTGTGCAATTGTGTACAGACAATTCAATTCATAATTTCCCATATTCAGCTGTGCTCCAGTTTCAGGATTCAACCATAAAATATCATGAAACCTGTTTGCAAAGTTGCCATTTTTTTGAGGATGGAATGCTATAGAATAGAATTAATATTTTTTTTTTTAAATCTTGGGAAGAATTCTTATTTCTGTTATTCCAAAGTACAGTTTCCACAGAGCAGGTGAATTTGAATCAAGTGTTTAGATCAGTGTGATGCTTCTATGCTGACACGACTGATGTCAGTCTGTTGCCACAAGGCCATTGTGGTCCTTTCAAAGTTCTACCATAATGCTATCGGGTTTCTGAAGAATCTGTCATGAAATCACACAAAAGTCATTAGTAGTGTTTACATTCCGGTTCGAGATAGTGTGTCATGGCACATTTGGACAGTGATTCAAGCATTTGCGATTGGGTTTTAATGGGGTTTATTGGGCCCTGATAGCAAAGAGCTCTCCCAACGAGATCTAATGTCCTCATTGAGAAAACATAAAAAAGCAAGTATGCACATTTGTCCTTCTCCATCTTCTTTGTTTTAATAGCAAATTACCATCAGTGGCACAATTATTGCCCCTTATTTCCATCTGCAATCCATCTATACTGTATAATCATTGTTTATCATGGTTGGGATTGAACACGCTACTCAAGCTGACGTTGGGCCAAGGGCACGTAGCAAAACGAGTCACCAGTCCATCTCCGGGCCGAACGTAGAGAGGCAGATGAAACCCACACACCCACAGGAGTTGGTGAAAACATACAGTACATGCCGAAGACTTCAAGGCCAGAGAAGAGACAAGCTTTTGCCAACATTTGTATTAAGAGGGCCACGAGTAGAAAAGGGACTGTTCATGATAACGTTAGAAAAGAGTTTATTAAGTGTAACTTTTTTTCAGAATGAAAGTGTATTTCTTTGAAATAAAACAAAGGGGAACTAATTAAAAGTGTCAACATGTATAGGTCTTAATATTGTCACTATAGCGGGATTCGCAGTTGGGATCAACATTAAAGTCATACTGATGAAAGACAAATTTAAATGATGAGCTCAAACTTTGTACTGATGCCATGGTGCTCAACCAAATATAATTCTTAAACACAATCCACTTTACAATGGATAGAAATTCAAAACATTTCTACGTTACTCTTTATATATACATTTTTGAAAAAGTACAATGGTTTCCAGATAATTAACTGCTTTATTTTTATATGTATTGCGGGTCATGAGATCTACATTGAGAAGCAGTAATGGTCAATGACATACCATCTACACCACTAGATGTCACTGTATGACAATAGAATGCTGCTATACAACCCAGAAAATCCTCCATTGGTTCTGTATTTGTCTGGTGCAAGCTAAACGAGAAAAGCAGAGAATCTGTTGCTTCGATAAAGAAAAAAGAAGACGACTCATCATGGGCTAAGAGCACAACGGACAAACACGGACAAACAAGTTCCCAGACAAGTTCTCGAACAGGTCTTGGCTACATCTGGACCAGGATATTTTCCTCTTCATGCCACATTTTTTGACAGAGTCAACTTATTCTCATGCGTGACTTATAGCCTGTTGAATATGGTAATTGTGTGCACAGACGTGGGTAATTTGAGGACGCCGAGGCTTTCTTTGAACTCTTTTTCTTGCCTGCATTTGCGACTATCCTCAAACACTGACCTTTACATTTTGTGAGTGATGATGTGGCTTCCTAGGTATGTCACCTTGGACACATTTCTATGATCAAGAAATACAACCCCAAGCTAAACTCGCGGCGTGTTTATAATGCATGTGTTTGATGTGGCATCCACAGGGTTATTTTCTCAGAATTGACAAAAGCTCCCCTATAGTCGCTTGAAGTCAATACATGCCTGAAAGCCACTTCCACTTATGGCTGGTAATCTTTGGGCTGGAATGCCTTCTTTAAAAATAACAAATATGTGTACTTAAACGAATAAAAACACAACTTGTTGAATGATGCATTACTCCCTGTACCTTATGGATCTTGTCTGCCATCGGTCCTGATATTTGGATTAATACTATGGAACAATTTAGTTGTGTGAAGTGGATAGATGAGACCGTGTTCACAATCTGTTTTTTCAGAGTCGGTGAGCAAAACACTATTGATTTCTCCACTGCAGGTGGATTAAGAAACAGGTTTGCCTTCCTCAGGAGAGCAGTGTAGGGATGACTTCAGTGTAAATATGAAATACTTGTGTGTATATGTGTGGGCGGGTGTTTTTGTGGACAAACAGACAAAAAGATAGATTGCGAGCTATTCGTCTGGCAGTGACATTTGGCTGTTTTCTGTCTGACATTTCTACAGTCAAACAAACAAGGAGCAATCTGTCAAGAGCAATACAGCAGCGCATTGAGATCTCCAACTAAATAAAACCAACAAAGCAGATCTATTTTAATCCAGTTACAGATTATTTAGATTGAAATATTTTGAATCCAATTTTTTCTTTTCTTTTTAAGATACTGCCAAATGGCCAATTATGTTCGCGGATGGATAATCGAATGTGAACCATTTAGCGTCAGAAGACATTTGATTGAAGCTTCTAACCACACTTACAAGGACCGCTCTAATAGCCTTTCCGTTTCTCTAGATTTCTCTTTAACTTTTCATGTTCCATTATATTTTCCTCAATGGTGTTCATCATCTGATCTTGTATGTTTTATACTTCACTGCTTTCATTTTCCCATTCCATTCAAATGCCTTGTACACCTCTGAAATATAATTCCATCCCGGCTTTTTAAATATGCCAACCTTGGATTGCCAGTGTACGAGGAAGAGTTTCTTTTTTGTGTGTGTGTGTGTTAAAATCCAAGAATAGTTTGTAATTGTATAAATGATTGAAGTGTAGCTTCACAGAAATGATGGATTGGAGGGTTATATTATTGGCCAAGTATTGGCTTCACGCAGTTGTCAGCAGAAAAAGAGTTTTGTTACGTAACACATCTTCTTTCATGCCATATAGTCCACATACAGAGCTTAAGACAGTGCAGAAAAATTATAGTTGCAGGCCTGTATTCTACTGCCTCTCTAATGCTGTCTTATTACCCGCTTCCATCCTGGAGGAAAAGACCTCTCTTTCTTTTCTTTTCTTTTTACCTGTGATCTTCCAGCACTGACACTATCTGCTCAGTGTCTCTGCTGATGCCATGCAAAATGACAGCCCCAAGTCCTCTGTTCCACTGCCAGATAACAGTGCAGGGGGCCCATAAAGCAGAAAATACCAAATCACATTCGGCTAATACTCGCAGTGGTGACAGCCTCCGTCTTAGTTCACTTGAAATTCACTGCAGCAGAAATACCAAGGGCTGTCCTACTCTAGTAGCGCTGCAAGTTTGCAAGAAAAAAAAAAGAAAACTCTTTCATTGCGTTTGCATTGGTTTGAACAAAGAAACTGCCAAAGAAACCATCAAAGCTGTAACAAGATGCAAGGGGGTTGTATAAGAGGTGACAGTTGTATAGAAGCAGTGTCTGCCGGATTCTGGATCGGGCCAGATTCCTATCTGGGCCTTGACATAAAGCAGGTTTGCTGTATATATAAGATAGTGCTTCATGTTCCCACTGGAGGTTTGGAGACTAAATGCAGTCCCTTCATGTTGAAAGACGGTAGTCAGATTTATTTGGGACCTCATCAGGATGCCTACTGAATACATCCCTGTAGAGATATCCTGAAATAAATGTCAGAGATTTTTAGGTCAGACTCAACTTTATTCGCTGTAAGATCACAATTTCTTTTAATCTCTTAAGAGTAAGAACAAATTGTGGATGAGAAGAAGAGGGGATGGCAGTCTTGACGCAGTTGTCCTGTTCTGCAAAGAAATCCAGAATAGCTCTTCATTTTTCTGAACTGCTTTCACTGCGAAGGCCATCAGCACTATTGATCGCATTTGAATACGAGGCTGCTCGTGTGAATTACTCGCACGTCTTCAGCACTACACTGAAAAGAAAGATGGTCAAAGGCGGCGGTGGTGGCACAAGCCAGGACCATCTCTGGCTTTATGATCATCGGAGTAGATGTGTGACCACAGTGTGCAGACATATGCTAAAACCATCTGCCTAAAAATAGGTTTACCCGCTGTCTTTGCAATGGCATATCAAGCTTACATTTTGGCAGGCGATGGCCAACCATGTTGGCATCAACAGGAGAGATGAGGGGAACATGAGGAGGACATATGTGCAGAACTGACTAGACCTGCCTATGTTGGCTTGCTCTCACAGTCTGCTGTGCAGGAAAAACGGGTGGGGGATGAAAATGTATTCTTGACTGCCTGTGATCTCTAAAGGTTCTTGTTTACAGTAGAACTGAGACGAGACCAGTGGGCACAAGAGATTTCATGTGTGGGAGGCACACTGAGCTGATGTCTTAAGATCTGCATGTGTTGTCTGTTCTGTCTCTCACCTCATGCTTAGTAGGTGGAATTGATGGATCACTAGATTTGTCCCAGACGAACCTTTATATGGTGCCCATATTTGACACTCTTGGCTGCCTTCAGTTTAGAAAAGGTTGAATGATGAGAAAGTAACAAGTCGCCTGAATAAAATGGCTCAGACTTCTTTTTTTTTTTCTTCCCCACAATTCTGTCTCCATAACGTATGCGCATGCCACGTCTAAGGTGAAAGGACCTATGGTTGCTATAGTCACTGCAAAATGGTACATCTGTACTGGCATTGGAGTGAAGGTTCACTGTATGTTCAGTGTTAAAATGGACATACTATACATGCAGCTATTAGCAAACTGGACTGCAGAACTTCAGAAAGAATCGTGTGAAGAAATAAGGACTAAACATCCTTTGTTTGAACATACTCTTCAACCAAGCCTGCTCCCAGTAGACCACTGACACACCACAACCGGACAATATCCCTCCACTCCAACTGTGCAATAAGTGGTGCAATAACAATAACAATCTATAAAAACGTATTTACTATGTGCAATACATCCACCCCCATATTCTGTACATGTCCACACTTATAGGCACCGTGTGCATATTTTTATTATATTGTATTTTTATCTTCTTTTTTAGTTTCTGCTATGTGTGCTTCTTTCTCTTTACTATCCTGTTGTACCACTGCAAATTTCTCCACATGTGAGATAAATAAAGGATATCTTATCTTATCTGATCTGATCTGATCTGATCTGGTCTCGTCTCGTCTCGTCTCGTCTCGTCTTATGATGAAAATTGATTCATTGCAGAGGGCAAGCCCATGTTTTATACCCCCGAGAAGGTGTGTCAGATGAATGAATGTCTGAGACCTCATTGCCAACTAAACACATTGTTCCTTGACTGAGATTCAAAACCTGCAGCTTTGATTAAATTGACACTCGTCCTTCTAAACATCCATATGTGTACTTCGCTTCAGTGGAGTCCAAAAATGTTTTCTCTTTCCAGGTGGAACACCTGACCAACAAAGTTCCCTCATATATAGTCTACCTGCCAATGATTTTCTGACACTAATACACCGTGTTCCACAGATAAATAAATGTACAATCTGCTCCCACATAAATCATACAAATTATTTTGATATGAATGACATATGAATATTGAGTATAAGATGGAATTGACAGATTTTGGTATTATTGCTCATTACTGATTTTTTGCTGACATCCAATTTTTATTTTTTTAATGCAGTTGTTTACTTTAAAATTCAAACGCAACCACAATCTGACACTAGTGTTTACAGTCTACCATGAAACGATAGTTTGTGAAACTACTGCATAAAGTAAGAAAAGAAAAAAAGGCACATTTCAATGGAAATGGATCAGAAAAATCTTGTTCTCTTATATTTCAGGATGTTATATTCAGTTACAGGCGACGCCGAGTTCTGCATGAAGTCCTGAAAAATGAGAGGCACATGCTGGATGTGATCCACCTGAGTGGGCAGTTGTGTCACTATACCAGTACGTTAAATATAGATTCTCCACACATATTCAGAGTTGAGAAAACTGATGACCAACTGCTAAGTCCAAGAAAATTTGAAAAAAAAAATGGATCTCAAATGTCACTGATGGTCTTTTGTGGAGCAGTGGCTGCTTCCCAGGTTTGTGTGTGATTGGAGTCTAAATGTGATCTTACAAAAATCAGATCATTCGGTCTGAGGTTGCACTGAAAAAGATGAGATTCTCATCCGATTTGGGAAGTATCCTGGGATGGATTTGAAGAAAAATATATAAATAAATAAAAATTGTAATCTTTGCTGTCAAATTTGAGCTACAAAGTACCATTATAAAGAGGCAGATCTCTATGCTGCCACATGCGATGACAATAACAGACAAATAATTGGAGATAGTGGTACACACTGTATGTTTTCATTCACAGGCTCCAAATTTCCCGATATATTATGACTTAGATTAGGATAGATAATCCTTTATTTGTCCCATGATAGAAAATTGTTACAGCAGCCAATAAATACGTAAATAGAAGAGTAGCAAAAGGAGACAATATAAGCAATAAATAATAAGTATGTGAAAAACAATAACAGAAAAAAAATATTTATAATCAGACATCGACAGTGACATTATTTGCATTCTTATAACAGGAATATATAACTTTATGCTTGCATCAATCCGTGTTGTTTCGAGGAGGTAATTTTCAGTTTACTGATTCCTCGCTCATGCTGCAATAATTTAATGAAATGCTGACGGATTAATTCTCTGTGCACTGTCTTGGTATTATAATTGTAACATTCCTGGATTTGAGTGATGATAGCTGACTATCTGGCTTCTCCTTTTGCATTTTCAGGGCAATTTAATGAACCGGTTGTTTTTAGAACATCCACTGCTTCTTGGGATCCAGCATGGTCCGTATGTGAGTGGCAGTTACACGATGTCAGCATGCCACTCCTCACAACGAGATTCACATTGTTCTTGATCAAGTGTGGGAATCACCTCCAGAGCAGATCCCTGAGCCACCCCTACATATCTCACTCCATATTATCACATCCTCTCGTCACAGAACATCAGCACACTGATATATTGTTATCTTATTAGCAAGTGGATTACCCAGTTTACTGCTGTAGGCTTACGTGGGCCATTTCCACTTATTTGCCATCAGTGGCAACTAAAACTATTTAGAAATTCTTTTTTTAATTGAAGTTGACAGATTGGAATAAACAAACAGATTGCTACAAGAATTTGTTATGGATACGTCTACATTGATCTGGAAAGCTGCAACACCACTATCGAGCGACTGCTGGCATCGGATCACTGAGAAGGTGGCCACGATATATTTCTTATACGCTTGTTATTCCCAAATCGGTAACTCGGCTTCCAAGAATTTCTCATTCCTGAATTTCCTCAATTCCTCATGCTCATAAACTGCTGAGATTCAAGCGGATGAATGATATCTAGAATCACTTCTAGATAATGATGCTGACTGAGTACTGTCATATTAGTACAAGTAACAAGTTAGTAAGACTATTAAGTATTGTCCCACCCTCTCTGGTTAACAGATCCCCAGAGCTGCTCAATCATCATTCAAAGTTACTGATACCGCTTCAGGGGCAGAAAGGAGAAATTTGTGAAATGTATTTTAGAATTTTAGTGCAGCAGAACCGCCGCCACAGTCATTGAGAGTGAAACAGTTTGTCTCAAGGCAAGTGAGAAATGTAAAATAAAAAAATTAAGAAGTGCATTTGTTGACTGACGCTTATCAGATACGAGAGCTTTTAGAAAGTCACTGTGGAAGACTTTACTCATCCTGCATGGGGAAATTCAGTCATCAAAGCAGCTTCAAGTTGCACAAAGATGAGGAAAAATAAGAAAACCCACAATATTAAAAATTACCACAATAAGAATTTGCAGTAAAAAGACATACCTGTACTTGCATCATTACAGAGAAACAAACTGACTCTTTATAGGGAAATACATGTATAGGTTTACAACCTACTAAATTGTATTAAATACATTTGTTTTACTCAAAGCCTAAAATCTTTGTATTTTAATAAAAGTAAGAGTGTTATAGCTATATTCTAACTGCTTTTCATTTGTTTTCCTTTAAGCACCGCCAATCAAAAACATCCACAGAACAGCATGTACAGTTTTTCCTCACTGCAACATGCAGAAATACTCTAATTAGAACCCATGTAGGTCTTTGCTAATTAGATGTATAAAAGCAATGCTTGCATTGTTCTCAAATAGTGTTCTGCTTGTGACCAATTATTCAGCAATTGTTCAATGAAAACTGCACAAATGCTTTCTATATAAATAAAGAGAAAAACAGAGTTCATCTGGAAATTGGCAGTTAACTCATAGTGTTCAGTCAGTGGAGTGTTTTGTTGGATCCCTTCCAGAGCTCTCTCTATTTAGTTCAGGATATCACTTTCTGTGACATTACCATCTTTGTCAAGGACTTTTTCCTTTTAATCACTTTTTATTGGTGACAAACTCTTGAATATGTATGAATAGCTGCACTGAAAGGAGTGAACTCACTGACAATAGACTGTGGATTACAGTCAGTCGCTCGATTCAGTAACTGCAATATGGATGTCAAAACACACAATATTAGAAAAAGAAAGAAAAAAAAAACACACACACACATTGCACAACCGAACAAACAAACACGGACAAAGACACAAAAGGCACTGAAAAAGCTGTCATCCTTATACAAAGACACATTCTGCCGGCTGTTTGGTATTTCTGGTGCAAACCTCTCAAGACATTAATGAGTAAAATGTTAGCTCATGTTGGGCGGATGGATTTTCACACTAGGCAAATCCTGCTGGAGAGATCTCACACAGAGACATTGTTTTATTATTCCAACATATCAAAGGAATCCATACACATACACACACAGAAATAAACACACATTTGGGCAACGCTTGGTTTGTTGGGAGTTGCGGGCATGGGGGCTGCTGCTCTGTATTCAGTGGCTGCCTATGGTTAGGATATAACTCATTTCTGAAAGCAAAAGCCAGACGCCCCACTGTGTCTCCTATTGGCTTACTTTTGTTTTTGTTTTTCTGCTGCTTTTCTATTGCGTTCCCTGGCTCGCTCACTTGAGGACAATCTGCCTGCATTTTCTGCAGCTGTAATGCCATTTACCCCAGGAAAGCTGACCCCCCACCCCAGGTGCGGTGAATTTGTCATCGACTCCCTGCGACCTCTGTTCCTGCTGATAATGACAGCAATACTTTGCTGTGGATTTTGTGCACGCTTGGTAATAACTGTGCATGGCCAAAGAAATTTGTTAATGCTGAGGTTTGTTATATATTTGTGCACAACATAACATGATCCAAACCATATTAGTTAAGCTTCTGAAGAATTTTTTTTCTTTTAATGTAAACTATATATGTGGAATTCATTCTGAAGAAGAAAATGAACCTGTACATTAAAACATGACATGATAGAAAGTGATATCCATATTGTATTATAGATTAAAGTGTATGGAGTCGAGACAGAGATGAGAGGTAAAATAATCTAAAAATGTGCCACAGTTGGGAAAAAAAACAAAACAAACTCAGGCATCTTTGCATCAATTGAGTTAAACTAATATTCTTTTCCACCTCATTTTTGTCCCCAAAGCAACCCACTTTAACTGTGAGGCTACACAATGCATTTTTAAAACAATCCTTCTCAGTCGTGAAAAATGTATGCGGCCAAGTGTGGAAAATGAGGCGAGGAAACAAACGCCATATGTGGTAAGATATCATACTGGCTGGTAGTGGGGTTAAAAAAAAAAAAAAGAACATACAGATTTCTATTCTGCTGTTTACTATACAAGCTTGCAATTTCACAGCATCGGTGAACTATATTCTCATTAGTAGCTCTCAGACCTGTGATACAAGAAATCTATAGGTAGATTAATTTTGCGTTCCAGGCGTGGATTTCTTATGCACCATACCGTTGGATGAATTTACATCTGGAGTCTCTAGGTCAGCATTAACATAGTGGCTTCTGGAGGAGAGTACTGAGTTGTAAGTTCAACACCCTTATGGACTCGCGGTAACGTGCTGACTAAGGTGCACAAAAACCAATGGAAACCTTCAGAACGTGAAGCCCAGAGATGTATAATGACCAGTGCTTACCATGCATCTGATGTGAGAAAGAGCTGCAGGGCCATGCAATGTAAAACGGTCCACTCCATTAATATCACAAGCTGTAAAGCTGTCGCTGCCACTCCATGCTCTTCCCACATAAAGCTGATTTGTGATGGCACCAATCCGCCTGCCCTCAGTCTCCCTAATGATGGCGAGATCCATCACACTCATTTAATCAGAGCTGTAAGGAAAGCAAAGAAGATGTACGAGGCCATTGTGTGCCTCAATAGGTACTTTATAAAGTCACCCTTGCACACACTCACGTCCTTAAAAAAAAAAAAAAAAATCCAGATGAAAATCAGTAATTTAGTGCAGTTCAAGATGTCACTTTTTAACACCCACTTGACAAAAAGACAGAAACAATTTCAAGTTATTTGGACTAAATGGAAACTTCTGTTGCTGCTTGCTTCTTTTCTCTCTTTAAAAAAATAAAAATAAATACACGTTTATGTCTCTTATATCAGCATTGGTTCTAAATAAGAAATTTAAAAAAACATTTCAAATTATATAATAATTTTTTTTTACTTTGGTCTTTGCCTCTTAAGCCCGAACATTCATTTTATTGTTATATGTTGCCTGCCACAAAGCTAAAAAATGCAATAAAAATGTTTCTTTGCAAGAGGAGTTGCACAAGAATAGTTTTGATTTACAGAAAAAGATCAATACAGGGCGAAAAAAAATCAAAGGGAATAAACATTTTAACCGTTAGCTGTCAAAAAGCCAGTGTTGTAACATGTGTTTTTTGTGTACATTACTTTAAAAGGCCTCAACAGTCAACATCACTTCTTTTCCTCCACATCAAGCAAGGAAGGTGTGTACAGCATATGTGCACAGCAGCTGAGTGCCAGAGGGGGTAGGTTGAGGTGGCGGACTTGTGTCTCGAGAGGACCAGAGAGTTCATTGTGCAGTCAACTGTGCAGAATGGAGAAAGTCGGGGAAAAGGGAGTGAAAGTGAGGTAAAGAAATATGGAAATAAGACTGTAATTCTCCATGACCAGATATGAATAATCTGTCATGGGACCTGTCCTTGCACTCAGACACAGTGGAGTGAGACAGATATTGAAGTAGACACAGAAATAAAAAAAGAAAAGAAAATCAAACAGCCAAAAAACAACTTCTGAGAGACAAGTGGATAAAATAAATCCAAACTCAAACTGAACAAGGTCATTTGTTCTTTTCAGGACTTTTGATGCAAAGCAAAATAACACAACGTCATTTCTGTAGCTTTTTTCTTTTTCTTTTCTTTTGTGTGCAGTCATGACCATTTCGGAGGTTTTCGCAGTGATTGGCCTTTACCTGTTCGCGGCTGCAGCCAATTCCACATCATAAGAGGCAACAACTGAGCTGTGTGTGGACATTACGTCTGCAGCTCAGCAGAAAGTTGACAATGCTATTCCAGCACTTGAAGCTATTGAACCATATCATCAGTGGACACCATCAGCGGACCTGTGCGAGAGTGCCTATGCATGGAGGTGGGTGTCAATTGATAATCTTGAAAAACAAACCTGTGGGCAATAGGGAAGGAAGAGTAGAATTGGGGCATTGGAAGTGTGCAGGCATCCAAACGAATAGCTGACTCCGTATTCCTCCAGGCAAAATGAGGTTACTTCTGCGGTGAAGCTGCTCAATAAACTCTGTAATGAGGTTAGGGTCTTAGACAGGACTCAGCTTATCACTTTATGTATGTGTAACTGGTTGTGTGTATCTGTGTATGTCTGCAGGCCTCTTTTACCTTCATTATAGGGCCCGACATCTGTAAACACGCTGACAATATGGGGTCAAGAGACGAGTCCCTTTAATGCTTATTATTGAATCTGGATGCAAAGATTCAGGTTAGGCAAGGACAGGATAGCGGTTAGAGTTTCATAAATAGATATAGTTAAGGGTAAATGTGTTACTGGTCTGAGAACATAAAGCTGCATGCACACTTATTTGTGAATTGGTTGAGATGTAGTTTTCCTACCTGGCCACTAGTTGGCGGTGTGTTTCAATTTTGCAAGCAGAAAACAATGTGATGCAAACATTCAAGTGCCTGCTAGTGGTCCTTCTTTGTTGTATATCAGTAGAAGTCTACTCGCTATCTGGTGCATGTAAGAAATGCCTCTCTGCTGATCCAGATGATCCAATGCTATTGTTGTCGAACTCCCATGAGCGGTTCAAAAAAAATTGAGGTTTTCCTGTTTGAATCCATTTTCAAAAAGTGCCTTTTTCAGAGACTCACAATGCCATTGTCGAAACGCTGAAACTGTCTCGTGTAAACAGGGCCCAAAGCCACGTTTACACATACCCAGGTATTTAAAAAAAAAACGTGAGACTTCTCTGTGTCTCCGCTAGCATCTATAGAGGGGTAGGCAGATATTTACGTCACAATTCGTGATATTGTGTTTTTTTTCCCAGGAATCTAATTGGATCTCATGGCTTCATGCTTTTCATTACACTGCCCCCTACAGGTTTGGTATGCTCATAGTAGCTTTGAACCAGGTGTATATAAGCAGGTGAAGATTGAATGAAGATTTTTGTTTGTAAATGTAGAGGGGGAAATATCAGGGTTTGTTTTTTTTACCCAGGTAACGTGGCCCAAGTTGAAAACTTGGTTTCAAGGTTAGATTACAGCTCATCTTATGGTCAGTTTAGGCTAAATAGTAAAATTAATTATTATCTATTGATGCATTTGTAATAAGTCTGCATGAAAAAAGTCAACGTACTGTCCCCTGAAGGGATTAGAAAAAATTCATTGTGCATAAACAAACACATTTATGAAAAATCTCCTGATAAACGAATGAAAAGATTCCTGTGTGGGGATCAACATTCATTGTGTGGAAAAAATTATAGGTCCCCACAAGAGAAGACATAACATTATACTCTGATAACTTGCTTTAAGGTTGGGATTTTAGTTTAGTTGGGCTAAAACGAGACTCAGTTTAATGTGGTGACGGATGACTGCAGAGCAAATCGAAATATTGTCACTGGCAGACATAAAATCATAACGGTAAGAACGCATACATCAGCATATGCTTGCTTAGTGTGTTTAAAAACAGCTATGAAATACAGAGATGAGGTTGAGCATGAAGAAGCACAATAAGAAAAAAAGAAACTAAGATAAAAAAAAAAAAAGAAGACATATCGAGTCTGAGATGCCTACCTTGGCTGTTTGAAAGAGCTTAGCCCGGTGGGACCACCCATGCCACCATATTAGATTTCCCAGCTTATTGCTTCAGCCAAACTCTCTTGCCTCAGGTGACTTTCCTGTATAAGGGGACGTGCGTTACACCAGTTGCCCAGAAACCTTGATGTATGTTGATCTAAGGCCAAGGCTTTAATATCAGCCTGGTAACCTCTTAAGATCCATCCTGGGTGAATTCAATTCAAACAACTTTAGCAGTGAGCATGTCAATATTGAGAATAGCTAATTCGATAATACAGGTGGGTATATCCTGTTTCACTGTCACCGATCCCCCCCCGAGATCAGGATGACGACAACCTAATGGGCGAGCTGCATCAGCTGCCATATCATTCACTTTATAGAAGATGTTGGTTGTGCAGCTTCCTCCAACCTTTATTCAGTAATGAGGAATGTAGGTGGCACAGACTATGAGGGAGAGAGCTGTAATCGGCAGTTAAGAGAAGAAGAGAAAAGCACATGTAGTATAAAAGCAATGTGAACACAAAGCGACAATGTCTTTAAAAAAAATTTACATTATTGCATTTTGCTGTTTTTTTGCGGAGATGATTAATGAAATGCAATTCATCTTCATGCATACACACACCTGAAATCTCTATTTATTATCATTATGGGTAAGAATGATGAATTGAGGTATGGATATTTATAAAAAAACAAACAAAACACAAAACACAAAAGCCAAGCACTAAATAGCGACAGTGTTTTCCCACAGACAAAAACAGTACATTTCATGGGACGGCACGCTCACCTACTCGCATTATTTTGCGGGTAACCTTGAGCACCGCATTTACAGTGATTTAGAAAATCTAGCGTGCCGGAAATGATATGGATGAACTCCTGACATTCAACGGCATGCTACAGATGGAGATGCGGCTCTGCAGGTTATTGGTGGGGCGTCAAAACAAATGAGGAAATGATGAACAAAGACAATATGACTCATCCATCATCTGCAGCCATGATATGGCTCAGCATGGGCCGGCGCACGAGAGTCTGTGCAATCTCATTCATGCAAATTTATGTACAGCGCTGAACATGTTCAATGTGAGCTGAATCCACGGATCAGTATTTGCTGCAGCCTCAGTTCCAATATTGAGATCAGAAAAAGTTGTTGTGTACACGACAGTCTTTGTAGTCCATATACGGAATAGCTGAACTCTGCATATAAAAGAAAGAAAACACACCATTATCCTTTTGTCATTTGCTTTTACTCTAAACAGAGAACCACAACAATGTATTGTGTCAGCCATGGAGACGGCAAAAAAAAAAAAAAAAAAGCCGTCTGAACTCTGCGTGGCATGATATGAGGCTGAGGGGACAGAGGAGGAGTATGAAAGGGGGAAAGACGTCTCAGTGGCAAATTAAATAGATAAGTGTTCACTCAAAACAGAGACAAAAAGAGGAAGATGGCAGAAACTGAAGTCATTCTGAAGTCACAGTCACACGAAGAGAAGAAGTACAGGATGAGATTACCAATAAAACTGTACAAGTCCTGTATCTTCCGTTATATAGGGACAAGATAAGTCTGATTTTATGAATGGCATTCTAAAGGAAATGGCAGACATAATGACTCTTGAGTTGTGTTTTAATGGGAAAAGACTAAATCAGGTAATTTCATTCTCTGTGCTACATTTGGAATCCGTCGATTTTAATCTTGTACAGCGGAATGTCCAAGCTCAAGGACAACAGTCAAGTCCCGTTGGTTTTACAGTAGTTATGATATTGGTAAATGCATCAAAATGGATTTGAAAATGGCAATAATTTCATGACCATTACAGTGATGTGCGTTGAGGTTCATGACGGGTTTGACACCCCGTTTACACAACAAGCGAAAAAAACAAATTTTCGTTGCATTTTTAGTGGCTCTGAGCACCATTGTCATGTAAACAGACAATCAAAACGCAATTTATTGACAACATATTGCTGATGTGTACTACAGCCATAGTAAATTGTTTTTCTGCACATGTGCGAGTAGATGGACAATAACAGCAATGGCGGCCTCTCGGGTATCATGACTCCCATTCCATTGTCTCCTGGGACTTGGTTTTATAGTTGAGAATGAACTGTAATTGTATTCCAACTTTGTGGTCTATGCGATTGTCTGTGTACTCTCCATTTTCAGAATATTTTTCTCTGCAAGCATGCGTGAGTCTGGTTTTAATACAAAAACAAGCAACAGTACCCACTAGTGGCCCAACATGAAAACTACATGCGTTTATGCCGTTTCCACATAAATGGACATCGTTTTCAAAAAGTCACCGCGTAACCACAAAACCTTTCTGAAACAAGTACAAACATCTATGCTGAATTGTACATGAAGGCTCACATGTGGATGCAAGAATGAAAAGTGAGATCTATTTAATGACCACTAAATAAGAAAAAAAATCAAGACAGAAAGAGAGAAGTTACATTTTCTGTGCTCGCATTGTGAAAAAGTGCAGCATTATAGTGATGCAGATTACACCGTTTCATGGGATCGTTTATTTCCACTCCAAATTAGATGAGCACGCACATTCATTTAGCTCTAAACTCCCCGTGTAATCTTTTGGACAACAAAAGATGAATTATTTATCTGCATTTAACCTGTGCTGTTCATGGTTAACCTTAACTGCACGTGTTAGAAACATCTTATGCAGCTTGTAAGCCACCGTGACACCCTCAGCGATTGTAACGTTACGTTCTCTGCACAAAAGATTATTAAAAGTTCACAAAAACCTTCACAAGAAGCTATCAGTATCGGCCACATTTCGCCTGAACTCTGCAGGGTCATTAAGAAGTACAAAGTCAGCATGACCATGGCCACTAAATGCTGTGTCAGGCCAGGAAAGCATTTCCCCACTCTCCGCTCTTCAGAGAATTGTTAAAGATAGTACTTCAAAGATTTATTGTACCTTGACAAACTGCGGAAGTTTAATTCCTAAAAAGCTCTTTGTCTTTTGTCATTGTAAGATTGAAATAGTGTGATGCCGAATAAAAGAAATATATACGAGTGTCACCAGCTTCTTGTTTAGAATCTGCTGACTCCCGATTAATGCTTCACTCTCAGAGCAAAGAGTCAAGTGAAAAATGTGCCCTCTGCGAGTCAAGAACGAAAAGGCTTTTTAAATAGTTCTTGGCTCCAAACCAGTAACAAGTGACAGTTTTAATTTCTTTCCAGCAGTAATTAGTTAGTGACTCGCACAAATTTTAATGAGTGGTTGATGTGACCGAGAGAGCGGCATAAAAGTCAGTCTTACACCAAGTGGAAAGACAGCGGTCGTACATCACAAGAGAACACAAAGAGGCAAGGCGGTGGCGAGGACAAAGGGGAAGTTTGGTGCTTTGTTATGCGGAGAGGTAACATTTTGAGGTTTTGCCAGATCAGCTCACAATTAAATGTGAATATGATGAAGCATGAATGGGCACGTGGTGACATTTTTACACACCCTGCTCCTCGCTGAGTGCTACATGTCTGACGTTAGATGGGAAGTAAAAGTTGGATTGGAGTGTGCATGTGGGCAAAGCCGAGGCACACTGGGGCCTCGGTGGACTCTTGAAAATAAATGCGTTTTCGTGCGATTCTTCCTCCGTCTTTACAGGCAAGCATGAACACTTGGTTGTCTTTGTGAAGTTGACCATGTTATATGTGCAGAGGCAGGTTGGATTTGAAAAGGCGGACCGTGCACTCTGCAAGGTTGGAAAAAAAAAAAAAAGAGGCTCACTTTGCATTGCTTATGATACGAGATGACAGAACCTTGATGGGACAAATATGCACTTGTGCAGACCTTTGAATTCAAGCTGGAGGGAATTGCATCCCCCCTCCACCACCACCACCACCACCAATTTGAATATTTCATGTTCACTTCTTTTTATGCTTTCTATGAATGTATCGCCTTACTCTTCTGGTGGAAGATGGATGGAAAAAAATCATTAAATGGACAGTACCTTGAACACTGTGACATCTGCTGTAATGATGAGAAATTTCGAGCAATATACAAGAAGGATTCTCGACACTAAGAGATACCAAGGCTTTCAACACATCCGCAAGGACCAGTAATGAGAGGTGACCTCAGAGGAGGGGAAAAAAAATCGACTCAAAAATTATCTCACACACACACACACACACACACACACACACACACACACACACACACACACACACACACACACACACACACACACACACACACACACACACACACACACACACACACACACACACACACACACACACACACACTACCTTTTATTGGGAAATTAATTTAAATTTAAAAATCGAAACAGCAGCAGGCAACAATCTGAAGAGGTCACTGAAGATTGCAGTGCATGTTGCAGGATCTGTATTAATATAAAGCAAGAACACATTTTAACATTATGCAACTGTCTTATTGTTGACACAGAAAAGCACACACACATACTCACACACACTGACAGCACAAAGAAGAGCCATAGCTCTGAGTGGTGTAAATGCTCTATAATTACCTCAGGCGAGCACTTTGATTTTTGTCCCATTTATGTGGTTGTCTGCTAAAAACAACAAAAACAACAACAACCCAAAACGCTTAATACATTTAAACGGAATTTTGAGGAACGCTTTAAAAAGTTGAATGCAATTCAAGAAAGTGAAAAGGGAGTTACATTAATTTAAAGCCACATACTGAGGAGTCACTCCACTGTGACTTTTTATTTCATGCCGTATGATGTAAGAACTGTTAAAAGTAGCTGTCGTTATATAATGACATTATGATGAAATGCAGGGGTGATACAGTCACCTTTCATGGCTTCAATAAAGATCAGTTCCTTCCAACTTTTAGGGACTGTACGGTCCCCACAGAGCTGTGCAATACATATTTACTGATTTTGGACTCAAATCAATCCCCTGCCTTATTACGGTGTGATAGGAGATTCAGCAATGTTGAGAAGCCTATTTGTCGATCCACTTAAAAGAGTTCTGGCTCCGGGGGCAGCGAACTAATGAGCACATCCCTTTTTGGCCAAACCATGCGCTTCAAGCCTCTTCTTGAGGAACCTGGGGCTTTCCTGGACCAGCTGGAATGTATAATCTCTCCTGAGTCTTCTGGGCTTCCTTACAGTCAGACGTGCCCAGAATACCTCTACAGGGAGGCTTCAGGGAGACGTCCTAATCAGATGCCCCCGCCGCCAGAGTGAGCACCATTCAACATAAAATAGCAACAGTTGTGAGAAGAGGTTAGGAGCTCAGATAGGGTATCAGAAAATCTGTGCTCTGAAGCCTATCCTGCAAAGAAAACTAATTTCACCGGCTTGTATGTGCCGTTTCATCCTTTGGGTCACAACCTAAATCCTACTTTTAAGTCCTACGCTTCAGCTTCAGGGTCTACAGAAGGCCACAAAGGTTGCACCAAGTTAAATGTAAGAAAGACTAAACAGTGGAAAAAAATACAAAAATATCGAAAATTTGCAAAAAGACAAATGGATACTGTACAAATGGAAAATTTAAACGTTTCCATTAAAGCTACGATGGATTCGGCATTAATGTCCCATTTTGGCTGTAGCACAGTTAAATTCTACTCAATCAATTAAGCATGAGGCTCATCTGCCACACTAAATCTCTAATTCATTGTTTTATAGGGCTGAGCTTATAAACAATGTGAGCACTCATGCTGACAAAAGGGATTTCTTATTTGCTGTGAATTCACCAAGTTGTTCCAAAGGTTGCCAGAAATCACATAATAGGGAAACGTGAAGTCCTCCACGAAAACACAAATTTGCCAGTAGCTGTGGTAAATGCCCCCCCCCTCCAAAAATATAATAATGCTTTACATTTGAGGACATAATTGACCAGCCGACTCTTGAGTTTGGCGAACTGACGTCATCTATAATGTAATTAACAACATAAAAAGGTTTCACATCCTTGAGGTGAATTCAAATTAATCATCAAGATTAGCTGATGTCGTAACAGCTATAATTCCGTGAAGCACATGAAAATGACACCTCGTAACGCAAAAATAAAACATCGACAACTTTGTTGCTGCACTTTGACTTTTGTTTCTATGAATAATCCCACAACAGGTTCCCCAGTCACCATGCCAAGTGTTGGAGGTGTTAAGTTGTTGGCTGGGTGTCTGTCGCCAGGAGAGCGTCAGCAAGAAAACTGAGGCAAATGAGAGACACAAAGTAATGAGGGGAAGAAAAAAAACAAAACAATAGACAGAGGGGCATTGTAAACAGGAAGTTATAAGACTGGAGTGCACAGGAGATGAATACAGTGAAATGATATGCATATAACTTTCTACTCAAAGGACGGCAGCAGTTTTATGTATTCCGTATATAATCCATGAAAAAGGGTGTAATGAGGAATTAAAGTTATGCTGGTGGACCACTACAGTGCCTGAGGGGTGACATTTGTGTTGGCCAGCCCAGAAGTTACTGTCGCTGCAGATCCCCTGACGGATTGTTGAAGAAAATAAAGTTTGTGGTGATCAAAAATAAACATGCTTGGATATTAATTTGTTCGCTTTATTCAGCAACAAAATGTTCAGAATTAGACATCGGCCTTTGACTTCTGTCGGCTGGGACTGGCACCAGCACCTCGTGGCTGTAATTCTGGTAAAAGCAGCGGAGAATATCGATGGATGGATGACGTTGTTTATGAGGAGGATCGATAGAACACAAATTTGTTTCACATGAAAATGAACACAACAGGAGGGTTAAGAAGAATCATGACATCTGCAACATCAAGGCAAACAAAATAAGTAAAAGGCCGACGCCAGGTCAGAGCTGGGCACCATCTCTTGGTCGCGGAATCCCACAGTGCAGCGGGTTTTCATTGTTGCAAGAGGAAGTAGGCAGCCCATGAAAATCCACGCGATTACATTTAACTGGAGAAGAGTCGTTTAATTCACACACTGCCAAGGGATAAGGCAAAAATTTTTTTAAAGGGGACATATTATGCTAAATCCACTTTTTTAGCCCTTAAATGCATTTTGTTGTATATTTAGAGTGTTTAGAAGTACAGAAAAGTTCAAAGTAGTCTCTTCAGGTGCTCCGTTGATATCTTTATATTCTGTTTTGGTCATATTTTGCGATCGGTTTCGATTTTTCTATTCTCTATTACGTTTTTTGAACAATGACGTCACAGTATTCGCAGCGGAACTGCCAAATTAGGACATCGACACTTCGAGCAATCCGCCATTTTTGTTTCTCGCTGCGATTTTGTAGTCCAACCGAAGTTACGAGAGGATAAGTCGAAATGTTCGGTTGTTGGATGTAGTAACCCACAAGCTTCGTTACACCGTCTCCCAGCATCAGAACCTTTTCGAAGTGCCTGGTTGAGTTTTATTTTTCACAGAAATGTACCCACATCTGTGGGTAAGGTCATTTTTGTGTGCGCGAATCACTTTAAGGACGACTACTTCAGCAACCTCCGCCAGTATAAAGAAGGATTTGCCGAAAGACTTCATCTGATTGAGCGGTCAGTTCCTTCTATCTATGAAGACGATGAACAGAGCACTTCGGTAAGCTGTATATAACGCTAAAAAGTGTGATGATAAGACGTCCCTGTCATTGTTTTGTTAGCATTAGCAGTTGCACCGTCTTCATATGTTAGCGCTGTGTGCTCGTTTTAGATTAGAATGTAACTTCTGTGTTAAATAGTCGCTGTAATACAGGCAGTATTGTAGTAGTGGGCATGGATGGAGAAGTTAGTGAAAATATAGTAACACACCATTGCGTTACATCCATATGAAGACGTTGTTCTGCAGGTGCATCATCGTCATTTTCATCTCGCTCCGCCGGGTCCGACTCTGGCTCCAACATGTATGGCTGGATAGACAAATCTGCCGTTGTTGACATTTTGTAAATAATGTGTGAATATAAAGTTTCTGCGCCGCTAGATAATTGTATCTGTTCTATCAAACTACAAAGATGGCCGAACAGGGTGACGTTGAACCGAGTGTCACCTCTGCAACCTGGAGAGGAGGCGGGGTATGAAGTGTCTCATTTGCATTTGAAGAGACCGCCCCAAAACGAGTTGCTCTCAGAAGCACATCAGAAAAGGGGTAGAAAAGGGGTCTGTGGAGCTATAATAATGAGGAATTCAGACCCAAGCATTGCAGTTCCGCTTTATATAGACCACAACTGTATGATTTATATGTAAAAAGGAAGGATTTAAAAGCATGATATGTCTCCTTTAAAATAAAAAATTGCACAATGCTTTTACACCTCTACTAATATGGACGACACTGCAGAAAGCTATCATGTAGCTCGCCGCTAATTCACAGCATCAATGCCAATCTTTGCGAAAATGGGAAATATGCACTACCAATCAGTTTCATGGGGTTTATTATCCGTCTATGCCCAAAGCATTATGATGGTGAACCACTTTGTGGCATGTATGACCTCCATGCAGAACTTCCTGGGGTGAAGGTAGTGTGTAGATCATTGGTTCCCAACCTTTTTTCTTAGTGACCGAAATTTTAACCTAGTTAACTAAAGGCGACCCACTCCCAGCCACACCCTGTACAATTCCCCAAAAATAAATAAAATTGAAGGAACCTCATAACACACAATATGTGAAATATCATTTCTTTATTATATTCGTGATGATGAGTTTCTTTTCTCATGATGCATTTTTTGGTTTTTGCTGCCTATATATTTTCTTTCTTGCGTGGCCCCTAATAACCTTCCGTACCATATTCTATGTAACTTGGCTTTGTACTCACTCTTTTTTTGTTGTTGGCAGATTCACTTTTTTTTTCCGCCTTCGCTATTTCTTCCGCTCCTATAACGCAGACAGGATGTTCATGTTCAAAACGCCCATGTAGTTTCTTTAGTCTTTTATTAAATTACCTTCTTGTAATCTAACACTTAAACTTTTTTTTTTTTTAACACATATGAATTAAATGTTGACTCATCTATATTTAAAACAATCAAAATTAAAAGACCGTTTAAAATAAAGAGAGCATCTCAACCCCCAGGACCAGGATAAACCAACATTGTACAAGAATAACAGCTGACAACACAACATCGTTCAACTTGTTGCCTGATTAATCATGCTCAAATGGTACAAAGGGACAAATCTACAAGTTCAAAAGAGGATAAAAAATTGCCATGATAAGAATAGAAACATTAAAGGTGTGTAGGTGGCTCAATCTGTGTGCAACATGATAATGCAATTATAGCTCATTGATTTGTTAGCAAGCGCTTTCCTTAAGATGTGTAACAGCTCCAGAATTTCACTGCTATATTTCATATTGTAGCGTACAAATCCCAATTAAAAGCAGCCATCTGCCAGAAGGAAAAGAGTCGTGCATGGTGCTAAAATACTCACCCATCATCGAATGTTAACACTATTTCCAGTAGAATCCTCTTGAAAAGTTTGCTTGGTAAACATTTTACTGTATAACCTTTAACATTTCGAGTTATCCCTTTTTTTTTTTTTTTAAAGCTTGTACCTCAATTTTTCTTGTGTAATTGCAGCCGACAGTCTTATCATTGCTCCATGATCAGGCTATATTGAAGAAAAGAATAAACGTTTCATGGGAGGGGAAGTTAATGGGACATAGAGAGAACAGATTACACACTTTGGTGTAGATAATGTTGATTGCATTTTGTTTTGTGCTTTACCTTTCCCCAGCTGCAGTGGAGGTCAAACTGTCATCCACCTGTAAGTATTGTTCTGCTGGTGTGTTTTTTCAGTCACAAAGATTTTGCACTCTCTGGCGTGCGAGTATTTGAAAATATGTCGGTAGTTATTGGATTTATTGTAAGACTTTAGCTTTAGGAATACCATTAGATTGAAAAAGTTTAACATATTGATATCAATAAATCTAACTGAGCTCTGGAAAGTTAAACTTAGTATATATAATAATCTGGGCGTTTTCCAAACTCTGATATGGGATATGACCGGCAGAAACTTCAGACAATAAAACCACATTGCTTTCGCCAATGGCACTTGTTTCCCATCAACAGACTTTATTTTTCAGATTGGTGCCATGTCATTTTTCAAGGGCAGGAAATCCTTGGTACTCCGGTTACATTCTCTGATCAATGACATGCGCACTGTCACTGGACCCAGATGTCTCTGAAGGATTTTTCCGGAGCAAGACTGTGTGCACAAGAGACTGGTTTTACTCCATTTCTTGATAACATCCCGTGATCTTCAACCACTGTGTAACATAATGCCCCATAACATTATCTCAGGCCATGTTTACATAACAGTTCAAGTTAAAACCACATTGTTCACCCTTTGACAATGCAACATTTGAAAATGTTTGTTTGTTTACATCGAAATGGCAGGAATGCTTAAGATTATGTGGTTTTCATGTAGGGCGATGAGTGAGTGCATTCTGTTTCTGTCATGGAGCCACACACACATGTGCACAGAGAACAATCAATTATATGATTAGTACATGGGCATCCATATGGGAAGACAACAATAAAGCAACTATAAAAGTTTCAAGTCCCAGAAGAATATGGACTGGGAATAATGACAATCTGGAGTGACCCATTGTTGTTAATGTCCACCTAATCGTGCAGAAATGTTTACTTCAGCCATGATGCACATGTGCAGCAGCAGCATTTCAGAAAAGTTGCATTCTACCCAGTGTACATGGAGCATTTTCATGTCGAGGGGACTACGAACCTTCCTTTCACTTGATTATCAACATCTATCCAAATGAGACTGATGGCTCCCTGACACGCTTTAAAAACATAGAAATGCTCTGGAATTCACCATTTTGGTCAGACCCCACAAGTGTAATGTAGCTAATATAGTGAGTGAAACAATCACACAAGCATGCAAATTTAACACTTTTTGAGAAATTGCATTAAAATGTATACGCACTTAGTGTATTTAATAAGTTTGATTGAATTATGTCGCTCTCTGTATAATCAGACGTATTCCAATATGCAAAAATAGCAGTAGCTTATTATCGTATGTGTAGCCATCGAGTCCTTGATGAAATAAACAAATCAAAACAATGGTTTCCATAGCATTTATATACAGCGGGAAAAGCTTGTGTGGCTGAAGAATGTGGACGTGTATCATTTTACGTCCTCCAGAATCTGCAAACTATTGTTTTGATGCAACTGTAGTGTTGTTTTGATTATCACTTCATTTTCTGCTTCATTTCTGTTTATTGTGCGAAGTTGCAGCTGGCAGCAGCAATGTCATTGTGCGCAGTATGGTGAGGTGGATTATCACAGGTCATATGACCGTGTCGACAGTCGGCCACAAACTCCTCTCACTGTACCAGAAATTTTATCCCACGATCAAAGACGTCACCACAATTGGCACTTGAAATTTTCATATTTTGTTGACAATTTCATTGGACAGTTGCACTGGGACAGGAGGGATAGTATAGTCCCTCCCATCCAACCTTTTGTCTGGATTATCTTTACCACAAGGGGATAAAATCGATCCCCCCTGTATAGAGAATTCATATATTGTGAATCAATTAAATGTCTCTGAAGCATAATTGTCCTATCGAACATTGTGCCTATTCTATATGATGTTTTTATTCTATTTAAAAAAAAAAAAATTCTCTTCATTCTTCAGGAATTTGCTCACTTTAAATATTTAATTCACGGTCTACTTAATATCACTGCTGTGGCCAGTGTACCAAAATAAATTCTGACAAAAAAAAGCCCCAACAACAAACCAATTAGATCGTATTCTCGCCATGGAAGTTTATCTGCTTATTGTCATAGCAGTGCTTATGTTTTATAAGTCACCTCCCGACAAACGCAGATGCTTGTGAGGCCCATGTCAATATGTACCCTCCTCTGTGCTGCGCTGGCACACAACAAACTGGGCTATATAGGTGCAGCAATACACCAGCTCATCCCTTGTATGCCAAAGGGCAAGCGAGAGCCTCCCATGTGTAATTTGAATAAAAGCCTGGGAGATGAAACCTCACATTTCCGCCCGCCAACACCCTTCCATCACGAGCTCTCATGGGTCGTCTGCTTAGTTATTAGCCAGTGCTCCATATTTGTGAGGTGTCACCAGCAATAAGCAGGTTCCAGGTTACCTCTGTCTGTGTCTGTCGGGCACAATATTGGATCCACAGCTCCCACAAGGCCCCGCCGGGACCTTCTCCCTGCCAGCACCATCAATTAGCGTAACGTACAATAACGTCACATGCCACGGGGAGATGGGGGACGGTGTGTAGGAGGAGCCTGGAGACACATCTTACCAGGTTGTGAAAGTTTCACGTACGCTGCATAATTCAGGCAGAAGTCCGAGCGGAGTAATATAATTCTTTCACACAGTAGCACGAATATCCACACAACAAATACAGAATGTGTTGCAAAATTAAACCTCCATTGTTGTGCTATATATATATATATATATATATTTTTTTTTTTTTTTCTCACAAAAGCGGGGGAAATCCTCAAAAAGCAGAACTGATCCACACAATCTTGTCTCTCTGTAACTCTAAAACACAGCAATCAGGAGTGAGATTGCAATCAGTTTCACCAGACCAGACCAGAAAAACACATTATGTTCACCAGCTTTTTGTTTTCAGCACATGAACATGAATGATTTCCATGGGTGCGTTGTGTTTTGATTTCCTTTTCAAATGAGATCTGAAGTGTACCCGGCTCAGTGTGCAGACTCAGTGTTTTGTGCAGCAGCTCGGATTTGGCAACATTTAATAAGAAAGTGATCAGAAAATAACGTACTGTCAGTGTGATGTGCATGCGTGTGGTTTCTTCAGGTACTTAATTGAGGTGAACTGGCATCATTTGCACATAGGTGTGTGTGTGTGTGTGTGTGTGTGTGTGTGTGTGTGTGTGTGTGTGTGTGTGTGTGTGTGTGTGTGTGTGTGTGTGTGTGTGTGTGTGTGTGTGTGTGTGATTGCCCAGTGATAGACTTGTGCAGGATGTCTTTGAATAAGAAAAAGTGATCCAGAAGATCAATAGATGCAAGTGTTTGTGATCATTTCTCTTGTTGGCTTTGCAATTTGAAGAATTGATTATCTGTTGCGCCCACTATCAACCCAAAATCAACAAGACTCGGTTTTAGTCGACACTAACTTGGATAAAGAAAGCATTAGAAGGAGTCCTATGCATTCCCAGTAAATCAACTTCATTTAAAGAGGACCATTTAAAAAACTGCATTTTACAGAGTACTTTGACAGGAAAGCAATCAGCGGGCAAATTAAATTTATAATGGGAAGAGAGGAAATTAGAAGCAGGTATTCAAAAGATGCCATCACTTACAAGCAAGGCTGTTAAATTTAGTTTCCAGAAAGCTTTTGAAGGAAGGTACAGATTCTGCCAGCCTTCACTCTACAGGCACGCTGTTCCAAAGTCAGCGGGCCCTGATGGAAAGGCACGGTCACCTTGCGTTTTCAATCTCGAACCTTTTGTGTTTTTTTTACTCCTGCAGATGATGCCTAAACTCTGATTGTTGTTTTTGAGATATTTCATAGGATTTAAGCCTTCTTTAAAACATACAGTTATCACAAACTCTTGATCTCTCATAACTTAAACACTGAGATTCACTTCATGATCAGAAGAAAGAACATCAACTCACAGGTGGAATATGCAAGTGGCCGATGAGTGTTGAGGCATTGAGGCATGTTAACGTGCCAATGTTCAGTGTCTATGTGGTGAAGTAGCTGACCATATCGAAGTAAACGCTGTTTTTCAGAGGGTGGGGGGGGGGGGGGTTCACCGTGGGAGGATATTATTCACAATATACGTTCAATATGCTTATAGAGGTCCATATCCATATCCTACAGCTATGTGTAACATGGAGCTGTGTCTCAGTTGGAATGTTGCAGGTTCGAGCCTCCCTCTCTCTCTGTCCGCATGTGGAATTGTCCTTGAGCAAGACACTGAACCACAAATTGCTCCCAACGGTTGGATTGAGAGCCCCGCAAAGCAGCTGCTTCCAATAGTGTATGAATGAATGAATGTGATTGACAGTGTAAAACACTTTGGGGACCACTTAAATGGCGGAAAAACACTATATAAGTGAAATCCATTTGCCATGATTTAACCCATGTACTTACATTTCGTCCGGCTGGAGAGAATAGCCTGCGTGTTGTTCAGAGTCCTAAACAGATCATTCCATTCATTTGCCAAAAGATCTGTGAGTAATTGCGTCGGAGTTTTACATGTAAATGTACCTTCTCGTTCACAAGTACGCCCTCGTTTGAGCCAAAACATGCTTTCTCTGAAAGATGGATGCAAAAGTTGCACCCCGGCTCCGAAACTCAGCTGTCACTGCACCAAATCACGCTTTACCTTTATCAAACTGAACTCAGCTCAACTTTCTACCCTTTCTAAGGAAGCCGAGATCTCTCCTCCAGCATCGTTCTGCTCCTTTCTGTCGCTCTTCATGTCTGAATGTTCATTTGAAATGAATGACTCCTGCTCCCTGCCTCCCTCCCTCCCTCCTCGTGTCACTCCTGGTGTGATTGTTCGGTTACAGGGACTGTCAGTGTTGGCTGAAACAGCTGAACCCTGGAAGAGGTTCCCAGTTTTAGCTGCATATTTCATTGTTCGAGACAGGCTGTCTCTGTTGTTCAGACCGTTCTGCCTGGTTTTCAGCAACTGGGTCAGGATGGCTTGCTCTTTCAGCTGCAGGGACTCTGAATGAACACAGGTGGAGAGCATTATCTAAAGAAAAAAAAAATAAGCTTTCTCTGAGAGAAATAGGTCCTTTGCAGAGCAGAACTGAAGAATTGCTTTTTTTAATTCAACCTTTGGTGGTGACTAATATAAAAGCACAACTACAAAAAAAGGTCACAAGAACATTGAAAAAACAAAGTGACTGTCCTCACATGTAAAGAAACAATTTTTTTTAGAGTTAACCATAACCTTCTGAATGCAGCAGTGCGACAGTTACTTATTATGTGGAAACCCTCAAGTGCTCAAACTAATTACGAGAGGCTAAAAGGATTCATTGAGGCAAACTGGTAAATTATAAAGTTACAAGGTTAAGCGTAAAGCTGTGTACAATCTTTTATTTACTAGTGTCACCTTGAAGTATTACATAACTTTATCATTACTTGTTATTTAAATCGTGACAATGATTGTTCTACATTTCTATACACCAAATGTCAACTAAAACTTAACAATTATATTGAAATCATGTCGTATGAAAACGTAACCAAATGGAAAATAAATATTTAAATACTCGCACCCCCCTTTTTTCCCCTACTGATTCAGAGCACTAATGAAAATCATTGATCAGGTTAAAAACAACTTTAAATAATGGGACATTTTTTTTGTTGTATTAACGAAACTAGATGGCCAAGAGTCTTGTTCAGCGACCCACACACACACACACACACACACACACATATATATATATATATATATATATCCTATGAATCACAAAAACTTATTTGTATCAGTCCAAGAAGGATGATTCTGATTTATAAGGAAAAATGTCTGTCAGGTAAAGCAGAGCAAAACAGCCAGGCTCACCATTGCCTCAGTATTTCATCAACCCGTTCCTGTTCTCCACTCGCATTATTATTCTAATCAAGGTACTGACATGTCAAGAGCTTTGCCAAAACAGAGGGCGAATCCTGCAAAAAGAGTAAAAGGATCCGTATTCGTGAATCTTATCACCTGAAAGCGCATCAAAACCAACCACGGGAACATCGAGGCAGTGTGAAGAGGCCAAGGAGCGACTGCTGCTCTCAGACTAATCAGTACTGTAGTGTAAATCCTTGTTATTGTTCTACCATGCACATAACTGAAACTCCTCATGTGATAAAAGCCTAAAAGAACTAGGGACAGATGGAAAATTTCACTGAACTTTCAAGAATTAATGTAGTTTAGAGATTGTGAATCACACATGAACCCCGATCAGGCCAGGTTGATTGTTTTTAATAAAAATACTAAATAAAAATGATCACAAGAACTAAAACACAAAGGGTGTTCATATTATGGCATTGGTACGGTGGTAACTCACAAAAGGAAAAATGTCAGTGAAAATGAGATTTCTCTGTTTGTGCCCTTGTGATCGATCCCAAGCCAGCTTATCCTCACCTCCTGTTCAGCACATGTCACATGGAATAATTAGGATATTTATATCAAGGCAGAGAGGTCTCTGTGGCTTCGCTTGGGATTCCATCCATCTATCTTAGATATCAATTTATCCTGTTCAGCTAACAAAGGGCGAAGGCAGGATGCACTGTGGCAACGTCTCCAGTGTGTGTGATTCTATTCAAATGCTATAAAAGATTAAGGATTTCCTAAAATTGTTGTTGATATATGACCACACATTATTATGGCTTTCTGTTTTTAAACTGCTGGGCAGGCAAATACAGTCCTCCCCAGTGGTCTGTGAGTGGGTGATGTCCTTCATTGCTTTGGCCTTTAAATTGAGGAAATATCCATATTACAGCAAGATATAGATACACTATTAGATATTAAAAATATATATAGGTTCATAAACTGTACTTGTGCATCATCTGAGTATATTTGGTTAAAATTACACTCTCTGACAACATTAATATTAATGTCATTTTTAGCTTATCATATATCACATCAAAAGCTCTCATTTTCACCGTAAAACGTGACTTCATCTCGGAACGTGGTCATTTTTGTCTTTTTGTCCCCGCAAAAAAAGCAAGTCCCCATAATGTGATGTATGTATGTATACCTGAACACACACGCACGCAAGCATGGTAATTTGTCAAAAATCAGCAGGCTCTCATTACAAAGTCCTCTAATAGCACAGACTCAGTGGCCATTATTCGCTGTGTTGCAAATTTAGTGACTGATCACACATAAAGAGAATAAAGGGAGCCGTCATAATTAACTGTCAAAAATACTTTGTGTTGAAAGTGCTTTGCAGTACATTCCTAATGTTTCTAATTGCAACATGTGGTGAGAAAAACTAAAAAGACACTGGTTTATCTGACAGCATATGAACAGCGTATTTCTATTTCTAATACCTAGAATATCTGTGCCAACTAAATGGTCAGAAATATATATGTGTTGGTTTGGAGGATGAAAAAAATAATCACCCTCTTAACCTTGTGGGGTGGATATCTGTACCATCTTCTTGATGTCGAGTTTAAGGTTTTTTCGCAGTATCTTAGTTGTTCCTAGGTTTGCTCTCTTCTGGAATGAGGCTTTAGATGTTGTTCCTGGGATTTGCTGTGGCCACTCTCCTAGTTTGGGGTTTCCCCCCCCCTACTGCAGAGACCATGTCAACTTAAACCCTCCACATCTGTTTCAGCTGTTCTTTCAACCCTTTTTGTGTTCTTTCTTTCTGATGTTACTTTCTGCTGGTACCGCCACATCTGTCACTATTGCCCTCTTGCGTTGTTTGACAAACCAACACAATGTCCGGTTGGTTAGCCAGCAGCTGTTTGTCAGTCTGGAAGCTGAAGTCCCACAGGATCTTAGGGTTGTTGTTCCCAACCACCTTTTGGTGGATTCCCACCAGGATTTGGATCCTTGGAGTCTATACTGGATACGGATGTTTCTGTACTCTATCCGAGACATTTGGTTGTCTCTCTCCACATATGTTGATTTTGCTTGAATCTTACACCCAGCTACTATGTGTTGGACCATCTCGGGGGCATCTTTGCACAGTTGCACCTTGGGTCTGATCTACTATGGATGATACATGCTCTATGGCCCTTGTGCTCTGTGCTTGTTCTTGTGCTGCCATGATTAGTGCCTCCGTGTTGTCCGTCAGTCCAACATTTTCTATCCACTGGTAGGTGTTCTTGAAACCAGCCACTTCCTCTTTCTGGCGGTGGTTCATTCCGTGTAGGGGCTTGTCGCTCCATTTTACCTGCTCCTCCTCATTCTCATCAGGTTTCTGCTGTCTGCGGTATTCAGGTAGTAGCTCATCCTCTGGTGGTGGCTAGTAGTCTTGGCCTCCCCCTGTCATATATCTATCTATCTATCTATCTATCTATCTATCTATCTATCTATATATATATATATATATGAATAAAGGATTCAGGCTTTACGATTTTCATGTTAAATTGTTGGCAACTGTACAGTGAATCATTCATTTTGATTTATGTCATGATACACTGTAAGCAAAAGGTGCCCCACAAAAGAACATGTATTCAATTCAGTCGTTTGATATGAAACGTCCTATGTCAACAAACCGAAACAGATTTCTATTTGACGGTAAGCTGCCCCTGCCCATCCAGAGCCACATGCTGAAGATATACGCAGGCTGTAATGCAAATCCACCCATGGGTGTTCACGGAGTGAGGCCACAACAGCACGGTGTTATCAGAGCCACTGGATACACAATATCAGATTGGGTTCAGGGATGTGATGGTAAAGTTTTACGTCACAGCTGAATGGATGCGCCGGCGAAAATCAGTGTACAGCGATTTATTCAAACACAAGAATGAATGGAGACTGGTGTGTGAAGTGATTAGCTGATAGATTACCAAAGCATGACATTTTCGGTCTGCCTGAACTAATAGCATGCTTTCTTTCAGTCAGGTCGGCATGTGTTGAGCTGGGTTTCATGGCTCAACGATAATTTGTATGCTTACCCTGCTGGCATGTTAAAGAGAGACACGGGGAAAGAATGCTAATAGCAGCTATTCCTGGTCCTTTGTGTTAAATCTGAGGTCGACGCTTATAGTTAGGTTGCACATTCTCCTCCAGGTAGGTGACAGAGAAGAGCAAATTCAAAAGAAGACCCACGTCGATGTAACTTAATATTTCTCAGCACACCTTCTCCGTGTTATCACTGCCGTCTTGCCTGTATGTTAGGCTGCATATTTTTTTTGGACTGTGTTGAGTCTTTGGTGTGATGATAGCTTTATCTGTATCCTCATACATTTCTTGCGAAACCAAATCAATAAACAAAATGAAATGAAAGAAAAAAAAAAGCACTGTTTTTTTTTTTTTTTCCCCTGAAAGATGAAAGATGAGACGGAGCAATTTAATTGTTCCTCGTGGGGATATTACCAAATGTGACAACAGACACCTGGAAAATGGCCAGAAATCCAATGCTGGGTTCATAATTGAGTACCTGCAGACTTACTTTTACACCATTTTGCATGCATAAGTGTGTTGTCACTCTGAAGTTTGCTAAAAATGCAGCGCACTTTGAGTGCTGTCAGAAACTTTAAAGTGAAATGCCAGACTAAATCTTGCTGTTCAGCAGACACCATTTTGGCTTCAAAGTGGAAATGGAAGGAGTCACGGTTGATGTGGGACCAATTATTTCAATTTAAAGAATTCCCCATCAACACTGAAAATGATGTTAAAGAGAGACACGGGGAAAGAATTTATTTTCTTATGAAAACCATCCATCCATCCATCCATCCATCCATCCATCCATCCATCCATCCATCCATCCAAAAAATAATTTATCAGAAGAAGGGATTGCTAGATTGAGATATATACCCTCAATTTCTATCAGATTGCATCCTGATGTCAAGAAATAAATAAACAAATCATGTCGCTTGATGCAAGCAGCCAAGTTTGTTTACGATTCATAGATATCGGCGCACTAATATGTGGAACATTGATGCAAGCAGAGGACATGGAACAAAGTGTTTTTACACATTCTAACTGGATGAGTACATTAAATTACATCGGATTAAGTCACTCATGTTCTTTCTTTACTTACTTGCTTTATCCTGACTGAAGTCACTGAGGTTGCCGCCTTTATCAATGGGTGAAAGGCAGGATAGACCCTGAGCGGCACCACTCAATCATGAGGTTAACACAGAGAGACAGACAATCACCCACGCACACATTAACACCTTTGGGCAATCAAGTTGACAATCAAGCAAATGAGTATGTCTTGTGACTTGTGGTAGGAAGCCTGTTCATCTGAAGAAAGCCATCGCAGGCGTAGGAAGAACATCCAAACTCGACAAATAAAAGCTCTGTGGGCCAGAATCAAACACCCAAATCTTCACGCTCTGAGGTGACACTTCTTACCAATAAATTACTCTGCCACCAAAAGACTGTCCAAAAATAGTACGCAGATGTTGCGTCATCTGCGCGTGATGGATGTTTTTACAAGGAGATAAAATGGTATTTAAAACAACTTGACACTGCTCCTTAAATAAGCTGCCAATTCCACACTTTGAAGGGACTAAATAGATAGCACAGCCCCCAAGCTCAGAGTGTCAGGACAAGACTTGAATGCCGCCTGCATCTAGTGGCTCTCCAGAGATATGAACTCAGTCATTGACATCATTTGGTGTCTTTTGAACTGTGACTTGAAGAGCTAGATCACACGGCTGGCATCCTTCCTTGGTGTTGGCCCTTTAACACACACCCTTCCTATCATGACTCACAGTTCTTCAAGGCAATTAGCAGATGCACCATATTGGCCCAGCTTGGCCATGCGCTGGCACTTAAAATTTGCTCAGTGACAGGTTGCATTGTGTGTCAGGATTTAAGAAAAAAATACACATGAGAAACAACATACCAGGGGATCATTGCAAGGATGTTGAACATCAGGAATTGAACATTCGAAGAGCAGGATAGTCAGTCTCGTAATGAATATTACCAAGACATCCTATGCAAACTAACTTTACGTCTTGATTTTTAAGCAAAATACAGAACTTTGTTTTTTAAATAAAACACTAGTACAACATTAGTAATGTGTGGATTGTTGTAGCTGCAACAATTAATGTGTTTCAGGGGGAAGAAAAGAATACAAGATGCAACATGTAATGTCACCACCATAATGTGGAAAGCAATATGCGCTGAGAGCACTAAAGCAATAAAATCAACCAAGCAAGAATTGAAGGCTGAACAGCTGTGAAATCATGGATTTTTCATAAATAACAATACATAGCCAATACTCAATGGCAAGTCAGGCACAGAAAAACAAGTATTTCTTTCTCGTGGAGACTGAAGCATAAGTGTCCATAAAGTGTCACCATCATAAGTTCAAATTGAAGATATTAATGTTGCTGAGAGTTGAGAGAATTATCTTGGAAATGCTCGGCTGATTTATTTGCGTCTGGGAAGAATTTGTCATATAGGTTATTTTTATGTGACATAAATGATCAGAAAGAGGAAAATGCATGTACATAGTGTATAATGTGCATGACATGATGGACATACATTTTCACTTGACATTAGGCATGAGTGGATCAGTCTGTTCACTCGAACCTGATCGTTATCACACATCGGAAATTATCATATTGTGATGACATGAACAGCATGATGCCATATGCTCCATCAGATAATGGCAGTTATCTGAATGTGAGAAGTTGGGTTCATAAACAGATTTCACTTTGATATGTTCATGCATGTATAGTTTTTAATCTTGGTTTATTTCGTTGTCTTGCATATGTGACTCTCCAAAAGAAACCATAATCATAGAAAATGTAACTGTCATAAAGTGAGTCGAAGACAAAAAGAACAACACACATAATGTGAAGCTGTGGGAAGTTGAGACACTTCTGGAGTGAAGAGACAACAAAACTTGTCATCATAGGCAAGACAAGGCGAGATGTGTCAAAAATAACTTTTGTCCCTTTGCACGTATGAACAAAATGACTCATTTAATCTGGTGCTTTTGTTGACC